>NC_040102.1:1811428-2113333 GCF_003369695.1 Bos indicus x Bos taurus | reverse complement strand
CCTCCTCTGGTCCACTAAGAGCTAGTGCTACCAGAGGAAAGGTCCACTGTACTTCCAATCTGACCAGATCCTGCAGTTCCCAATCTGTGTCCTCAGAAACCTCATGGCCACCAGCAGTGCTTCTGTCCACATAGATCAGAGGCACAGCCATGACAAAGACTCTCTTTTAGGTCGCTGGACCCTGAGGCAGGCAGCCAAGAGAGTGACCTCTAGCCTGAGAGATATTCCTGGAGCTAGAGTTCCACCTAGTTCCTGAACGTGCTCTGGAGCTAGGGCTCCACCTTGCTCTGTACCTGCTCCTAGTAAATTTCTAGCACAGCTTGACTAGTGTAGCAAGGCTAAGCTCTTCCATACATGGGGTCTAAGTAAAAGTACATAGTAACAGCATGGATCACAAGTCCCTTGAACGTCTATGATACGACAGATTATCTTAGTAGTTCTAATTCCCCACACAATTACGAAATGGCCAAAGAGAACAGGAAAAAGTCACCAAGAAAGGAAAGTTTGGTCCATACGCTTCGCCCATCTCTGGCCGCTCCCTTCACAGGGACATTGGGTGTCTCTAGGCATTGGCAGGTAGGCATTGGCAGGTCAGCATTGGCAGGTCGGCATTGGCAGGCCCCGACAAGGCTCCCTTTTGGGGCTGCCTTCAGTCATTATGAGGCACTGCAAAACTTTACAGCAGGGCTCAACCCTCCTTTCGCGCAGGGTGTGTAATCCATTCACACAAGCACACTATAGAGTTAGTAAAGTAAAGCAGAAAATGTGTATACTGAGAAAGCAAAGAGGCTACAACTCTGAATGTTCTTCCCTAGTTCTAAAGACCCTGGATGAGCCCCCAAGATGATAGCTTATGGTGAACAGTGTTGGATTCGTGATTTCCGAAGAATATTTAACTTCGAGACCAGGCACCAGGCTTGATCACTCAAGAGCTTTTGTATAGCAGAGTTTTATTAAAGTATATAAAGGAGCTTCTGACGTAGACATCAGAAGGGGGATGGAGAGCGCCGCCCTCGATAGTGTTAGCAAGGGAGTTATATACTTTTTTAATTAGTTATTATAGCAAATCAAAAGAATGTCTCCAGGTTGTAAATATCTTACTAGACCCACTCCCATAATTTACATTTTGAGATAACAGGATTAGCCAGAAAGCTTTCAGAAAGGAGAAACTGTCCTCAAGCAGGATACATTGTTGTTATATAATCCCTAGTACAGAGTTCAAACTGATTTGTCTGTTGTGTAATCATCACTTCCAGGCTTAAAGAAAAAAAATCGTTTTATGTGACTAAGACTAACGAATGTAGAGGGAAAAAACAAAACAAAACAAAACAGTTTGTCCTTTCCTCCTCCTTGAGAATTATAGACCCCTATCTCCTCCTAGAGAGCCCCAGACCCCTCTCTCCTCCTTGGGGACCCCGGACTTCCTATCAACCTGCCTCGGAACTGACTCTTTCAGAGCCAGCTGAGAAAGATGTGAATTCCCATTAAAAAATCAGATTCTGCCCCGAGACTACTGACTGACTCTCATGACGAGTTCCCCTCCCCTCACCTTCCTGGGCTTCTGTCAGAACCCAATGTTGACTGAGCACATAGCCAGCCAGATCAGGACCTGCCACCAAAGTCCACCTGCAGCTGTGACAAGCCTGTGTATGCACAATGGAAGGAAAATGGAAATGTCAACACAGCATCCTAAGAAGGAGGGCTGCACCCCACCTTCCTAACTTCTAGTGGCAAAGACGATGCTCTCGAGACATCTTGGACCATGAGGTGAAGGGCAGAGTGAGGATGTAAAAGATGACCCATCCAGGTGTGCAGATCTGAGTGGTGACAGACCTTCCTCTAGGTGCTCTGAGTCTCTCCCATGAACAGAGCACCTTCCTAATGCACATGAGTTCCTGGCACTGACCACATAGGCCCTCATGCAGCTATTTATGGACCTTAACATGCTGCCTCTGGACTTCCAGATAGCAGTTCTGCACACAGACAGGGTGGCAGTAAACATCCCGACAGCAAAGAAAACACCAAACAAGCTGAAAAATCAACAACTCTTCTTCAATCCTCAAGCAAACTAAATCACAGGGCAATCAATGGCGCTGATGCTGAGACCGCCAGGCAAGTTCTGAAAACCCCAGCTTCCTGGAGCAGGAATGTGAACTGAACTCGTTGTGGGAACCACGGCTGTGGGCCATGTGGTCCAGCACGGGCAGGTCTCAGGGCACTCCAGGGGGCCCACCTCTGTGAGTTGTAGCTCCAGGAGCCTGAGGAGGGTTTCACAGTAAAAATTCACTTATGGAGAGGCAGAGGAGTCATCTTAAAACACACCAGAGAATTCTGTTTATAACAAGACTGCCCTCTGGAGAAACTAGCTAATCTGAGCCTAGACGGCTGGGATTTGATCAACACCTAGCTGACCTGGGGAAGAAAAATAACCAGCTGTAGCTCCCACCAGCCATCCTGTCCCACCTAAGAGGTGAAACTGAGAAATATGTGTGAAGTTCGCAGTCTAGAGGGTCAGCTTGCTAAAATGCTGTGCTTAGTCGCTCAGTCGTGCCCAACTCTCTGCAACCCCATGGACTGTAGCCCGCCAGGCTCCATTGTCCATGGGGATTCTCCAGGCAAAAATACTGGAGTGGGTAGCCTACCCTTTTCCAGGGGATCTTCCCAACCCAGGAACCAAACCAGGGTCTCCTGCATTGCAGGCAGATTCTTTATCAGCTACCAGGGGAGCCCAAAATGCAGAGAGGAAGGAAACTATAAACAAGGTGAAAAGACACCCCTCAGAATGGGAGAAAAATAGCAAATGAACAAACTGACAAATATTAATCTCCAAAACATACAAGCAGCTCACACAAGCTCAACACCAGAAAACAAGCAACCCAATCAAAAAGTAGGCAGAAGACCTAAACAGACATTTTTCCAAAGAAGACATACAGATGACTAATAAACACATGAAAAGATGCTCAACATGGCTTCATTACTAAAGAGATGCAAATCAAAACTACAATGAGGTATCTCCTCACACGGGTCAGAATGGCCATCATCAAAAAATCTATAAACAAATGCTGGAGAGAATGTGGAGAAAAGGGGACCTCTTGCACTCTTGGTGGGAATGCAAATTGGTACAGCCACTAAGGAGAACAGTGTGGAGATTCCTTAAAACACTAGGAATAAAACTACCATGAAAGTGAAAGTGTTAAGTCGCTCAGTTGTATCCAACTCTTTGTGATCCTGTGGACTGTAGCCCAACAGCCTCCTCTGTCCATGGAATTTTCCAGGCAAGAAGACTGGAATGAGTAACCATTCCCTTTTCCAGGGGATTTTCCAGACCCAGGGATCGAACTCAGGTCTCTTGCATCACAGGCAGATTCTCTAACATACTGGGCATATATCCTGAGAAAACCATAATTGAAAAAAACACATGTACCACAGTGTTCATCACAGAACTGTTTTACAATATCAAGGACATGGAAGCAACCTAGATGCCCATCGACAAATGAATGGATAAAGAAGTTGTGGTACATATATATGATGCAGTATTATTCAGCCATAAAACAGAGTACATTTAAGTCAGTTTTAATGAGGTGGATAAACCTAGAACTTATTATACTGAGTGAAGAAAGTTAGAAAGAGAAAAATAAGTATCATATATTAACATATGCAGAGTACATCATGAGAAATGCTGGGCTGGAAGAAGCACAAGTTGGAATCAAGATTGCCGGGAGAAATATCAATAACCTCAGATATACAAATGACACCACCCTTACGGCAGAAAGTAAAGAGGAACTAAAAAGCCTCTTGATGAAAGTGAAAGAGGAGAGTGGAAAAGTTGGCTTAAAGCTCAACATTCAGAAAACGAAGATCATGGCATCTGGTCCCATCACTTTATGGGAAATAGATGGGGAAACAGTGGAAACAGTGTCAGACTTTATTTTCTGGGGCCCCAAAATCACTGTAGATGGTGACTGCAGCCATGAAATTAAAAGACGCTTACTCTTTGGAAGGAAAGTCATGACCAACCTGGATAACATATTAAAAAGCAGAGATATTACTTTGCCAACAAAGGTCCGTCTAGTCAAGGCTATAGTTTTTCCAGTGGTCATGTATGGATGTGAGAGTTGGACTGTGAAGAAAGCTGAGAGCCAAAGAATTGATGCTTTTGAACTGTGGTGTTGGAGGAAGACTCTTGAGAGTCCCTTGGACGGCAAGGAGATCCAACCAGTCCATTCTAAAGGAGATCAGTCCTGGGTGTTCTTTGGAAGGACTGATGCTAAAGCTGAAACTCCAATACTTTGGCCACCTCATGTGAAGAGTTGACTCATTGGAAAAGACCCTGATGCTGGGAGGCATTGGGGGCAGGAGGAGAAGGGGACGACAGAAGATGAGATGGCTGGATGCATCACTGACCCGATGGACATGAGTCTGAGTGAACTCCGGGAGTTGGTGATGGACAGGGAGGCCTGGCGTGCTGCAATTCATGGGGTCACAAAGAGTCGGACACGATTGAGCGACTGAACTGAACTGAACTGAACTGATCAACATATGCATCTGGAATCTAGAAAGATGGTACTGATGAACCTATTTGGAGGGCAGTAATGGAGATATGTTTAAATTCAAACCTCATACCTACCAGAGATGCTTGGAGGGTGCAAACTAAACCTTGTGCAAAACCAGGGAAAGAAGCAGTGACCTCCACAAGAGACTGAGCCAGACCCGCCTGTGACTCTCTGAGGGTTTCCTGTGGAGGCATGGGTCAGCAGTAGACTGCTGCAGGGACAGGGGCTCTGGCAGCAGCAGTCCTGGGAGATGTAGCGTGTGGCCTAAGTCCTCTTGGAGGAGGTTTCCATTATCCCCACCATAGAGCTGCAGAGCAGACGACTCTCAAACTGGAGAACAATTATACCAGAGAAGTTCTCACACTGTTGTGAAAGTGTAGGCTCCACAACAGATTTCCCAACCTGGGGATACAGCAAAGGGACTGAGAACCCCCAGAGAATTTGACATGGAAGACCAGTGGGATTTGATTGCAGAACTTACACAGGACGGGGGAAACAGAGACTGCTGGAGGGCACAACAAAATTTTGTGTGTACCAGGACCCAAGAGAAAGGAGCAGTGACCCCACAAGAGACTGAGCCAGATTTGCCTGTAACTGTCCAGGCGTCTCTGATGGAGGCCTGCCGCAGGGTCGGGGCACTGAATACAACAGTCTAGGGAAACATGCTGGCATAAGTTCTTCTGAAGGAGGTCACCATTAAAGCTATTACCCCACCATAGTTTAGCCTCAGGCCAAACTATAGAGAGGGAACACAGCATCACTCATCTGCAGAAAATTGGATTAAAGATTTACAGAGCATGGCCAAGCCCACTACAGCCAGTCCCTCCTATCAGGAAGCTTCCACAAGCCTCTTATCCTTATCCATCAGAGGGTAGACAGGATGAAAACCATGATCACAGAAAACTAACCAAACTTATCATATGGGTCACAGCCTTGTCTTAAATCAATGAAACTATGAGATGCCGTGTAGAGCCACCCAAGACAGATGAGTCATGGTGGAGAGTTCTGACAAAATGTGGCCCACTGGAGAAGGGAATGGCAAACCACTTCAGTATTCTTGCCATAAGAACCCCATGAACAGTAGGAAAAGGCAAAAAGACATGAAACTGAAAGATGAACTCCCTGGGTCAGTAAGTGCCCAATATGTTACTGGAGAAGAGCAGAGAATAGATGGAATGAAGAGGTTGAGAAGATGGCAGAGAAATAGGATGGAGACACCACTTTCTCCCCCACAAATTCATCTAAAGAACATTTGAGCACTGAGCAAATTCCACAGAACAACTTCTGAATGCTGGCAGAGGTCATCAGGCACCGAGAAAAGCAGCCCATTGTCTTCAAAAGTAGGTAGGACAAAATATAAAAGATAAAAAAGAGACAAAAGAGATAGGAACAGAGATCTGTCCTGGGAAGGGAGTCTTAAAAATGAGAGAAGTTCCCAAACACCAGGGAACACTCTCTCTGGCGGGTCTGTGGCAAGCCTTGGAATCTCAGAGGGCAATATAACTGGGAGGAAAAATAAATAAATAATTAAAACCCACAGATTACGTGCCTAACAGCAACTCCCAGTGGTGCAACAACTCAGACGCTCACATCCCCCACTAGCAAGCGGGGGAGGGACATGGAGGAGCGGCTGGCATTGCTTAGGATAAGGACCAGGCCTGAATGCCCTGAGGGCAATCTGAGGGAACTAGCTTGAGACAGCAACCCAGACTGTGGGATACCTATCCGGCTATCCCATGATCCCACAAAAAGCCCTAACTACCGCCAGGCATGCTCATAGAACAAAGGACTGAGCAGAGCTAGATGGCTGAGGACCAGCCCATCCCCCACTGGAGACAGGCAGGCAAGGGCAGCCAGAGCCAGAAGTGGGCAATTGTGGCCCCAGAGAGGCATCCTATACCAAACTGCAAGCAGATTTCATTGTTAACCAAGACTTCTTGGGATTCTGGATGGACGACATCCACCAGGAGTGTTGCTGTCAGAGATCAGCTTCCCAGAAAAGACACACAGCACACCTGAGAAGATGTGCCCATTGTACACCCAGAAAACCGAGCTGCTGGGACGGGGGAGGGGATAAGTCACAGCCTTAAACTGGGGGTGACTACGCTCGCCAAGGACCTGGTCACCTGAGCTTCTCAGACCTGGGACAGGTGCCAAACGCAGGCACAACCAAGTCTGCGCCTTTGTGGAGTACCTGAGAACTTGAACCTGAGAAGCCTATACCTGGAAAGTGCATGCAAACCAGGGCCCGCATCAGACAGTTCCCAGCAGAGCAACCTAGAGTCTGAGCAGTGTAGACTGGGAAAGCACACACACCACGAGCAGGGGCAAACCCAGCGTGGCTGAATCACTGTGAACACACACCAGTGATATTTGTTTGCAGTGTTCCTACCTCCCCAAAGCACGACTAACAAGCGAGCCTAAAAAAAACTGACCACCACTGCACTCCTTGTGTCAGGGCAGAAATTAGACACTGAAGAGACCAGCAAATAGATGAAGCTAAAATAAACAGAAGGACCTACTTTGGGAGTGACAAGAGCAATAGATTAAAACCCTGTAGTTAGCACCAACTACATAGGAAGGGGTCTATAGACCATGAGAAGTACAAGCTGGACCAAGGAACTATCTGAAAATGAACTGACCCCACACTGTCTGCAACAGCTCCAGAGAAGTCTTAGATATATTTTTACTATCATCATTTTTTAAATAAAAAAAATTTTATATTTTATTTTTGTTATATTTAAGTCCACATTACTCCTTTAATTTTCATTTTTACAACCTACTATTACCTTGCAAAAAAAAAAGAGATAAAGACCCTATTTTTAAAGCAAACTTCATATATATATATATATATATATATATATATTATAATTTCTGTGACTTTGTGGTTTTGTTTTGTTTTGTTTGTTTTTGTTTTTGTTTTTAATATTGTAGTTTTGAGAATCTAACCTCTACTCAAGATTTTTAATCTTTGTTTTTTGGTATTTGTTATCAACTTTGTACCTTTAAGAATCCAATTTTCAGTACCCATTTTTACTTGGGAGTGAGATCACTGGCCTGATTGCTCTCTCCCCCTTTTGACTCTCCTTTTTCTCCACCAGGTTGCCTCTATCTCCCCCATCCCCCTTTTCTTCTCTACCCAACCCAGTGAATCTCTGTGTGTTCTGGGCTGTGGAGAATTCTTAGGGAACTGATTACTGGCTGGATCTGTCTCTCTCCTTTAGATTTCCCCTTTTACCCTCCGGGCCACTTCTGCCTCCTTCCTCCCTCTTCTCTTCTCTGTGTAACTCCATGAACATCTCTGAAGGATCCAGACTGTGGAGAGCACATCGGAAGTAATTACTGGCTAGCTTGCTCTTGCCCTTTTTGATTCCCCCCTTCTCCTCCTGGCCACCTCTATCTCCCTCCTCCATCTTCTCTTCTCCATGTAACTCTGTGAACCTCTCTGGATGTCCCTCACTATGGAGAAACTTTTCATCTTTAACCTAGATGTTTTATCATTGGTGCTGTATAGATGGAGAAGTCTTGAGGCTACTGTAAGAATAAGACTGAAAACCAGAGGCAGAAGGCTTAAGTCCAAATTCTGAGAACACCAGAGAACTCCTCACTCCAGGGAACATTAATCAACAGGAGTTCATCAACCACCTCCATACCTACACTGAAACCAAGCACCACCCAAGGGCCAACAAGCTCCAGAGCAAGACATACCATGCAAATTCTCCAGCAACACAGGAACATAACCCTGAGCCTCAATATACAGGCTGACCAAAGTCAAAGCAAACCCATTGACATCTCAATACATTACTGGACACTTCATTGCACTCCTGAAAGAAGAAATCCAGCTCCACCCACCAGAACACCGACACAAGCTTCTCTAACCAGAAAACCTTGAAAAGCCACCCGTCCAACCCCACCCACAGCGAGGAACCTCCACAAGAGGAGCACCCAACTGCCAGAATACAGAATACAGAAAGGCCACCGCAAACACAGCAATATAAACAAAATGAAAAGGCAGAGAAATATCCAGCAGATAAAGGAACAGGATAAATGCCCACCAAACCAAACAAAAGAGGAAGAGATAGGGAATCTACCTGATTCCCTTATATATAAAGTATTCCAAATAATGATAGTGAAAATGATCCAAAATCTTGAGAACAAATTGGAGATACAGATAAACAGCCTGGAGACAAGGATCGAGAAGATGCAAGAAAGGTTTAACAAGGACCTAGAAGAAATAAAAAAGAGTCAATATATAATGAATAATGCAATAAATGAGATCAAAAACACTATGGAGGGAACCAACAGTAGAATAACAGAGACAGAAGACAGGGTAAGTGAGGTAGAAGATAGAATGGTGGAAATGAATGAAACAGAGAGGAAAAAAGAAAAAATAATTAAAAGAAATGAGGACAACCTCAGAGACTTCTGGGATAATATTAAACGCCCCAACATTCAAATCATAGGAGTCCCAGAAGAAGACAAAAAGAAAGACCATGAGAAAATACTTGAGGAGATAATAGTTGAAAACTTCCCTAAAATGGGGAAAGAAATAATCACCCAAGTCCAAGAAACCCGGAGAGTCCAAAACAGGATAAACCCAAGGTGAAACACCCCAAGACACATATTAATCAAATTAACAAAGATCGAACACAAAGAACAAATATTAAAAGCTGCAAGAGAAAAACAACAAATAACACACAAGGGGATTCCCATAAGGATAACAGCTGATCCTTCAACAGAAACTCTTCAGGCCAGAAGAGAATGACAGGACATACTTAAAGTGATGAAAGAAAATAACCTACAGACCAGATTTCTATACCCAGGAAGGATCTCATTCAAATATGAAGGAAAAATCAAAAGCTTTACAGACAAGCAAAAGCTCAGAGAATTCAGCACCACCAAAACAGCTCTCCAACAAATGCTAAAGGATCTTCTCTAGACAGGAAACACAAAAAGGGTGTATAAACTCTAACCCAAAACAATAAAGTAAATGGCAACGGGATCATACTTACCAATGATTACCTTAAATATAAATGGGTTGAATGCCCCAACCAAAAGACAAAGACTGGCTGAATGGATACAAAAACAAGACCCCCATATATGTTTTCTACAAGAGGCCCACCTCAAAACAAGGGACACATACAGACAGAAAGTGAAGGGCTGGAAAAAGATATTCCATGCAAATAGAGACCAAAAGAAAGCAGGAGTAGCAATACTCATATCAGATAAAATAGACTTTAAAACAAAGGCTGTGAAAAGAGACAAAGATGGACACTACATAATGATCAAAGGATCAATCCAAGAAGAAGATATAACAATCATAAATATATATATGTACCCAACATAAGAGCACCGCAATATGTAAGACAAATGCTAACAAGTATGAAATGGGAAATTAACAATAACACAATAATAGTGGGAGATTATAATATCCCACTCACACCCATGGATAGATCAACTAAACAGAAAATTAACAAGGAAACACAAACTTTAAATAGTACAATAGACCAGTTCGACCTAATTGATATCTATAGGACATTTCACCCAAAAACAATGAATTTCACCTTTTTCTCAAGTGCACATGGAACCTTCTCCAGGATAGATCACATCCTGGGCCTTAAATCTAGCCTTGGTAAATTAAAAAAAAAAAAAAGGAAATCATTCCAAGCATCTTTTCTGACCACAATGCAGTAAGATTAGATCTCAGCTACAGGAGAAAACTATTAAAAATCCCAAAATATGGAGGCTGAACAACACACTGCTGAATAACCAACAAATCACAGAAGAAATCAAAAAATAAATCAAAATATGCATAGAAATGAATGAAAATGAAAACACAACAAGCCAAAACCTATGGGACACTGTAAAAGCAGTACTAAGGGGAAGGTTCATAGGAATACAGGCTTACCTCAAGAAACAAGAAAAAAGTCAAATAAATAACTTCACTCTACACCTAAAGCAACTAAAAGAAAGAAATGAAGAACCCCAGGGTTAGTAGAAGGAAAGAAATCTTAAAAATTAGGGAAGAAATAAATGCAAAACAAACAAAAGAGACCATAGCAAAAATCAACAAAACCAAAAGCGGGTTCTTTGAGAAGATAAATAAAATTGACAAACCATTAGCCAGACTCATCAAGAAACAAAGGGAGTAAAATCAAATCAACAAAATTAGAAATGAAAATGGAGAGCTCACAACAGACAACACAGAAATACAAAGGATCATAAGAGACTATTATCAGCTGCTGCTGCTGCTGCTGCTGCTGCTAAGTCACTTCAGTCGTGTCCAACTCTGTGCGACCCCATAGACGGCAGCCCACCAGGCTCCCCTGTTCCTGGGATTCTCCAGGCAAGAATACTGGACCATTTCCTTCTCCAATGCATGAAAGTGAAAAGTGAAAGTGAAGTCGCTCAGTCCTGCCCGACTCTTAGCAACCCCATGGATTTCAGCCTACCAGGCTCCTCTGTCCATGGGATTTTCCAGGCAAGAGTACTGGAGTGGGGTGCCATTGCCTTCTCTGATTATCAGCAACTATATGCAAATAAAATGGACAACTTGGAAGATATGGACAAATTCTTAGAAAAGTTCAACTTTCCAAAACTTAACCAGGAAGAAATAGAAAATCTTAACAGACCCATCACAAGCATGAAAATTGAAACTGTAATCAAAAATCTTCCAGCAAACAAAAGCTCAGGACAAGACAGCTTCACAGCTGAATTCTACCAAAAATTTAGAGAAGAGCTAACACCTATCCTGCTCAAACTCTTCCAGAAAATTGCAGAGGAAGGTAAACTTCCAAACTCATTCTATGAGGCCACCATCACCCTAATACCAAAACCTGACAAAGATGCCACAAAAAAAGAAAACTACAGGCCAATATCACTGATGAACATAGATGCAAAAAGCCTTAACAAAATTCTAGCGATCAGAATCCAAAAACACATTAAAAAGATCATACACCATGACCAAGTGGGCTTTATCCCAGGGACGCAAGGATTTTTCAGTATCAACAAATCAATCAATGTAATACACCACATTAACAAATTGAAAAAAAAAACCATATGATTATCTCAATAGATGCAGAGAAAGCCTTTGACAAAATCCAACATTCATTTATGATAAAAACTCTCCAGAAAGCAGGAATAGAAGGAACATACCTCAATACATTAAAAGCTATATATGACAAACCCACAGCAAACATTATCCTCAATGGTGAAAAATTGAAAACATTTCCCCTAAAGTCAGGAACAAGACAAGGGTGCCCACTCTCACCACTACTATTCAACATAGTTTTGGAAGTTTTGGCCACAGCAATCAGAGCAGAAAAAGAAATAAAAGGAATCCAGATTGGAAAAGAAGAAGTAAAACTTTCACTTTTGCAGATGACATGATCCTCTACATAGAAAACCCTAAAGACTCCACCAGAAAATTACTAGAGCTAATCAATGAATATAGTAAAGTTAGGATATAAAATCAACACCAAGAAATCCCTTGCATTCCTATACACTAACAATGAGAAAATAGAAAGATAAATTAAGGAAACAATTCCATTCACCATTGCAATGAAAAGAATAAAATACTTAGAAATATATCTACCCAAAGAAACAAAAGACCTACATATAGAAAACTATAAAACACTGGTGAAAGAAATCAAAGAGGACACTAATAGATGGAGAAATATACCGCATTCATGGATGGGAAGAATCAATATAGTGAAAATGAGTATACTACTCAAAGCAATCTATAGATTCAATGCAATCCCTATCAAGCTACCAACAGTATTTTTCAGAGAACTAGAACAAATAATTTCACAATTTGTATGCAAAAACAAAAAACCTCAAATAGCCAAAGCAATCTTGAGAAAGAAGAATGGAACTGGGGGAATCAACCTGCCTAACTTCAGTCTCTACTACAAAGCCACAGTCATCAAGACAGTATGGTACTGGTACAAAGACAGAAATATAGATCAATGGAACAAAATAGAAAGCCCAGAGATAATCCACGCACCTATGGACACCTTATCTTTGACAAAGGAGGCAATAATATACAATGGAGAAAAGACAATCTCTTTAACAAGTGGTGCTGGGACAACTGGTCAACCACTTGTAAAAGACTGAAACTAGAACAGTTTCTAACACCATACACAAAAATAAACAAAAAATGGATTAAAGATCTAAACATAAGACCACAAACTATAAAACTCCTAGAGGAAAACATAGGCAAAACACTCTCTGACATAAACCACAGCAGGATCCTCTATTACCTCCCTCCCAGAATATTGGAAATAAAAGCAAAAATAAACAAATGGGAACTAATTAAAATTAAAAGCTTCTACACAACAAAGGAAACTATAATCAAGGTGAAAAGACAGCCTTCAGAATGAGAGAAAATAATAGCAGTTGAAGCAACGGACAAAGAATTAATCTCAAAAACATACAAGCAACACCTGCAGCTCAATTCCAGAAAAATAAACAACCCAATCAAAAAATGGGCCAAAGAACTAAACAGACATTTCTCCAAAGAAGACATACAGATGGCTAACAAACACATGAAAAGATGCTCAATATCACTCATTATCAGAGAAATGCAAATCAAAACCACAATGAGGTTCCGTTTCATGCCAGTCAGAATGGCTGGTATTGAAAAGTCTACAAGCAATAAATGCTGGAGAGGGTGTGGAGAAAAGGGAACCCCCTTCCACTGTTGATGGGAATGCAGACTAGTACAGTCACTATGGAGAACAGTGTGGAGATTCCTTAAAAAACTGGAAATAGAACTGCCTTGTGACCCAGCAATCCCACTGCTGGGCATACACACTGAGGAAACCAGAATTGAAAGAGACACATGTACCCCAATGTTCATCGCAGCACTGTTTATAATAGCCAGGACATGGAAGCAACCTAGATGTCCATCAGCACACGAATGGATAAGAAAGCTGTGGTACATATACACAATGGAATATTACTCAGCCATTAAAAAGAATACATTTGAATCAGTTCTAATGAGGTGGGTGAAACTGGAGCCTATTCTACAGAGTTAAGTAAGCCAGAAAGAAAAACACCAATACAGTATACTAATGCATATATATGGAATTTAGAAAGAAGGTAATGATAACACTGTATGCAAGACAGCAAAAGAGACACAGATGTATAGACAGTCTTTAGGACTCTGTGGGAGAGGGCGAGGGCAGCATAATATGGGAGAATGGCATTGAAACATGTAAAATATCATCTGTGAAACGAATCATCAAAAAAAAAAAGAAGAGGCTGAGGCAAAGCAGAAATAACGTCCAGTTGTGGATGTGCCTCGTGGTGAAAGTAAAGTCTGATTCTGTAAAGAACAATATTACATAGGAACCTGTAATCTTAGGTCCATAAATTAAGCTAAACTCGACATGGTCAAACAGGAAATGGCAAGAGTGAACACCAACATTTTAGGAATCAGTGAACTAAAATGGACTGGAATGGGTAAATGTAAATTAGATGACCATTATATCTACTACTGTGAGCAAGAATCCCTAAGAAGTAATGGAGTAGCCCTCATAGTCAACAAAAGAGTCCAAAATACTGTACTTGGGTGCAATCTCAAAAATGACAGAATGATCTCGGTTCATTTTCCAAGGCAAATTATTCAGTATCACAGTAATCCAAGCCTATGTCCCAACTACTAATGCCAAAGAAGTGGGTTGAATGGTTTTATGAATACGTACAAGACCTTCCAGAATTAACACCCAAAAATATGTGCTTTTCATCATGGGGGCTGGAACGCAAAAGGAGAAAGTCAAGAGACACCTGGAGTAACAGGCAAATTTGACCTTGGAGTACAAAATGAAGCAGGGTAAAGACTAACAGAGTTTTGCCAAGAGAATGCACTAGTCACAGAAAACACCCTCTTCCAACAACATAAAAGAAGACTCTACACGTGGACATCACCAGATGGTCAATACCAAAATCAGAATGATTATATTCTTTGCAGCAAAAGATGGAGAAAATCTATACAGTCAGTTAAAACAAGACTGGGAGCCGACTGTGGCTCAGATCATGAACTCCTTATTGCCAAATTCAGACTTAATTTGAAGAAAATAGGGGAAACCACTAGGCTATTCAGATATGACCAAAATCAAATCCCTTGTGGTTATACAGTGGAAGCGACAAGTATACTTAAGGGATTAGATGTGATAGACAGAGTTCCTGAAGAACTTTGGACAGAGGTTCATGACATTGTACAGGAGGCACGGATCAAGACCATCCCCAAGAAAAAGAAATGCAACAGGGCAAAATGGTTGTCTGAGGAGGCCTTACAAATAGCTATGAAGAGAAGAGAAGTTAAAGGCAAAGGAGAAAAGGAAAGGTATGCCCATCTGAATGCAGAGTTCCAAAGAATAGCAAGGAGAGATAAGAAAGGCTTCCTCAGTGACCAATGCAAAGAAATAAAGGAAAACAAAAGAATGGAAAACACTAGTGATTTCTTCAAGAAAATTAGAGATACAAAGGGAACATTTCATGCAAAATGGGCACAATAAAGGACATAAATGGTATGGACCTAACAGAAGCAGAAGATATTAAGAAGATGTGGCAAGAATACACATAAGAACTATGCAAAAAAGATCTTAATGACCAGGATAATCATGAAGGTGTGATCACTCACCTAGAGCCAGACATCTTGGAGTGCGATGTCAAGTAGGCATTAGGAAGTGACACTAGGAACAAAGCTAGTGGAGATGGGTGATGGAATTACAGCTTGGATATTTCAAATCCTTAAAGATGATGCTATGAAAGTGCTGCACTCAATGTGCCAGCAAATTTGGAAAACACAGCAGTGGCCACAGAACTGAAAAAGATCAGTTTTCATTCCAGTCCCAAAGAAAGGCAATGCCAAAGAGTGGTCAAACTACCAGATATTGCACTTATTTCACATGCTAGCAAGGTAATGATCAAAATTCTTCAAGCTATGCTTCAATAGTACATGAACTGAGAATTTCCAGATGATCAAGTTGGATTTAGAAAAGGCAGAGGAAGAAGAGAGTAAATTGTCAACATATGTCAGATCACAAAAAGCAAGGGGATTCCAGAAAAACATCTACTTCTGCTTCATTGACTATGCTAAAGCCTTTGACTGTATGGATCACAACAAACTGTGGAAAATTCTTACGGAGATGGGAATACTAGACCACCTCACTGGCCTTCTGAGAAACCTGTTTGCAAATTAAAAAGCAACAGTTAGAACCAGATATGGAACAATGGACTGGTTCAAGATTGGGAATGGAGTATGTCAAGGTTGTATATTGTCACTGTGATTATTTAACTTATATGCAGAGTACATCATGTGAGATGCAAGGCTGGATGAAGCACAAATCAAGATAGCCAGGAGAAATATCAACAAACTCAGATATGCAGATGACACCACCCTTATGGCAGAAAGCAAAGATGAAGTAAAGTGCCTCTTGATAAAGGTGAAAGAAGGGAATGAAAAAGCTGGCTTAAATCTCAACATTCAAATAACTAAAATCATGACATCTGGTCCAATTACTTCATGCAAATAGATGGGCAAACAATGGAAACAGTGAAAGACTTTATTTTGGGGTGGCTCCAAAATCACTGCAGACAGTGACTGCAACCATGAAATTAAAAGACACTTGTCCTTGGAAGAAAAGCTATGACAAATCTAGACAGTGTATTAAACAGCAGAGACATTACTTTGCCAAAAAAGGTCCATCTAGTCAAAGCTACGGTTTTTCCAGTAGTCACATACGGATGTGAGAGTTGGACCATAAAGAAAGCTGAGTGCCAAAGAACTGATGCTTTTAAGCTGTGGCATTGGAGAAGACTCTTGAGAGTCCCTTGGACAGCAAGGAGGTCAAACCAATCAATCAATAAAGGAAATCAACCCTGAACATTCACTGGAAGAACTGATGCTGAAGCTGAAGCTCCAGTACTTTGACCACCTGATGCAAAGAGCTGACTCACTGGAAAAGACTCTGTTGGTAGGAAATAGTGAAGTCAGGAGGAGAAGGGGGTGACAGAGGATGAGATGGTTGGATGGCATCATCAACTCAATGGACATGAGTTTGAGCAAGCTCCGGGAGACAGTGAAGAATAGGGAAGCCTGGTGTGCTGTGGTCCATGAGGTCACAAAGAGTTGGACATGACTGAGCAACTGAACTAGAATAAAAAATGGAGACAGAGACATAGAGAACAGATTTCTGGACTCAGTGAGGGAAGGAGAGGGTGGGATGAATTGAGAGAGTGCCATTGAAACATACACGTTTCCATATGTAAAATAGCCAGTGGAAATTTGCTCTATGACACAGGGAGCTCAAATTGGTGCTCTGCAACAACCTAGGGGTGGGATGGGGTGGGAAGTCTAAGAGGGAATAGACATATGTATACCTATGGTTGATTCATGTTGAAATATGGCAGAAACCAACACATTATTATAAAGAAATTATTCTCCAATTAAAAATAAATAAATTAGATTATAAAAAGGCTGAGACAGACCTCATCACAGACTTTCCCTCCCCCACCACACCAACACATCCCTAAAGGACTGTTTCCAGCAGTTCTTTTGATCCAGCTCATCATGGCCCTTATTAAGACTATATCACAAGACCTACCAGGCACACCACACCATTCAGAAAGACGAAGCGAACATCAGAATGAGAGGTGGCAGCAGTGCTTGAGTTATCAGTCTGAGAATCTGAAAGAAGTATGAGTGATAAGCCAAGAGAGCCAGCAGAAGAAGTAGCCAGAATGCAAGAAAAGATGGGCAATATGAGCAGAAAGATGGAAAAACCAAGAAAAAACAAAAGGAAATGTTAGCCTTTCCAGACTTCTCCACAGCCATTTCCAGGGCCTGCTTTATTTCTTGTGCATGGGTCACCCCATCCTGCTTCTTTGCATGTCCTTGTAACTTTTTATTTTATTATTAATTCTTTGTCATTTGTATTAAAAACTGGACATTTTAGATAATATATTGGAACAATTCTAGTTATTGATGTCCCTGATATTCCAAGGCTTATTTTGCTGTTTTTGGCTTGCTTGTCTAAAGATTGGCTGGACCAGGTGAGTCCACCCCATGGTGTGCAGCCCCCAACGCCACTCTCAGGGCAGGGGCCCGGGCCTGAGCTCCTTGCCACCAGGGAGCACACGGCGTCGCGAGCGGACCGAGCTGTGTTTCTGGCAGCAGCCCAGGCATGCGCTCCCCACAGTCCCGCCTGATTCAACGTGGGAGCCTTTGCACGGGTGGAGGTTGAGCGGCTCTGAGACCTGTCTCATCTCCAGAAGCGCCCTCCTCAGCTGTCTCCTTCTGCGTTTTGCTGCTGGCTTTACAACATTTCCTCTTAAATGCTCAGCCCTAAGATCTCCAGCGTCATTTCTGCCTCCTGGAGGAACTGTAATCAAATTACTGCAGACAAACACACACGAGAAACACGATCTCAGACCTGGTCACCTGAGACGGTCCCCTGTGGCGGTGGGTTTGGGATGCGTAGGGCCGGGCTGGCGGAGCGAACTTCTCCGCCTCACAGTCTCCAGGCCCGGCGAGGGCAGACCGAGCGGTGACCTGGCTTCTCAGCTGCTGCCTCCCCTCCTCAGAACGCAGCCGAGACTCTCCACACGCAGGGCCCCCACCGGGCCCCGTGCCGTCACAAGCCTGCCTGTGCTCCCTGCCCCTGTGGCCCACGAGGCCCCCAGGCACGAACTCCCGTTGTCTCTGATTCTGGGGAAGGCTGTGCCGAGGCAGCAGGTGGACATACGTCTCTGCAAGGACAGGACAGCCTGTGCACAGAGAGAGGCCTGTGGTCTCCGACCAGGCCGCAGCGAAGGGGACTGGGTTCTCTTCACTCACTCTTCCAAGGTGGAATCTCTGCCCTGAAGGAAGCAGGACCGGCCCTGCCCTGCTCACCAGAGCAGAGCTTCGGTCACAGCGACCTGGGATCAGGGGTGGGACTGCAGGTGGGCTGTGGCTCAAATACCACCTTATCTTTCTCTTTTCACCAAAATTTGGGAGAGTTTCATAAACAAATGTTTCTCCATTTATCTCCTTATGTTCTACTACTTATGTACTACTTTATCTCCGTTTATCTATTTGTGTTCTTAGGGAAATTTCCAGATCCTGTAAATAGCTGTTGAATTGATTCTGTTCAGTGTGAACCAGAAAGATGGTGGTGGTGGTTCTAGGAAGACAGTTCACCTCATCTTTCATTAATGTCTGCATGTAGCTAAACTCCCTTATGAATGATTATCTTTATCTTCTAAAATAGCAGTTATGAGGGTATAATTGGTGAGCAAAAATTCACCAAGGTTAAGTGTATAATTAGAGGAGTTTTGATAAATGTGTAACTTACACAGCCACAGTCAAGGCAGAGAATGAATCCATCACCCCAAATACCCTGCATGACAGTTCAGAATCAATCCAAGACCCCAGATCCAACCTAGAAACTACTGGCTTGATGTGATTTCTGTAATAATGAACACATTTGCCTTCTCCACACACTCACACAAATCCACACGTCTGGCCCCCAAAGGAACCCAGACCCTGCGCACTCTGTCCTACACCCAAACGTGACTATGTGTGACTCAGCCAGAGGTACCAAGATGGGGAGAGCCCTGTGGATCATCCGGGGGGCCCTAAGTGTAACCACAAGCAGGCTCATAGTTTCTTCATTCTTGTATCTAGTCAGAGTCGTTGATCTAACTTTTACATAATTCTGAAGCTGATGAGCTCACAGAGCTGACAGAATAATATAATGAGGCAACATTCATACAAGTTCCTGCAGACATCTTATGTCTGTGGGAAAGAGCGGGGGTGAGGGGTCACTGTCACGGAGATAAATACTGGATCTAACCACAAACACTGCAGATGGTGTCTTTGGAGCAGAGGGCTCCAAAACCACAGCAGATGGTGACTGCAGCCATGAAATTAAAAGAAGCTTGCTCATTGGAAGAAAAAATATGACCAACCTAGACAGCATATTAAAAAGCAGAGACATTACTTTGCCAACAAAGGTCCATCTAGTTAAAGTTATGTAGCTTTTTTCCAGTAGTCGTGTATGGATGTGAGAGTTGGACTATAAAAAAAGCTGAGCACTGAAGAATTGATGCTTTTGAACTGTGGTGTTGGAGAAGACTCTCGAGAGTCCCTTGGACTGCAAGGAGATCCAACCAGTCAATCATAAAGGAAATCAATCCTGAATATTCATTGAAAGGACTGATGCTGAAGCTGAAACTCCAATACTTTGGCCACCTGATGGGAAGAACGGACTCATTGGAAAAGACCCTGATGCTGGGAAAGATTGAAGGCAGGAGCAGAAGGGGACAACAGAGGATTAGATGGTTGGATGGCATCACTGACTCAATGGACATGAATTTGGGTAAACTCCGGGAGTTGGTGATGGTGATGGACAGCTTCCGCCTGGCGTGCTGTGGTCCATGGGGTCACAAAGAGTCAGACATGGCTGAATAACTGAACTGAACTGAACCACAAACACACATGGAACTGGACTTGAGTGTGAAGACGAAGCTAACAACTGTGACGGTGGTGGGGTTTCTCGGGTGGGGCACTGAGCGGCATAGTCAGGGCGTGGCTCTCCAGAACTCAGCACGGCTGGGACCTGGTTTATAATGTCTGTGGGTTTGGAATTTATGTGATAGTTGGCCTTTGGGGTTTAATAAGGTGAATTGGAAGTAGTCAAATTTGGCGAGAAAACACAGCTTTTGGCTATTTGTTTTTAACTCTACAAATACAAACTTACAGGATAAAATTAATGACATTGAAATATTTATACTGGTAACTACATTTCATCTGAAATGCGTATCCTGAGACGTCTTATCACTAAAGTAAATTTCAGCACCATCCTACACTTCTGATACACTAAACAGGCAAGCCGCTGATGCCTGTCTTGTAGACAAGCCTCAAAACCCTCACAAAGTCACAAACTAGACGGCTTCATCCTCTCATCTAGTGATTCAAGTCTGTGAAGTTAATGTCTGGATAATTCATGTTCAGTATGTTCCCTGAGTATGGAGGAAAAAACATGCAAGCCAGATTTCATATATATGCATTAATATACCATATTTGTCTTTCTCTTTCTGACTGACTTCACTCTGTATAATAGGCTCTAGGTTCATCCACTTCATTAGAACTGACTCAAATGTGTTTTTTATAGTTGAGTGATATTCCACTGTATATATGTACCACAGCTTCTTTATTCATTCATCTGCATGATAGATGGAGCTCAAACTCAGTGCTCTGTGATGACCTAGAGGGGTGGGATGGGGTGGGAGATGGGAGGGAGGTTCGGCAGGTGGGCACGTGCATACCTACGGCTGATTGATGATGTATGGCAGAAACCAACACAACACTGTAAACCAATTATCATTCAATTAAAAAGAAATATTTTTTAAATGTAAACTAGGAAAAACTTAGACCATTGAATTGTAAAGAAACACAAGGCATTTGATATATGGTTAAAAAATACATAGTAATACAAAGCATAACAATATGCGTATACATTTTAAGATGTGCCAATGAGAATAATCCATGAGTTGCCTGCCTTCACAAGGATATCATGCTTCGTGGTGGCAGGGTTGTTTGTTTTGTTTTGTTTGCTTCAAACACTTGAAGGTCCCCAGAGGAAGTTTCACGAATAGCCTATTCTCTAAAAACCTGTCTCAAGGGAAAGGACGAACCCAGGGCTGCTATGGAACCGTTTTCATATAGACAAAATGTCCCCAGTTAAATGCTGTCTCTACCCTTCCTTGCCTCATAGTGTGAGGGTATTTCAGGGCATTGTTTGCTCCTTGTGACAGAGACTTCACTCCTCTGCCCATCCCTATATTCCTCCTGCTGCTACTGCTGCTAAGTCGCTTCAGTCGTGTCCGACTCTGTGCGACCCCATAGATGGCAGCCCACCAGGCTCCCCCATCCCTGGGATTCTCCAGGCAAGAACACTGGAGTGGGTTGCCATTTCCTTCTCCAATGCATAAAAGTGAAAGTGAAGTCGCTCAGTGGTGTCCGACTCCTAGCGACCCCATGGACTGCAGCCCACCAGGCTCCTCTGTCCATGGGATTTGCCAGGCAAGAGTCCTAGTGAGTAGATAATAGTCGTTCTTGATAAATATTTGTTGAACTAATAAACGCATGATATGGTTGTAGCTGGTGGGGATGTGTAGGCTTTTATTCGGTGAAGTAAAGTATTAATACTCTGAATCAGAACTCTTAGTTTTGGTGGTATTATTTGTAATTCTCCTGGATGGAGGATATACAAAGTCTGGAAGTCTCTGACGTGCAGCGTATGTCAATCCTGGCAGAGGTGACATGGGTAATAACTAGATGGGGGATTACATGCTTCAGGATGCCAGCTGCTGATAGTGTTCAGCAGTACGCACTTCAGTATAAGCACCTGCGTATTAAGACCTTCTGTAAGCACACATAACATTACCCATAAAAATAAAGCCTTGAAAGGCCTTTGCTGGTTCCCCGCAAATTATGTTGTTATTGCAAGAGAAAGAGGCTTTTACCTGAGGAGGCTGGATGATTAAATAAAGTTCTAGGTTAGGTAATTTCCCATTTTTCAAGCACTGCTGCCGGGCAGGAGGCTGACAGCAATGGCAGAAAGAACGATAGCCTTTATTAAGCCTGGACAGGTTTTCATCCCATAGCTTTGGGATGCTAAGGGAGTGCACCGAACCCCATCTCAGGGACCCCATGCTGCAGTCAGGTGAACAAAGAGGGGCAGAGAACACACCTAACACTCTCAGAGCACCCCTGCAGAGGGCCCTGCCATCCTGCTGGAAGGTTTGCTGTGGCCAGCGGGGGAGACACCCCTGGACCAGGGCTCAGGGGAGGAGACAGAGCCTTCCTCCCAGCAGAGGCTCACGTGATCCTAGTGAAGCCCACCACCACCACTGCTGACCGCAGGACCAGTGCCGCGTCCCCCAGCACTTTGGTCTCAGAGGGGCCGCCCCGCCTTCTCGCAGGGTGCTTCCCCGTTGGGCAGAGCAGTTTAGGGGAAAGAGGAGCAGTGGGTCTGCCCGCAGGGAACATGCCTGAGGTTGGACCGACACTGCCACCCAAACTTCGTGGGTCTCGGGTGGAAGAGGGGAGTGAGGGAGGCACCCCGAGAACTGGGGGTCGCTGCTCCATGCCTGACGTTTTCAGTGTCTTGAGTGTGAGATCAAAGGCCTCATTTCTTCCTGCCTGGATTACGCATCCTGCAAACATCTTGTTAGGAACCTGGGGTTAAAGTGACTACTTCTTATCTCCCACAGACAAGTTACATGCATGGGCCACAGTGTTTCCTTCCTAAAAAACATCCTTAGTAACGAATGATAGAAAATGTCATATTTTCTGAATCCCAATGCAAACTACATGGTCAGTGCTTGCTCACAATAACAGGATTCATCAAGAGTACACAGTTCATGTGCGGAAAATCTGTTCTTTTCAAGGCATTTCATAGTTTCTGAGGTCAGTGAGAAGCCTGAATTCCAGTTGATCAATGTATGGCAAAAACCACTACAATATTGTAAAGTAATTAACCTCAAACTAAAATAAATAAATTAAAAAATAAATAAAATAAAATAATAAAAAAAGAAGAGGTTGGTGTGAGTGGACTATTTAGTGGATACAAAACACTAAAACTGTTCTCAAGCCCTGGGATGATACCTTCTCATAATGGGAAAATGATTTAGAAGAGTGTAATTTCAGAAATCTACTTTATACCACCATGTTTATTTAGGAAGTAAAGAAGCTTTTCATTGGATGTAATCTGCATAATCAGTTCAGTTCAGTTCAGTTCAGTCACTCAGTCATGTCTGACTCTTTGGAACCCCATGAACTGCAGCACGCCAGGCCTCCCTGTCCATCACCAACTCCCAGAGATCACTCAAACTCATGTCCATCAAGTCAGTGATGCCATCCAGCCATCTCATCCTCTGCCATCCCCTTCTCCTGCTGCCCCCAATCCCTCCCAGCATCAGGGTCTTTTCCCATGAGTCAACTCTTCACATGAGGTGGCCAAAGTATTGGAGTTTCAGCTTTAGCATCAGTCCTTCCAAAGAACACCCAGGACTGATCTCCTTTAGAATGGACTGGTTGGATCTCCTCCAAGGGACTCTCAAAAGTCTTCTCCAACACCACAGTTCAAGATCATCAATTCTTCGGTGCTCAGCTTTCTTCACAGTCCAACTCTCACATCCATACATGACCACTGGAAAAACCATAGCCTTGACTAGACGGATCTTTGTTGGCAAAGTAATGTCTCTGCTTTTGAATATGCTATGTAGGTTGGTCATAACTTTCCTTCCAAGGAGTAAGCGTCTTTTAATTTCATGGCTGCAAATACCACCTGCATAATACTGACCTGCAAAATCTAAATAGGACTGATACAGAATGGGAAAAACTTAAGTCAGTGGTACTGGTGAAAAACACACCAACCTTCGGTGAGAAAATCAATGACGAAATGTTAATCAGAATTTTTTCAGCACTGACTGAAATTCAGAGTCTGATCCTGTAATTTTTTTTCTGCTTGAGAGAGTCACTGCAATTGCATGACTCAGAAGCTGACATTTTCCCTTTGCATTTAGCAGGTGTTAATTTCTTATGCTTTTTATTTCATTTTACTTTGATCAATTAATCCCTCCTCTGACTCTGGCATAAATAATAACATCCCCAAGAAGATCATGGATCACAGGGTAGTTACTTGAAAAACTGCTGTACAAAAGACTTTTACACAAACATAAGATGTCTGTGCTGTTCAGTTCATTCCTAAACATGAATTTCCCAGTTTGCATGGAAATAACATGTAATTAATTTCATGAATCTTCATACATAAGAACAAATGTTCCAATCTATTATTTATTTGGTCCTTCACAGCAATCTCAGGAGATATATATTTTTACTAACCCCCATTTTAAAGACTGAAAAACTGTGACTAAGAACACTTAAGAAATGCATCATCAACTTGTGCATAATTAACCCTTCAGTCAATTTCTAATCATTCAAAATACTGTGATTGGAGGGCGTGGAATCCGTAATATAATTTACAGTTCCAGGCAAACATAAGGAACAACTTGTAAAATTAAATTAATACAATGGTTGTAACATCTCAAAAATTGCATCACTGTAAGTTTTAGGTAGAACAGACATGGGAGACGACTATGATTCCCACAGGGAAGGAACTGTGATGACCCCAGAGAGAATTCTGAGACAGTGAAGGGAGACTCTCCCTTATGCTCTGTAGACTTTCTTTCTCATGTGAATTTTTATAATGAAAGTACATTCATGTTTTATCTGTGTAAGTAGACAAAAACTTGTTAAACTATTCTTGGTAATGTACATTAAAGAGCTTACTCTGTTAAAAGAAAGTAAAAATAATTGTTCAGAATATTTGTTATTGAATATCCTTAGTGTTTGTGGGGGCGGGTTGTCCGGCAGGGAAATGTGCTGGAGGGAAAGAAAAAACAGTTTAAATATAGTCTCATAATATGCAGTGGGAACAACCAAGGCAGCCATTGTAACATTCCAGGATAGCACTGTCTCTCCAAGAAAGGTATCTCTGGGGAACAAAATTAACAGTGTTCTGACATGATGTTATGTCAGAGCTCATTCCCCAGAACACACTGACCACAGATGAACCCAGGGCATATTTCAGTATAGAGGGAGGTGTAAGTGGCTAACTCACAGGAAAATATTGCTTAAAAATAAATGTTCACATCAATATCAGGTAGACTATTATCTTTCATGTGGTGATTTTGGAGGGAAGAGCTTGGTATAATGTGCTCACAGACCAAAATGATAAGCAAGCAATTTATTAACACCTCAGTTGATTGGGAAAAAAATTATCCTTTACCACCTGAAATTGGTATGATATGTCTAAGCTGATACTTCCCGGTTCCAACTTAATTCATTTAGGGACTGCTGCTTGTATTTTTTGTACTCAAGAAATTTAGAGAAAGTTTTAGACATGCTCTAAAAATAACCAAAAGCAAAAGGGGTTTGTCAGCTGGTGTTTCTCAAAATTAATGGTTGGTGCTGAAGACCGGCTTTCACCCACTCACTCCCTGCTGACTTGTATGAGAAATGCACACAGTAGTAGGAATTCCCTCTGGCAGGTTTCCTCAAGCATAACTAGGTGGATTTTTTTTCACTTCTGCAAAGAAATGGAACAGTCTCAGACAGTATCCCCATCAAACTAAGATGAGTAGCCTGCAGTATTTGCCTGTGGTTTCTTACTGCCCTGTGGCTCCAAAAACTAATAGATTTTTTTCTTTTGGCAAAACATTGTAAACAAATGTATACAAAATCTCCCTTACATTGACATTTGACATGTAATAAATCTTAGAAAAACTAATTTTCTTAAAGGTTTATGTACAGGAAAAAAAAATGTGTCTACATGGTCCCTGAAATACAGACATTAGGTCTCTCAAACTCTTTGTATCGATAGATGGGTTGTTAGTCGTTCAGTCATGTCCAACTCTGTGACCCCATGGACTGTAGCCCACCAGGCTTCTCTGTCCATGGAATTCTCCAGGCAAGAATAATAGGGTATGTCATCATTTCCTTCTCCAGGGGATCTTCCCAACCCAGGATTGAGTCCAGATCTCCCAAATTGCAGGCAGATTCTTTATCATCTGAGCCACAAAATGAAACTGTATGATTTTGCAATTAAAGCTGTTCCATGTACTATACCAAATGAGTTCTAGAAACATTTCTCACCCAGCTTAAAGTAAAATACAATTAGGTAAGTACATCTCAAGAGGAATCAGGTCACAGGCATCAAGAGAAACTGCGAAATTACATGTTATGATCATTTTAATATGGCTAATGGTGAGCAGAAAGTAATACTGATGAGACAATACAAGTCAATCTGAGGATGAAGTCAAGATATGCAGGCAGGGCTCATTTATTTATTCCTTTAGGATGCATTACCCATCCAGGCACTCCGAGCTCAGTTTTGCATCAATGAGTGTCCTACAGCAAGTGGAAGGAAGCAGGGGTTAGCTCAGAGTTCCCAGCAGGGTCCACTCATCAAGTCCATCACTGGGCAATAATGTTCAGTGTCCAGAGCCCTGGACCAAGGTTCTTGCCAGTGCTGTGCTTGAGCTGGACACTGGGCACCATCCCCCAGTCTGCTCGTCCCTGACCCAGGCCACCTCCATCAGCCATGGGAGGATGAAAGCACCCACTCAGGACGCGAGCACCTCCTCCTGAGCTGTCACTCAAACATGTTCTTCCCCTACACCCACATCTAATGCAGAGAGCTTCAAAACCTAGCACACTTCCTTTCTAAGTATCTCTCAGTCCCTTCTTAATTCTACTGTCAGTCACCATCTTGGTCCAGACAGTCACTGCCTCGTGAGCAGACTACTTCAAAAGCCACTCAACGGTGGGGAGGCAGTTTACTGATGCTGCCTTTCCATTATAATTTCTCTTGGATGCATACTTATCCAAAAGTGAAAACTAGAGTTGCTCTAATGTAAAATATTTTCACAAGGTTGACCTCCTGCTAAATAAGTGTGATGAGGTTCCACTTCCCACTTTCTCATGAGAAATGTTTTCTGTTTCCCAGCAGTTTCCACAATCTAGTCTCAACCTGGCTCTCAAATGTGTCTCCTCTCCTTCTGCACTGATTTCCTCTTGCCTAACAAACTGTGCTCCTCGTTTACAAAACCCCTGCTTATTCCCACAGCCATATCGATGATCACAGAGACACCTTCTCCACACCTGGACGTGTTCCCTGCTTTACCTAAAACCATAGACGTGACGACTGCCTCTCTGAAGGCTTTTCTGACATCACCGGCCACGCTTATTTCTGCAACAAATCACAGTGCCATTCACTCCGTTAGTATGTTTGCCATTACTAATCATCCCTTCCATGTGTCTATGCCACATCTTTTCATTAGGTTCTGATCTCTTATTTGACAGGGCTTGAAGCTTATTTCAAAATTCTGAAAAATTATGCATCACAGAAATCAGGAGGATCCATCAAAAACAAGTTTATACTGTCTCATTTCATGTATTTCTTTACTCCCCACTCAACTTCAAAGCTGGAAAGTAACAAACTGTGTTTTATTCATGTAAAGTTTATGAGCACCACACTAAATTTCAAAGGTCAAATTTCAACATTAATGTGACTAGCTCAAACACCTCATAAAAATAAATGAGGTAAATAATAATGGAATCTAAAATGTTTGTGCGATCTAAAGATGAAAAATGGTTTGGCACAAGCTATTATTTTGGGATCCTGCATATCTTATGGCACATTTTTTATATTAAAGTTGTTAATAAAAGTTTTTTATGATATAATTGTCAGGGAAAGAATAACATATAACTCAGGGGCTAAATATTTCATACATGCTCTATCTATATTTAATTTTTTTTTGAGGAATGTGATTTGCTCCATTCTCTGTCAAAGCCACCCAAATAGGAGTCATGTTTTGTTTTCTTATTTAAACTTCCTGTTTGATCCTATAAGGCACCGCACAAACACATGTGTCCTGACATAAGGACACAGAGCTTCAGTCAGCTGAGGCAAGAGATGACAACTGTCTGCAGAAACATGGAATTAAACATTAAGGAATAATCCATAAATGAATAGAGATGTTCTAAGTAAACACAGGAAGGATTCAGAACTATGTATAGGAGTTGGCTATTAACACCAAGTGACCTGGGTGGATTTTGCTTGTTTGGGGGGGTTTTGAGGGGGAGGTTGGCCACACTGTGCAGCATGTGGGATATCAGTTCCTTGATCAGGGATCAAACTTAAACACTCCTTGCAGTAGAAGCTCAGAGTCTCAACCTCTGGACTGCCAGGGAAGTCCATGCCTGGGGTGTTTATGCTCA
Source organism: Bos indicus x Bos taurus (assembly GCF_003369695.1). Lineage (NCBI taxonomy): Eukaryota > Metazoa > Chordata > Mammalia > Artiodactyla > Bovidae > Bos > Bos indicus x Bos taurus. The sequence goes on along the minus strand of NC_040102.1, from coordinate 2,084,941 downwards.
AGCAGACTTAGTAACCAGATGTCTAAACAGCTGGGTGGGTGACAGCAGTGGGGCCTAGGATTCAGGCTCACAGAGGAGGATCTTAGCAGATGAGCATACTCAGGAGGCACTCAGCCTCAACAACAGGGGCTCCAGACAATCACAGAGGGACAGAGCTTTGAGCCCAGGATGGAGGCTGTGCTTCTATGCAAACAAGTAATCAGAACTAAAGAGAAACAAATTCTAGCCACAACTGGGAAATGTCCACTATGAGCTACTCAGAGGTCAAAACCTTATTTTCAAGGAAGGAGGTTTTTACTGTGGGTATTGGAAAAGTAACTGGAGGAATACAGAAAAAGCCAACAATCATATACAGACAAAAGAATTTGGGTTAACATATGTAAAATAGATAGCCAATGGGAGTTTGCTGTATTACTCAGGGAACTCAAACCTGGGCTCTGTAACAACTGGTTGGGGGCGGGGGAGTTGGGGAGGGAACGGGAAGGGAGCTCAAGAGAGAGGGGACATATGTATACCTATGGCTGATTCAAGTTGATGTTTGGCAGAAACCAACACAATTCTGTAAAGCAATTACCCTAAAAGCAAATAAAAAAGAAAGAATTTGGGTTTAGAGAGTAGCTCATTCAAAATCTCACCAGATGAAAGGAAGGAGACTTAGTTCTTTTTAATGTTTTAACTGTGGAGCAATACACAGCAACACGTAAAAGATGCACTTATTTTAGGTGTGCATCTTGATGAGTTTTTGCATATGTGTTTACCTGTGAAGTCATCACATAGATCAAGATCTAGAACTTTCCAGCATTATATACATTCCTCTCACAATTATCTTCGACTGTGTGGATCACACAAACTGTGGAGTATTCTTAATGAGTTGGGAATAACAGACCACCTTACCTGCCTGCTGAGAAACCTGTATGCAGGTCAAAAAGGAATACTTAGAACTGGACATGGAACAATGGACTGCTTCAAAATTGGGAAAGAAGTAAGTCAAGGCTGTACACTGTCACCTTGCTTATTTAACTTATATGCAGAGGACATCATAACGAAATGCCAGGCTCCATGAATCACAAGCTGGAATCAAGATTGCTGGGAGAAATATCAACAATCTCAGATATGCAGATGATGCCACACTTATGGCAGAAAGTGAAGAGGAAGAGCCTCTTATTGAAGGTGAAAGAGAAGAGTGAAAAAGCTGGCTTAAAACTCAACATTCAAAAACTGAAGATCATGGCATCCGGTCCCATCACTTCATGGAAAATAGATGGGGAAAACAATGGAAACAGTGAAAGACTTTATTTTCATGGGCTCCAAAATCACTGTGGATGATGACTTCAGCCACTAAATTAAAAGACCCTTGCTTCTTGGAAGAAAAGCTATGACAAATCTAGACAGCGTAGTAAAAAGCATTACTTTGCCGACAAAGGTCAGTATAGTCAAAGTTATGGTTTTTCCAGTAGTCATGTACGGATGTGAGAGTTGGACTATAAAGAAGGCTGAACACCAAAGAATTGATGCTTTTGAACTGTAGTGCTGGAGAAGACTCTTAAGAGTCCCTTGGGCAGCAAGGAGATCAAACCAGTCAATCCTAAAGGAAATCAACCCTGAATGCTCATTGGAAGGACTGATGCTGAAGCTGAAGCTCCAATATGTTGGCCACCTGATGTAAAGAGCTGACTCATTGGAAAAAACCTTGATGCTGGGAAAGACTGAAGGCAGGAGGAGAAGGGGATGACAGAGGATAAGATGGTTGGATGGCATCACCAACTCAATGGACATGAGTTTGAGCAAACTCTGGGAGATAGCAAAGGACAGGGAAGCCTGGCATGCTGCAGTCCAAGGGGTCGCAAAGAGTCGGACAAATGACTCAACAACAACATGATTCTCTTAGTCTGCAATCTCCCCACTTCAAGGGAATCAACCACTATTGTGACCTCTGACATTCAACTTCCTTTTACCTGTTTTTGATGGTCATAAAAATTGTATCATCTCCTCATTCACCCTGTATGATATTATGATCAACACAATGCTTTGGAATTATTTTGTGTATCAGTAGTTTAATCTTTATTTGTGGCATATGGTGTGGAGATACATAAAAATTGAATTATTTATTCTCCTTTTGTTGGAAATTTTGTTGGTTTTTCCTACATGTGTTATTATGAATAAAGCTGCTATGAAGCTTCCTCTACAAGCTCTGTAGGTGCCTGCAGTCACATCTCCTGAATCCATAAGCCAGACCATAACTGAATGGCCTACTTCAGCCCAACACTTACTGCCTGACAATACTCCAGCATCTCAGGCTACATTTTCACCAGCAATGTATGCCTTGCTAGTCACTCCACTTTCTCCAACTCTTTACAACACTTTCCAGTACTCTGACTTTTCTTCTAATGGACAACTCTGCTTTGGTGTGTTGGTTTGCTCCAAGTTGAGCCCTCTTTACCAGTCTGCAGAATCAGCACGTGCTGGCTTTAATCTGCAGATGACTAAGCACCCGTCAGTGTCTAATACTGGAGAGCTGAGCCCTGTTTCAATAGCTAACTGCACATTCAGAGACTGTATTCTTCTTTGACTTAGCCCATCCAGTGTTTTGACCACCATGGTGGGCTGTATTTTTAAAATATCTGTTTCTTACTGTTCTGTTGGAATTTTCTAAATATGAAGGAAATGAGACTTTGGACAGAAATGTTGACCACAGACTGCCTTTGTAAGAGTTAGCTTAAAGCTGGGGGCTCTTAAACTTGGTCAGGCCATGAAGTTTGCTCTGGGTGCAACATTTGATGGAAATAATGCCTGGCTTCAGACTGGGCTGCTTCCTCTTCCGTCTACTGCTGCCCCAGAAAAGAGGAAGTGCAGAAGTCACCTGCTCAACACAGGGACTGGCACGTGCACCCGGACGTCCCTGGGCTCTCAGAGGCCAGACAAAGCCAAGGAAGCCACGGGCACCTGTGTGCAGAGGGAAGAGCCTGGTCGGAAGGCCAGGGCCGGGGGCCTCCTGCCTCCCCCTGGCTGACAGCTGGCAGGGCCAGGCACATAGGCACTCACAGGTCACATCTGAGTCCCTGCTGTCTGAACCACATGCACATACACTTGTGTGCTATTCCGCAAGGTGACTAGTTCTGGCAGACCACACAGAATCTAGCCTCTAGCAGTGGAGGAAGTAAAAGGAGAGCGACACCAGACCAGAGATGACAGGTCTGCAGCAGTGCACCTGACTCACACGACCCAGCAGTCTCCTTCACTTGACATCAAGAATAACTCCAAAAACGGAATGCCATCCCTCGGTGTAAGGAGAAAAGAGTGTTAGCCATGTACTGTGTTCACACGTGCAAAGATGATATCACTGCATGTATTATACATTATACAAAATATGTATCCATTATACAAAACTATAATTAATGATTAACAGGGTAAAAACTACCATACTTTCAGGAGAAATAAAAAAGGAATAGCTATTTCAAGGTACTTTAGTAGACTAATGAAATTTCAGGGTCAAAGTACTTTAGCCAAATTGGTTAGAGGGTCTTCACATATGAATTATAAACCTCATCCCCTAAAGTAACTATAAACATAAAGAACATTCCCAGTTCTGAGCAAAAGCTACAAAATTCAGTGTTTCTGTTAATTTGAATAGTTACCCAAACCTAGAAGTTGACAGTAATTACACTGAATGGACAAACCATAGCACTAATATTTACTATTTTGTATATGTTACAATTTGGTCAAGTTAGTCTACATTCTAGCATTAATAAACCCAAGATGGCATAACTAATTCCTGGAATTTCAAAGTGAACATGAGGAGGTTCAACTACCCATGAGAGGCTACCATTCTGTGGTATTCTTTCAAAAGTGTGTGCATACGTGCCAGACGTGTAAAGGCACAGAAACCCGAAGCTGTCCACTTGGTACTGTGTTCGGTGTTGGTGCAGATCCGTCTAGGTAAGGCCAACATTAGTTTATTTCTCATGATGCCTTTCCTCTGGGCTAGAGCAGCCTCTATGGGGCTGTCTTCTTAGAGCCATGATGCACACACTCCCTTGGCCCCGGGACGGTTTCCCTGAGATGAAGGTCGGGGCCCTGCCCTGTGGGCTGCGCTTCATGTCAGTAGATCTAGGGACTCATCTGACTCTCACACACTGGCTTTACGATGCTGAGGGAACGCCAGCCTCTCCCAGGTTCATGCTTTTATTTGTACAATGAGATGAATATAGTTAGTAGTTTTGAGGCTCTAGCAATGGAAGACTTCTTTCAAAATAAAAAACAAAGCACTTTTTCAGAACCCCAAACCATGAAACCAAATATGGTAGTGTGAACTGTTAGGTAGACTATTACCAACTAACTGCATGACTTTGTGTCTCCAATTTGGTCCCTATAATGAAGACTGAATGATATCTATAGTTCTGCTCATTGTCAGCAAATCGTGATCCGAAGATCATCCAAGCAGATAATAAACAAACACAAACAAAAACAGGATTTGGTAAGGAAGGAGCGGGAACTGCAGAAAACAGGATGGACTGTGGACTTGGAAATTTAGACAACACCGCTCTAATGGCAGAAAGCAAAGAGAAACTAAAAGGGTGAAGGAGGAGAGTGAAAAAGCTGGCTTAAAACTCAACATTCAAAAAACAAGATCATGGCATCTGGTCTCATCACTTCATGGAAAACAGAAGGGGAAACAGTGGAAACAGTGGGAGACTTTATTTTCCTGGGCTCCAAAATCACTGCAGACAGTGACACAGCCATGAAATTCAAAGATTCTTGGCTCCTTCAAAGAAAAGCTATGATAAACCTAGACGGCATATTCAAAAAGCAGAGACATCACTTTGCCCACAAAGGCACATCTAGTCAAAACTATGGATTTTCTAGTAGTTATGTGAGAGTTGGACAATAAAGAAGGCTGAGTGCCAAAGAACTGATGCTTTTGCACTCTGGTGCTGGAGAAAACTCTTGAGAGTCCCTTGGACTGCAAAGTGATCAAAGCAGTCAGTCCTAAAGGAAATCAACCCTGAATACTGATCAGAAGGACTGATGCTGAAGCTGAAGCTCCAATACTTTGGACATTTGATGAAAAATTCATTGGAAAACAGACCCTAATGCTGGGAAAGATAGAGGAGAGAAAGAGAAGGGGGCAATGGAGGATGAGATGGTTGGATGGCATCACTGACTCAAACATGAGTTTGAGCAAAGTCCAGAAGACAGTGAAGGACAGGGAAGCCTGGAATGCTGCAATTCATGGGTCAGACTCGCAAAGAGTATATGACATGACTGAGCGACTGAACAACAACAAAGGCTGGGGCAGGGCAAATGGAAATTATTCCAAGGGAAGAAGAAGGGAAAGGAAAGTTGAAGAGTTATGGGAGCAAAGTTGGTCACTATTGCTGCAGGGATCCCAGGGCTGGAGGATGAGGAGGATAATGATTATGCGGATGATAATCATCATGATGGTTGATGAAGACGATGATGATGATGATAATGATTCAAGGATCTGTTGGGGGATCTCCTCTGGATTTCTCAGTGTTCCTACAGAGTCTCAGTCTCCTAAGCAGTGGAGGGTTTCATGCTGCAGAGACAGGGAGAGTCTGAATTCAGTATCCCCAGGAACATGCTTCACATACCACAAAGATCCACTCTGCAGCTATCTACTTCTGTAACTACAGAGCCATTGCTGCTTGTTTCTACCCAACATGACAAAACACTTTTTATTTCCGTAAGAACCCCACGGCTACATCCAGAGTGGACACCTGATATAACTCTGAGCGAGACTGAAAAAACTCAGAGATCTCCACAGGGATTGGGCATGCCTTCCAGGTGTTTAGAAGGGATGGCAATTTGGGTTGTAAACCTAGAAATCTTCAGTCTTCCTCCTGCAGAGGTCAACAAGGGTCCTTCCCATCCAATCTTTGCGGAAACTCCTAGAAGCTGATGAGAACAGCCACCTTTTCCTTTTAAGAGCAGAGGAAATGCATGTTCTGGGCCATTTCCTACAGAACAGGTCTGCTGGTTATGCAGGATTGTTGTTCATGCAGTTCCCACGGGGTTGCCTAGGGAGTTCCAGACTCTAGATGTGAGGGGACTGACTTTACAATGTTAGTCTGGCTGTTGCTATAATTCCTAAAAGGTTGGCAGAGTGATCTCCATCTTAGATATGAGGAAAGAATGGCTTCTAGTAAAAACTGTTCTAATGCTCGCTGGCAGAGAAGTCCACATTCAGTTCTCATTAGAGAAAGAGTCCATAGAAACACTCTTAGAAACCTGACATTTCAGCCCTTAGGCATAGGCTGACGCATAATAAAAGCAAAAGAAAAGAAAACAAAGATACAAGTATGCAGACTTCCTGATCTTGGGGAGCTGAGAAACCAGCCTGTGGCAGCTGTTTTACTTCCTGTCCCTCTTAGTGACATCATTATCATCATCACTTCATAAGGCCCTGGCCCTTCTAAGGTCTTCCTAAAGTCTACATTTTACTTGTAAGCATGGCCTGAAGAATTCTGGAGAAATGACAGAAGCTGGGTCAGACCCAGAAGCTGGGTCAAAATCCTGAACCTTTGTAAGGAAAACCATTTTAAGGTTGATGCTTTGAATAGACAAAGCGTTTATTCAATAGTATTTCTAACAGATTTTTACTATTGTGGAGTATTAATTAAGGATGGATAAAATTTTAAAAACTCATCTGAGAACACAGACATGCTTTTGTGCTAACTATTAATACTAGTATCTTTTCTTATTTACAGATTATCCCCCATCATGTAACTTAAAACATAAGCTTTGTATTGTGAAGAGTGCAGGCACAAAGTTTGGGTAGAGATCACATGGAAAAATAAAAATAATATTTTTAAAGAAGCCATTATTTTTCATTTGGAATTGCAAATTTGAAATCTTAGACTGAAAGCACCATTTTATTGAAGTTTCATAGAGAAGGAAAATGCCTGTGTCATGTGGTGCTTGATGATTAGAAAGTTATTCAGAGTAAAGCGTTAGTTATGTGTTTACATTACATAACCACAATTTGTCAAAAAAGCATTTTCAATGAACAATACAATTATACTGTGGATGCAGGAATTTATATTTTTTTATTCCTCAAAAGGTCCTTATTATTCAGGAAAAAAATGTTGTTTCATAATGGACCACCTGGAAATAATGAAAATTTTGTAGGCTCATTTCATACATTTAGTACATTTTTAGTTTTACTAAAGATTGTCAAAACAACAGGTTGATTATGCCCAAAAGCACTTTTAAAAGAGTATTTACTGTAAGTAATAAATACTATAATAGTTTATTTAGTATAGGGTATTTCAAATTTAAATTTGATATATGCAGTCTTTATAATTTGAATTGATTCATATGGTTTATTATACATTATGTTTTATAAAGTCATATGGATAAAATGCAGAGTAAAATATTAACAGAAAAAATTAAAAAAAAAAACTTGTTTCTTGCAAGGAAGAATTCTCAGAAAAGCCTTCTTTCTGCTTCAAGAACACATGAAGAATACAAATGTGGTCTTGGATACAGAGCTGGTCATCACTAGCAGAGTTAACTATTCATGTGGATCAGGACCAGTGTCAGACTCAGGCATACACAGTGTGACTCCAAACATTCTGTGGAATACATACTGAACCACCTTCCTGACACAATACAAATCACTGGGAGATGGGAATGAATTGATGGGTTTCAGGGAATGAGTTGGTTTAGTTCTAATGCTCTATCCTGGTACAGTTTTAAGCTCATCATGCCACTAATGACCTTGGCAACATTCTGATGGCTTTGTTGTTTCACACAGAAATTCCAGAACTGAATCAAGACTTTGTGATGTTTGCTAAGGCTAATTTTGTCAAACACTAACTATTGACATATGTGGGGAAACAGAAAATTAAGTAAGTCTGCTGTTACAATGAATTATAGTATTTATGGAACCATCTCGTTACATACAGAGGATGTGTATTTAAAATGTCCATGCAAAGCAGAATGAATTAATTTTAATACTGAACCAAAATCAACTTGCCTTCTCAGGCATATTTAACATTTAGGTACTTTGAAAAGAAGCTAAATTTATGATGGTAAAAAATGGAAATGGCCTTTGTGTATCATTAATTTTTAATAATGGTCATTTTTGCTAGTACAATTTGTAATAAATGCTATTTCATTTTTAAAGTTTTTCAAAATTTTCTTAAAAATAAATGTTTTTAGCCAGTTTATTTTTGATAACCATCAGATCAGATCAGATCAGTCACTCAGTCGTGTTCGACTCTTTGCGACCCCCATGAATTGCAGCACACCAGGCCTCCCTGTCCATCACCAACTCCCGGAGTGCACTGAGACTCACGTCCATTGAGTCAGTGATGCCATCCAGCCATCTCATCCTCTGTCGTCCCCTTCTCCTCCTGCCCCCAATCCCTCCCAGCATCAGAGTCTTTTCCAATGAGTCAACTCTTCGCATGAGGTGACCAAAGTACTGGAGTTTCAGCTTTAGCATCATTCCTTCCAAAGAAATCCCAGGGCTGATCTCCTTCAGAATGGACTGGTTGGATCTCCTTGCAGTCCAAGAGACTCTCAAGAGTCTTCTCCAACATGACCCAGAAATAAAGCATAAAAAATTAGCAAGGTAATCTTGTAGTTTTAGACAAAATCTTTTAACCATCTGAAAAACTAGAAAGCAGACTAGGGTGACCTAGTCAACTAGTGGCCTAGTGTGCACCTATAATTTTCATTCTGTTCAAATCACAGGGTATAAGTGTACACACCACTCATAGCTGTGACTATTGATAACTTCTGATTCATTATATATATAATTATTTTCCTAAATAATCTTAGATGTCTTTTAGGTGCACTAAGAAAATGAAGTATTTTAATTGCTTACAAATATAATTTTTCAGCCATACAAACAGGATAAGAATCCTAAGCTGAATTCTTAAAATATGAAAATGTAATCAAAGTTTGTAAGGACCCAAACCATGCTGCGGAATTGTAGATTTATCATAGGCCATCATAGCTAGGCCTTCCCTGGTGGCTCAGACGGTAAAGCATCTGCCAGCAATGCAGGAGACACAGGTTCCAACCCTGGGTAGGGAAGATCCTCTGGCGGAGGAAATGGCTACCCACCCCAGTGTTCTTGGCTGGCTAGACAGCATGGGGCTTTCTTTTGTGTGTGTCTGACAAATGCAGAGTTAGATTTTGTTCTCTGTAATTCATATTGGTTACTATGGGGAAAATATATAAAGTGGGAATTTATAAAACATGGGATTAAATATAATATTTTGAACCAAGAGAGTCTATATAGAGAGTCAGTGGCTTGTCAGTTTTTGCTCTGCAAAACAGTTGGTAGCTATTGATTTTGTCTGTCAAAACACAAGAAAATTGATTGTATGTTAAAAACAGTATTCTCTTCAGAAACCACAAGATTCTGAGTGACAGCTCAACAGGAATCCTAATGAAGAGCTGTAATCCCGCTGCTGTTTATTTCCATATAGTATGTCACATTGTAAAAGTGGTTTGACTCATTATTTAAATATCACAATAACTTTATCACTTGGATAGAACTCTAAAGTGCTTTGCAGACTTTTATTTAATCAGTAGTACTATGGCCTGATAGAAGCAAGGTCCGATGCTGTAAAGAGCAATATTGCATAGGAACCTGAAATGTCAGGTCCATGAATCAAGGCAAACTGGAAGTGGTCAAACAAGAGATGGCAAGAGTGAATGTAGACATTCTAGGAATCAGTGAACTAAAATGGACTGGAATGGGTGAATTTAACTCAGATGACCATTATATCTACTACTGTGGGCAGGAATCCCTCAGAAGAAATGGAGTAGCCATCATGGTAAACAAAAGAGTCTGAAATGCAGTACTTGGATGCAATCTCAAAAACAACAGAATGATCTCTGTTCATTTCCAAGGCACACCATTCAATATCACAGTAATCCAAGTCTATGCCCCAACCAGTAATGCTGAAGAAGTTGAAGTTGAATGGTTCTATGAAGACCTACAAGACCTTTTAGAACTAACAACCAAAAAAGATGTCCTTTTCATTATAGGGGACTGGAATGCAAAAGTAGGAAGTCAAGAAACACCTGGAGTAACAGGCAAATTTGGCCTTGGAATACAGAATGAAGCAGAGCAAAGAATAATAGAGTTTTGCCAAGAAAACGCACTGGTCATAACAAACACCCTCTTCCAACAACACAAGAGAAGACTCTATACATGGACATCACCAGATGGTCAACACCGAAATCATATTGATTATATTCTTTGCAGCCAAAGATGGAGAAGCTCTATACAGTCAACAAAAACAAGACCAGGAGCTGACTATGGCTCAAATCATGAACTCCTTATTGCCAAATTCAGACTCAAATTGAAGAAAGTAGGGAAAATCACTAGACCATTCAGGTATGACCTCAAATCCCTTATTATTATACAATGGAAGTGAGAAATAGATTTAAGGGCCTAGATCTGATAGATAGAGTGCCTGATGAACTATGGACTGAGGTTTGTGACATTGTACAGGAGACAGGGATCAAGACCATCCCCATGGAAAAGAAATGCAAAAAAGCAAAATGGCGATCTGGGGAGGCCTTACAAATAGCTGTGAAAAGAAGAGAAGTGAAAAGGAAAGGAGAAAAGGAAAGATAGAAGCATCTGAATGCAGAGTTCCAAAGAATAGCAAGAAGAGATAAGAAAGACTTCCTCAGCGATCAATGCAAATAAATAGAGGAAAACAACAGAATGGGAAAGACTAGAGATCTCTTCAAGAAAATTAGAGATACCAAGGGAACATTTCATGCAAAGATGGGCTCGATAAAGGACAGAAATGGTATGGACCTAACAGAAGCAGAAGATATTAAGAAGAGGTGGCAAGGATACACAGAAGAACTGTACAAGAAAGATCTTCATGACCCAGATAATCATGATGGTGTGATCACTGACCTAGAGCCAGACATCCTGGAATGTGAAGTCAAGTGGGCCTTAGAAAGCATCACCACGAACAAAGCTAGTGGAGGTGATGGAATTCCAGTTGAGCTATTTCAAATCCTGAAAGATGATGCTGTGAAAGTGCTGCACTCAATATGCCAGCAAATTTGGAAAACTCAGCAGTGGCCACAGGACTGGAAAAGGTCAGTTTTCATTCCAATCCCAAAGAAAGGCAATGCCAAAGAATTCTCAAACTCCCACACAATCGTACTCATCTCACACGCTAGTAAAATAATGCTCAAAATTCTCCAAGCCAGGCTTCAGCAATACGTGAACTGTGAAATTCCTGATGTTCAAGCTGGTTTTAGAAAAGGCAGAGGAACCAGAGATCAAATTGCCAACATCTGCTGGATCATGGAAAAAGCAAGAGAGTTCCAGAAAAACATCTATTTATGCTTTATTGACCATGCCAAAGCCTTTGACTGTGTGGATCACAATAAACTGTGTAAAATTCTGAAAGAGATGAGAATACCAGACCACCTGACCTGCCTCTTGAGAAACCTGTATGCAGGTCAGGAAGCAATAGTTAGAACTGGACATGTAACAACAGACTGGTTCCAAATAGGAAAAGGAGTTCGTCAAGGCTGTATATTGTCACCCTGCTTATTTAACTTATATGCAGCGTACATCATGAGAAACGCTGGACTGGAAGAAACACAAGCTGGAATCAAGATTGCCGGGAGAAATATCAATCACCTCAGATATGCAGATGACACCATCCTTATGGCAGAAAGTGAAGAGGAACTCAAAAGCCTCTTGATGAAAGTGAAAGTGGAGAGTGAAAAACTTGGCTTAAAGCTCAACATTCAGAAAACAAAGATTATGGTATCCGGTCCCATCACTTCATGGAAAATAGATGGGGAAACAGTGGAAACAATGACAGACTTTATTTTTGGGGGCTCCAAAATCACTACAGATGGTGACTGCAGCCATGAAATTAAAAGATGCTTACTCCTTGGAAGGAAAGTTATGACCAACCTAGATAGCATATTCAAAAGCAGAGACATTACTTTGCCAACAAAGGTCTGTCTAGTCAAGGCTATGGTTTTTACAGTGGTCATGTATGATTGTGAGAGTTGGACTGTGAAGAAGGCTGAGCACCGAAGAATTGATGCTTTTGAACTGTGGTGTTGGAGAAGACTCTTGAGAGTCCCTTGGACTGCAAGGAGATCCAACCAGTCCATTCTGAAGGAGATCAGCCCTGGGATTTCTTTGGAGGGAATGATGATGAAGCTGAAACTTCAGTACTTTGGCCACCTCATGCGAAGAGTTGACTCATTGGAAAAGACTCTGATGCTGGGAGGGATTGGGGGCAAGAGGAGAAGGGGATGACAGAGGATGAGATGGCTGGATGGCATCACTGTCTCGATGGACGTGAGTCTGAGTGAACTCCGGGAGTTGGTGATGGACAGGAATGCCTGGCGTGCTGCGATTCATGGGGTCGCGAAGAGTCAGACACGACTGAGCCACTGAACTGAACTGTGGCCTGAATGTGGTTTCATACAGAAACTGACATCTGAGCTGACACATAAAAAGTGGGTCGCTCCGGCACCTGGAGGGCCTGGTCCAGCATCATAATGGGACGAGTCAGCAGGGCGGTTCCCCTTCAGGCCCCAGCAGGATGCCACCGTCAGAAGCAGAACACTGCCCAAACAGACCCCACCCCTGGCTTGAATACAGAAGGGCACTTGGGCTGTGATCTCTATTTCCATTTTTCTAGCCAGTTTCTTCTTGAGACCTTTTATTGATTCCTGCCAAAGACGATCACAGTATTCACAGGAGGAAATTTAATAAGAGAACTGTGGGAATAGAAGCCCTCAGCACAGGCGCCTGTTTCTGAACGTGCTGATGCCAGACCACAAAGCGGTGAAATTTGGTATCTTCTAACCACATGACAAATCAGACCAAAGCCGTGCTTATAAAGATATATTTATGTGATGGTGGTGTTCCAGAACATGGTGAGAGAGAATCCAGACTGCTTGTCAGGTGTACAACACAGGTACATCTCTACTTATTCTATGAAGGAAGGAGCTGGAGAGGTGGTACCCAGGTGCAAATCAGGCTACTGGTGCTACAAGCTGCCTCTTAATTATGGCTGCACATGATGCCTACTACTTCCAGATCTCAATTTTAGAGCAGGCAAGTGCAGTCCTCAAGGTAAATTAAATCAATTCACTAATATTTAAACCAGCATACCATGCTACCTCCCCACCCAGATGCCAGGGCTGCTGCTTCTTTCCAGCATTTCCTGAGTACGCAACTCCACAACCGCACCGTCTCCTAAGGGAAGGATCGGTGCGGTGGTGATGAGGGAGAAAATGAAGAAGGGCCGTCTTTCCTCGGGACTTAGTTACCTTCCTGTGTTTGAAAGAAGACCACCACCAGATGTTATATAACTGAAAAATTATGGACCAAATTGAATTTTCAGAAACATGAGCTTTAAGTTTTACAAAATCCATCAGTTAAAATTCTCATATTGATTTCTCCTTTTCCCCTCTTTTCACAGCAGCTTGAAGAGCACATGGAGAGTAACAGAGGAAATACTAATTTTTTATTACTTTCAACCTAAAAATAATGTGTATTTTTCTAAAACAAGGAACAGTATCTCATCCTGGGAATCATAGTTTACTGGAAACTCAAGGAAAACATTATTCTTTGGAAACAGAATGCATTCAAGTTAGCCCCTCTGAAATGATATTAGAAGCTGTATTTCTCATATTATTGTGTGTCTTCCTTGATATTAGCCCTGGGTTTAATAATTTCCTGACCTTAGCTACATATCATTACTAAGTTTACCTGTGGGATTAGTTTTTGCTTATAGAACTTGCAGTGAGAAGAACACTTTCTCTTTCCTTAAAAGAGTCAGTTACACACTTAATGTTTCTCCAGAAACATAGGAAGGAGGAAATAGCTAAACAATAAAAGTATTAATTATTTTTGGAAGCATGCTTCTCCAGATTTATAGTTATAGTAGTTATACAGTGATAATCATCAGTTTAATCTTGTCCTAAAATGGCTCCAAAAATAATTAAGAGAATATATTCATAGTAGGTCTCAAATCTCTTTTCTCTATTCATTTACTTCTATGAAACACTGGCCTTTTGAAAGAAATTATTGTTGGGGGTTAAACGGCATATCATATTGCTAGCATTTAACACAGTAAATATTTGGCTTAAATAAAAGTAATCTCCAATCATTATAAAATAATGTTTCTGGTTCCTCTTAACTTCAGGAGTGTTACTGACTTTCCTAAGCACTAACTGTGGATGCAGGTGATACAGATTTGACCTATAAACATGGCCCCACATCTAGGAAAGATAAAGACAAACAAGCCTCAAATCAGAATGCTACTGAAACAGTCTCTTACTTTCTAGTTCTGGGATAATATTTTATGAGCTTATGTAATCAATTCCTTTTTCCATAATTCTATTTTTCTTTTAACCAGATTCCTATTTAGACTACATCTACTTCTGCTTCATTGACTACTCTAAAGCCTTAGCTATGTAGATCACAACAAACTGTGGAATATTCTTAGAGAGGTGGGAATACCAGATCACCTTACCTCCCTCCTGAGAAACCTGTATGTAGGTCAAGAAGCAACAGTTAGAACTGGACATGGAACAATGGACTGATTCAAATTGGGAAAGGAATGTATCAAGGCTGTATATTGTCACCCTGTGCATTTAAATTATATGCAGAATACATCATACGAAATGCTGGGCTGGATGAAGCATAAGCTGGCATCAAGATTGCAAGGAGACATATCAATAACCTCAGATATGCAGATAACACCACCCTTAAGACAGAAAGTGAAGAGCAATTAAAGAGCCTCTTGATGAAAGTGAAAGAGGAGAGTTAAACAGCTGGCTTAAAACTCAACTTTCACAGATGGGGAAACAACTGAAACAGTGACAGACTTTATTTTCCTGGGCTCCAAAATCACTGCAGACAGTGACTGCAGACATGAAGTTAAAAGATGCTTGCTCCCTGAAGGAAAAGCTATGACAAACTTAGACAGCATATTCAAAAGCAGAGACATTACTTTGCCCACAAAGGTCCATCTAGTCAAAGCTATGGTTTTCCCAGTGGTCATGTACAGATGTGAGAGTTGGACCATAAAGAAGGCTGTGCACTGAAGAATCGACGCTTTTGAACTGTGGTGTTGGAGAAGACTCTTGAGAGTCCCTTGGACTGCAAGGAGATCAAGCCAGTCAATCTAAAGGAAATCGACCTTGAATATTCACTGGCAGGACTGATACTGAAGCTCCAATATACTGGCCACCTGATGCAAAGAGCCGACTCACTGGAAAAGACCATGATGCTGGGAAAGATTGAAGGCAGGAGGAGAAGGAGACAACCGAGGATAAGATGGTTGGATGGCATCACGCTTCAACAGACATGATTTGAGCAGACTCCAGGAGATGGTGAAGGATAGCGAAAACTGACGTGATGCAGCCCATGGGGTCACAAAAATTGAACATGGCTGAGCAACTGAACAACTGTTTCGACTTAGACAAAGGGAGCAATCCACTTACTTAATTATCAGCAATTAAACTGCTGCTACTGCTGCTGCTGCAGCAGCAATTAAACTAGTTTCTTAAAAAAAATCCTGGAAAAGTTTCATATGTTTTGAAATTATAAAAATATACTTGTAAATATTCCAGTTATCAAACATACATAGTTGACTACAGAAAATATTTTCAGCTGAAAGATGACAAATGGAATCTAACATCTTCCTAGGCTAAGGAGGACCTTCTGAGACTTCCGACAGCAAATACCAGTGGTGACCATCAGAACCAGCTCCCCTGAAAGTGGTGACAGCGAGAAGGCCCACTGTCACCAGCTGTCCTCAAAACCAAGCTGCAGTTTCTGGCCCGTGCAGAGATGTACTGCTGTGAGAGGGAGAAGACCGCCGTCGTCGGGTCACGCGAGTCTGGGTGTGGAAAATCGAAGGAGCGGAAACTAAGAGGACTTCCCGTGGTGGCACAGTAGGACTCCCAGGCATAACACAACAACATGTGTCATGTATGTTTAGGATACAGTGCTACAGCAAGCAGGCCGTGTATCAGACACACGAAATCCGGGAGGGCACCTCCGACCACTTCCTGTGTTTTCTGTGAAACACACAAATGTCCATCCAGACTGGGGTTCAGGTAGACCACAAAGGACCCTGAGTTGATGATGCTGCCAAATTCACCCCCACTTTAGTTACAATACCCATGTTTTCATACTTTCCTTTTAGGTTTCATAACAGAAACAGAAACTGACTCACGAACAGAATCTCTGCCTGTTATCGTGAGGTTACTGCAATCATATCCTGTGACCCTGCGTTTCCCTCCTGGAGAAACTAGTGCATGTGTGACTATACATGTGCGTATATGGTATGCATTTGTGGGCACCAGATTATGTGTGCAAGGATGCCTTTACCCGAATCATCTCTGAACATGCTGGAAGGAATCAAAATGCCTGTCAACAGAAGAATGGATACATTACCTGTGACACTGTCCCACAGCAGTGAGCTGAAGGGACTTTAACTAAGTGTAACTAACGAAGCAGCTGCACGTGTGTCACACCTCCTATCCCCTCCATCCACACATGCTCTCTTGGTAATGCCCTCAGGCCCACGGTTTTGCACATGATCCACTGACCACATCCAAAAGTGTATTTCTAGTGCACACTTTTCAATTTCACATGGTCATGAGCCATTTTCTTAGAAAGAAAATGTAAGATTACACTTAAACTTGGCAGATTACATTGAAGTGACACAGTCACAGACAACCTATATTCAAATCTATTGTAGAAAATGTCTGTTTTCAAGTAGCTAAAATGCCAGTAAACCACTTTCAGCTCTCATTTCCTTCTCATTTGACAATTCTTTTGTGTGTTTCTATGATTAAACTTTTATGTTATCTACTCCTTTATGCTGCAAAAAAATTTTTAAATGATAATGATATGGGTGATAATTTTTAGTCAAAATAGCATTCTTAATTAAAAAAAGTGGATGTAAAATAACTGACCTTTGATACAGTGTTTTGCAAAAATACGATTTTTCAGCAGATGGGACTGAAGTTACAAATACGAAGAGAACATGAAAGAAACCAGTTGGAAAGGAACATAACTTAAACCATATTTAAGTAAAGCATGAAATTTCACTGTGATGTAGAGAAAGGGACAACGGTATCCCCATTGCTTTTGAAATACACACTGTAAACTAAGGAGATTAATACCAGTGGAACTGGAAGCGATGAAACACAGCAACATATGCACCCTGTGGAAACGGACAGCACGTCCTGCCACCTACATTATCTCACAGGTAATGCAACACTGCTACAAATAACCGTCAGTACACAGATGACTTCATGTGCCTGAGAGCGTGGGCCAGGTCTCGTGACACCCTTTGGAAAGGTTTTCTAGGGCCATGCTGAGTTTTTTCTCTTGTCTTTATTTAGAAACATTACAACATTTGCTGGGGTTTTTCTTCCCTGTTATCTCAACATATCAAAGACTAGGGTTTTCTATTCTTTTCATTTTATGTTTCTTAAAACTTCTCTATAGTGTCCTACAACCAGAAAGGTTATCAAGAAAAGCAACTGATATTTCAGAAGTAGTGAAAAGTGAAAGTGTTGGTAATTCAATCATGTCCGACTTTTTGTGGCCCGACGGACTATAGCCACCAGGCTCCTCTGTCCATGGAATTCCCCAAGCAAGAATACTGGCATGGATTGCTATTCCCTTCTCCAAGAGATCTTGACCCAGAGATTGAATCCAGGTCTCCTGCATTGCAGGCAGGTTCTTTACCATCTGAGCTGCCAGGGAAGCCTGATATTTGAGAACCTACAAAATATTTTTGCACATTGTCACATTCATCACCAATATGATGTTCCAGTTTTATATTATTAACTCCTTTTACTGATGAGGTGATAGGGATTATCAGGCTCGAAGTGGTTAAGTGAACTTAACAACTAAAATTACATTAAAAATCAAAGATGATGCAGTCCAAGCCCATTTGCTTAAGGTCACTGAATAAGGTCCTCAAGTTTTAGTTTGATAAAAGAATGTCACTTCACCACCCTATTCATTTCAAATACACTTTACTGTTTAAACTCTTCTAACATGACTTCTGTCTCTTACTTGCAAATTGGCACCTAATATGAGCATCTGACTCGTCCTCTCCCACTACCTGTCCACCATCCCATAGTGGAGAGACATTTCACATAACAAATGGAAAAGGTAAATGCTATTTCATTTGTTAATAAAACGGGGTGTCCTTCCAACTTCTGTTTAGAAGTGTATTCCCTTCAGAACTTTTTTATTGTTGTTCACTTCCATACACAAGTGAGGTAAGACAAGTCTTTCCAGGAACCTGAAGAAATACAACTCGGGCAACTTACACTTTTCTCTAGAAGAGAATCCCCTGTCCATGTGGGATCTCCCACAAGCCACAGATCATCTGAAATAGGGACCTGAGGCAGCGGATTCAGGGAAAATGTACCTGGGAATTGATGAGCACTATCTCTCCTTCTGAAAATATTGCTCTGCATCGACAACTCAGGGCCACTAAAGTTATCTGAGCAGGAAGAGGAACTAAGTGTATTTCAGAGATGACGCATGGACCAGCGTCCACCCTGGCATTGAGCCCAATGCTGCGAGAGCCTGCCTCCTCTAGCTCAGCGTCTGCCCTCCGGATCCCCCTGCTTGGTGGGGGCTGCTCCCACTGCCGAAACAGGGACATGCTGAGATTTGCCAGGTGTGTTCTCCCTTCACACGGGAAGAGCGCTCACTTAAAACTCGCTACCCCACTCCATCACCAGCACCCACGAGCCTCTTGTGACCTCTTTTCCAGGCCCATCCTGGGCAGTTGTCAATTCTGTGTCGCTCTTCTCTGGGCACAGACACTGAGGTCAGGTTCCGTCTTCCTGATGTCTCTAGATTCTCGATGCATTGTGGTTAACTCCTTCCCGGCCTTGGCTTCACTTGAACAAACACCAGGTTCTCTTTCTGATCCCAGCCATCCAGCTCATCTGGCTACGTGGCACCACACACCGTCCGTCTCAGCACACGCACAGCCCGTCCAAGCAGTCCTGTGCCCTGAGACCTTCTCGCTCCCCGTTCACCTCCTCTGTGCTCTGCCTTCTTTCTGTCGCCTTCTTCAAGGACTGATCCTGGACAACACTGTCTTCTCCATGAAGCCCTGCGGCAGAGAGCCATGGCCCTAGCGCGTGTTTGAGAAATGTGGAGCTAGTCTCTCAGTGCCAACAGCGGGGCTTACAGTCCAGACTCAGGCCAGCAGGCATGCAATCGGCCTCTGGGGTGGGCCTGACCCTGCAGCTGCAGTTCTGAAGGCAGGGTCCCTGGTGGGGGCCGGGGGGAGGTGGGGAGGGAGGGGGTGGCTGTTCTCCTGTTATCTCCCCTCCTGCCCTTCCCCTGACCTCCACCTGCCATACTGCTCTCTGCACCTTCAGTGCTTCACACCTGTCTCCATAGCAAACGCTGGCTCATCACATAGGTCCTGGTGTCAAACAGGAAAACCAAACCCATCTCCCTCACAGTAACATGGTACTTGGGAATTTTCTTTATATTTTCCATTAAAATCCATTCAGCTTTTTCCAGGACTTCTAAATCTCTCTCTCTCTTTTTTTTTTTTTTTTACAATTTCCATTCAAATTAGGAAGTATAAAATAAATCAGCTCAGAGAAAATAAATTTCAGCTTTTGCTGAGATGGTAGCTGTAGACCTTGAAGAAGCTCTAAGCAGGCACAGCTCCCAGATGGGTTGATAGGGCTTCACATCAACAGAATCCCACTGGGACAAACTAAATGGTTAGACTGAAGGTTTTATGTGAAAAGTCCCAAGTGGTATTCTCAATAGAGGCAACTATTATTTTAGAACATTGTTTTAATTTTTATTTTTAGTTTTTACTCACTTTTTAAAAACTAGTTCAAATTTTTAGGCATGTGGGTGCCTCACTCAGAGTTCTGTGGGGAAGATGTGTGCACATCTTAGCCCACTCCTCCCAGGGCAGCTCCTGTTCAAAGTGTGAAGGCACCACGGGAGACAGGAGGGACCGTGGCGTGTGCACAGGGCAGGAGTGCTCAGGTTCTCTCTCACTGCTAGAGGCCGCAGGACTGCCTCACCAGACCCGGCTCTGGCAGCACAAGTACATGATGATACTGAAACGCCTGCTGCTGAACCCGACAGGAGAGCACGTGTCTCCTCCATCCTGATTAAGCAAGACACGCCGCGTCAAGTGACCACCGCGGCCTGTCTACGTAATTATCACCAGTTATAATCAGAGAGGAGTTTTCTTTGATCCCAAGTGGCTTGTGTGAAATGCAAAAAAAAAAAAAAAAAATTTCTTACAAAAAGGTTGCCATATTCACTATTAGGAGGTTTCCTCCCAGTGCAGAAGCACTCAAATTGCTAAACTCTCAGATGTAAAGGAGATATCAATGCAGGCTTTCAGCATTAAGAGGAAGGGGATTTACAGGCACCTAGATGACAAGGTGTTCTGAAAACACGGCCACTTGGAATTCTATCCCACTTTGATTGCTGTGCAACCTGAAAGGATCATTCAGAATTTTAAATTATTTTTCTACATGAAATACATTCAAACTGATGTGGCCCATTTTACTGCCTCAGAGTCCTTAAAAAGTTTTGTTTTTTTCATTTCTACTGCTATTTCCCTAAGTTTCTTTTATAACAGATAGAATCTTCTAATGTAATCATGACAAAAAGCTTGCATAAATGGATATCAAAACACATTGAAACCAATGCCATTTGGAGCCGAACAATCAAAATCCTAGTAATATTCACATTAGAAGCCACATACCCCAATATTTCACTGGGACATCTGCCCTCGGGATGCCACGCTCCACATTTCCTGAGTCAGAAGGCTTTGCTCCTCTCCCCGCAGAGCTGTGAACCATGAAACTGCGTCTTTGACACTGGCTGGGAGGTCACAGCTCCCTTCTCTGTTCACCACCATGAAGTTTTATTCCATTTGTGATTATTTGAACACCAGCAGATCAGGTACTGAGGTTAAAGTGAGATGAGGAAATCCCATGTTCTAATGCTTCCTTACGTCTTGTCTGTCCTGTTCAAGGAAATTCTGTCCCATCCGGGATGTGCACCATTTTCAAGGAAAATGGGATCACCACAACCCAGAATGGCAGCCCACTTCTGTTTCCACTTTGATTTCATTCCATTTTGTGACTATTTTCTAGGTGTAGAGACAACAGCCTCTGGGCTGAGAGAGAGGCTAATAGAGTAATTTTACTTGCAGGGCCCTGATGTCCATTTGAAAGAGACCGGTGCATGGAACTAAGGTAGACCTGGTTTTCAGCCCTTTTCCATGGGGTTTTTGAGAAAAGTTTTATTCTGTATTTATGTTCCTCAATATTATAGCTAGAACCAGCTCCCATAGAAACTCCTTTCTCTCTCTCTTTTGCTCATTATAAAATGTGGCTGGGAGTGGAATATCCCTAGATGTGGGAGGAATGAATGATTTGGGAGTGTTGTATGCGTCTAGAAATGAGACCTCTAGTTTTGCAATGGGTTGGGGTGGGCTGGGTAAAGCCACATGAAATGGTGTCAGGAAAAACAAGCAGTTTTGACTAATTTTATTTGGAGAATCACTGAATCATGTGAGTCCTGGCAGAAGAAATCGTACCTTGACAGATCTCCAGGTTCCCTTACCAAGCTTGGCCAGACACAGTTGTTCAGCACAAAGAGAGAGAGGAACTTATGTTTGTTGAGCATAGGGCACTTAAAAATCTCATACTCAGCATGGATCAGGGTATCCGCATTATACAAACAACTAGGCTAGAGAAAGTCCCAGCCTTTTCCAACAGTTGAAATCCCAACAGTTTCCACACCCCTCCAGCAAGCCCTCTGCACTGTGCCATGCACTCAATTTCAGATTTTTGTTGAGAAATAGCAATATAAATAAAATAAATGTGCCTTATTAATGAAAATATAACCTGCACTTAAAAATATAATCAGGTTTGAATATTAAAGCAGTCGTTTGGATCCTGTTTTGCTCACAAGCTGCTTGGTAAGAACTTGGACAAGAAATCCAGTAGGCAGAAAAATATTTAACTGTAAATATTTTATATTTTTCATTTCAAAATTAAGATAAACATGCGGTGGTTAAAAGGCAAACAGTAGGAATGGTTATAAGATGAAAGGGCAGTATAGTCTTTGGGACCCCCTGTCTCCACACTGAGTGACAGTGTTCTCAACACCTGGACCAGTGAGTCACATGGAGCATCTCTAAAAGTGGGCCAGTTGGAGCCTCCTGCTAATCGCCACCTAAAAATCTGAATTAAGTATTTAAAAAGCTGATGTCTTAACTAGGAAATATCATATAAAAAACAAGTTTAAAATATACCAGCAGGATGTCAGCCAATGTAACAGAATGAGGGATATTCTAAAAAAAATGGCTGACTCGATGTCTTCATCAAGTTTAGACATTAAGCACCAGTACCTGTGTGTGGGAGACACAGCCCCAAACAAAATACGTGATCCTTGTTGGGAGCCTGACTTAAACCAACCAATAATTTTAAACTGTCTTTGACAGAGACAGAAACATGAGGATGCATGCATGTATGCTCACTCACTCAGTCGTGTCTGACTCTTTGTGACATCAAGGACTGTAGCCCACCAGATTCTTCTGTCCATGGGATTCTCCAGGCAAGAATACTGGAGAGGACTGCC
Source organism: Bos indicus x Bos taurus (assembly GCF_003369695.1). Lineage (NCBI taxonomy): Eukaryota > Metazoa > Chordata > Mammalia > Artiodactyla > Bovidae > Bos > Bos indicus x Bos taurus. The sequence continues at coordinate 2,062,263 of NC_040102.1, read as the reverse complement.
ATGCCCTCCTCCAGGGCATCTTCCTGACCCAGGGATTGAACCTGGGTCTCCTACCTTGCAGGCAGATTCTTTATTGCTGAGCCACTGGGGAAGCCCATTAATTGTTAATAAAATGAAAGAATTATTTTCCATTGTCATCTAGAGATTCTGTTAAATTTTCCTCTAATTTAGCTTTTTATTTTAATTTCCTTTCTCATTAAAGTTCTCAGTAGCAAACCAGGTACAAGATGTAAATAAAAACAAACTCAGGAAAAAGTTTTTGTGGGATTTTATACTGATTCTAGTAAAAGATTTTGAAGACTAAAAAGCAATTTGCTATAAAAAATGGTTGTGACTAAATGGGGATTTTTTCCTTCACTCAAATTCTGCATCACATAAATGTTTATTCATGAAAATAAGTTATAACAACATTTTATAAGAAATAACAATGAAATTTCCCTTTGTTTCATAGGTATAGAGCTCTTCATTACCTTAAAATATAAAACTGGTTAAAAAAAAAAAAACAGAAGGACTTTACATCTGAATGTGAAAATTTTAAGAATTTATTAAAATAAATTAACATTTTTAAATGATAATTTTACAGCTTAACCTAGTATAATGTGCACTTAAGCTTTACTCAATTCAATATGCATGACTCATTTTCATACTTATAGATGTAAAGTACTCCCGTTTAATTAGAAGTGTTTTATTCTCCTAACAATTGGTACTTGCCTTATTGTGAAGGAGATTCATTTATTATGAAAGAAAATTCACATCAAATTTTAATAGGACTATAGCTTTTGCATTATCTTAAGTCCAAATCTATTATTTAAAAATTTTTTTAAAGATTTTTCCTGTGCGGTATGTAGGAAAGTAACATAGTTCTATGGTTGGACTCCATTTTGCATAATAAAGACTTGGTGGGAATTATTTATCACAGGCAGATTTTTTAAAAATCAATGTATTTTGTTCAAAGTTCTTATTTATTTGTGAACCCAAATGAAATTCTTGCTTCTTTAGTATGAACCTAAGTCTTCTATTTAAATTCTGCAGGTTTATTGTAGTCAACAGCTACTAAAAAATTGGTGATTGCTGATGATAAAGAACTAAGCCATCTTGGTTAACTGTCGCATCAATCATTACCCCACTTTTATCAGATATAAAAAAATAACTGATTTCATATTTTGGCATTAAAAAATGTATAGTTCACTTCAAGAAAAGGAAAGGTATGTATTTAACCATCTAGGCATTCATACATTAATGCTATATTTATTATTCACCTGTATTCCTATGATAAGATATACAAAAACGAACAAGCTTCCCTCTTTCCCTTATCTTCAGTCTTTAACTACTTTTTCTAAATTCCAGAGATAAAATCAGTTCCTGTAGTCTTAGAAAAGTTACAAATTCTTATTCCTGTATTTTTGTTCTCACTGCTTTGGGTTTTCTGTGTTTTTCAGTTAATGTTTTGTGAAGGTCTGTCTCTTATCCATCAAAGCTGGTATCTATGCCACTATTTTGAAGACTCACCCACTCTACCTTTAAAAATGGGTGTGTTTTGTCTCAAAATATTTAGAGGAATTTGGTCTGAAACATCCTGCTCACCAATGTATAGCTTGGTGTTGGAACCACTTATGCATGAGTTTCTTACCTTCTTGATAATAAATGACTAACAAGAGACAGTCTTACATATGCATTTGATGTCAAGTACATAGCTGCTTTTAAAAAAAGAGAAAATAGGGAAGAAACATGCTTCTCCATTATAAGTGGAGCCAACAGTATGATCCTCACATACTAAGAGACACTGAGATGTTTTCCAAATTATTAAATAATGATTCATGTGATTCTTCATAGTTTTAACAAAATGAATGTTGTGGCATTATGCTTAAAAACCCATTAGTTTATAGAACTATTACTAAAAGTTAAATTTATTAAGTGCCAATTATATTGATATGTCTCGTTAACACAGAAAATTTTCACTAAATGTGGTTACAGCATTGCTTTTCATGAAAACTGTATTTTAAAAATCAAGTAATCTGTGTGGCAGGCGACTCTTGGGTAACCAGAGTTTACCTCACAAATGCACTCTGCTGTGTGAAAGCTGATGAACAAACACAGTGAGTAATGCTGAAACGCTGACCTGTCCAGATAGCTTGATTCTGTGTGAGAAGTCTGCACCAGTGTCCACTCCAAATCTGAGAAAACAGAGTAAGCTGCTGCCTCCACCAGTCAGCTGGATTTCTGTCTCTACGGTAACGTGACACAAGCTTATTTTCTCAGTTGATGTGAAGGGACAGGCAATTAGCTCCCATCATTTATTCTGGGGATGGCACGCTGTGATTCTAGAAGCAGTGGACGATGACTGTAGGGTTAATTTGTGCTCAACCAGGAACAGAGCCTTTTCATTCTGTTCAGGAGGTTCTCAAGGCAAGAACTCCAGGAGATGGTGAAGGATAAGGAAGCATGGCGCGCTGCGGTTCATGAGGTCACAAAGAGTCGGACGCAACTGAGCGATTGAACAACAAAGAACAGAGCATCGCGTAGCATCAGGTTCCACAGGCAGCAGCTGGCCTCATCGCACGGGCTCTCGTCACACAGGCGCCTTGTGGCCCGGTGGGGACTTGATGGCCGGCAAGGGCGTGCATGTCAGCCGTAGCAGGTTCAGAGAACGTGGCATGTCTTGGTCTGGTTTTCAAGAGCGGTAAGTCCTAGAAAGAAACCAGCCTTTCTAAAGGGGACACATCTCTCTTTTTGTTGAAAAATATAAAATATAAATTATAGTTTCTATAGCTACTCTGAGAATATTGATTAGGAAGCTCTTTTTCAAAAAATTACCTTTCACTATAAAACGGCAACAGTGACATCCAGTGTTTAGCAGAACTAACAGCAGGTTGTCCCCAAGGACAATGACAGATTCTAGCAATTTAACTTATATGAAGGCGCCTGCACTTCCTTTTCTATAGGAAGCAGGCACATGGGAACGTGCTAACTGTTCACCGGGCTCCCCGGCAGGCTGATGGTCACACCGCCCACAGGCAGGCGTGCAGGTGTTGCTGGTCGGGTGGTGTTCTACCCTGAGAATGCGGGCTGCCATCCACTGATGACGGCGTCAGCTGAATCCAGGGCGCATTCGTTTTCCGTTTCCCTTATTTCTGCATCCTATGTTTCAGGACTCTGAGAACAAAGGAATCGCGGCAGAGAGAGCAGTTTTGTGGGCTCCCATGGGGCTGACTGGCTGTGGTCCATTTCATTCCCTCCAGTTCTTCTTGGCTCTTCAGTGTCAAGACGGATTACCCAGCACTTAGAGAACTCCTCTGCATGGAGAGAAAACATTAATTCTTATTCTATGTGGATGATTTCAGATCTCAGTGCTCCTTGCTGCACCTGCTGAAGCTCTGTCACGCCCACCCCTGACTCTGGAGCAGAGGGGTGTCTTCCCACAAGGGCACCTCCTGCCCCAACACAGAACTACCATCACAGGTGCATGCCAGCCCAGCTTTGCTTGGTAGAGAGCTCCCAGCCGGTGCATTCTCATCAGGACGCACCCCAGGGTTTTAGATTGGTATGTTAGGTTTTCTAATATCTAACCCCAATTCATTTCTCCAGTTTTCAAACTTTGTATATGCACATGACTCTCTCCTGTTTCCACCGTTTCTCCTAAATGCCAACAATACACAGGGATGCTCTGAATAAATTATGCTCCAGCAAATCACCGGCCTCCTATCCATCCCATTGCCTCCTGACGGGGTCTCTTCACACTGTTTCCCTATTTCCTTCAATTCTCCGTGCTTTAGTTTCACTTTTGTAAATTGGTGTAAGTAATTTATTACCAGACATTTTCCATGAAGTTGATATAAATGAAAAGCCAGAAAATATCCAAATGAATTAACCATATTGCTGTTACTCAGTCACTAAGTCATTTCTGACTCTGCAACCCCATGGACCACAGCATGCTAAGCTTCCCTGTCCTTCACTATCTCCCAGAATATGATCAAATACATGTCCATTGAGTCAGTGATACCATCCAACCATCTCATCCTCTGTTGCCCCCTTCTCCTCCTCCCTTCCATCTTTCCTAGCATCAGAGTCTTTTCCAATGAGTCAGCTCTTCGCATCAGGTGGCCAAAGTACTGGCTCTCCAGCAAGAATCCTTTCAGTGAAAATTCAGGGATGATTTCCTTTAGGATTGGTTGAATTAGTCATACAAGGGTCAAATTAAATGGATATTTAATAACACATGATTTGTTTTATCAAAGGTGCCACAGTTTGGGGGTTTTGTAAAAAAGTCAGTTGGATAGCTATAAGTGTTTTTTTTTTTTTTTTTTTTTTAATGTATTTTAAAAACAGTCCTTTAACTTTTTAACTTAGAAACAATTATAGATTCACAGGGAGTTTACAGACAGTGGAGTGTGTGCTCTGCACACTCCAGCTGATGTCCCTCCAGCAGTACATATGTTATCCACACTAGGGAGGTGGCTGGGCACAACACGTGTGCAGAGTTTCGTGATTTCATCACATGCGTGAGCCACCAATGCACTCAATGTACAGAACTATTATATGTTCACAAGATTCCTCTCCTGCTGTCCCTTCAGGCCTTCTTCCTCAGCACCTCCAAATCCTAGAAACCACTCAGTTTTCTCCATCTCCATAATTCTGTTACTTCAAGAATGTGCTCTGAATGACATCACTGAGTGTGCGACCTTTCACTTTACTCTAAGCTTAATGCCCTGAGATCCACCAAACAGCACCTTGTAGCAGTTTGTTTCGGAGAAGGCAATCCACCCCAGTGTTCTTGCCTGGAGAACCCCAGGGACAGCAGAGCCTGGTGGGCTGCCGTCTGTGGGGTCACACAGAGTCGGACACGACTGAAGCGACTTAGCAGCAGCAGCAGCAGCAGCTTGTTTATCGCCAAGTGGCATTCCATGGTGTGAACCTAAGACCGTCTTATTAACCGTTCACCTATTTTTGACATTTTGGCTGTTCAAACCGCTTTGAGATTTTCCTGTGGACAGTGGTTTTCATTCCTCTGGGACACACACCGGAGAGGGCAATGGCCTGGTCCCATGTGAAAGTGAAAGCCACGCAGTCATGCCAGACTCTTTGCAACCCCATGGACTATACAGGCCATGGAATTCTCCAGGCCAGAATACTGGAGTGGGTAGCCTTTCCCTTCTCCAGCGCATCTTCCCAACCCAGGGATTGAACCCAGGTCTCCAGTCCTGCAGGCAGATTCTTGACCAACTGAGCTATCAGGGAAGCCCGGCCCTAAGGGAAGTGCATATTTATTATTTTTAAGAAACTGGACGTGGATCTTCCATGGTTGCCCTACCGTTTCACGTCGGTGCCTGCGAAGCGGGGCAGGTCTCCTTTCCTGGTCTCCTCACCACACGTGCTCTTGCGCTGGCGTTACCCTGCACGTCGCAGCAGGCGCGCAGTGGCGGCATCCTTGCCCTGGTCTGCGTGCTTCCTACCGGCTGCTCACAGTGAGTGTCGCCTCAGCTGCGCGTCTGCCGTGCGTCCATCCTCTTCAGTACAACATGCTTGCTGCCGCTTTTCTGCTTGGATTTTACTGTTTCCCACTGAGCTTTCGAGGCGTGTTTATACATTCAAGATGGGAGTCCTTTGTCTTGTATGTGGTTTGCAAATATTTCCTCTCAGTCTCTGCCTTGTCTTTATTCCCATCCTATTCAAAGTGTCTTCTGCAGAGCGTTTTTGCATTTTCTTTAAATTTTGATTTCATTATCTCATGGGTTTGTTTTCTCTGTCTTATTTTTTGTTTTCCTATTCTTGCCTGCCTCTGGGTTTCTTGAACACATTTCTAGATTTCCATTTTCATTTGTCTGAGATGTATTTGAGTCTATGTCCCTGTATAGCTTTTTAGTAGTCGCTCCAAGTGTTACATTATACACGCAAAGCTTATCACTGTCTATCAGGTCACTTTCCACCAGTGTGAATAAAATACGGAGACATTATTTCTCTTTATTCCCCTTTACCTTTCCTCATTTTAATAAAATTGTCTTAAGTATTTTCTCTATATACATTAAGAATCACATAGTCAGTACTATTATTTTTGCTTCAAATATTAAAAATAATTCAACATCCAGAAAACAAAGATCATGACATCAGGTCCCATCACTTCATGGGAAATAGATGGGGAAACAGTGAAAACAGTGTCAGACTTTATTTTTTGGGGCTCCAAAATCACTGCAGATGGTGACTGCAGCCATGAAATTAAAAGACGCTTACTCCTTGGAAGGAAAATTATGACCAACCTAGATAGCATATTCAAAAGCAGAGACATTACTTTGCCAACAAAGGTCCGTCTAGTCAAGGCTATGGTTTTTCCAGTGGTCATGTATGGATGTGAGAGTTGGACTGTGAAGAAAGCTGAGTGCCAAAGAATTGATGCTTTTGAACTGTGGTGTTGGAGAAGACTCTTGAGAGTCCCTTGGACTGCAAGGAGATCCAACCAGTCCATTCTGAAGGAGATCAGCCCTGGGATTTCTTTGGAAGGAATGATGCTAAAGCTGAAACTCCAGTGCTTTGGCCACCTCATGCGAAGAGTTGACTCATTGGAAAAGACTCTGATGCTGGGAGGGATTGGGGGCAGGAGGAAAAGGGGACAACAGAGGATGAGATGGCTGGATGGCGTCACTGACTCAATGGATGTGAGTCTGAGTGATCTCTGGGAGTTGGTGATGGACAGGGAGGCCTGGCGTGCTGCGACTCATGTGGTTGCAAAGAGTCAGACACGACTGAGAGACTGAACTGAACTGAACTGAGATGTGAATGGAAGACTCTTATATTTACTTTCTGTTTATTCTTTCAGTTGTTCTCTCTTCTTTTAGGATAAGTCTGCTGTCAAAAAATGCTAAGTCTTCCTCCATCTGGGAATGTCTTCGTTTCTCTTCATTTCTGAAGAGTATTTTCACAGGACAGACTTCTGAATCACAATCTTTTTTTAAGTATATGAAAAATGTTATGCTGCTTCCTATGGCCTCCGTGGTCCTGACAGAAAATCTACAGTCACACCCACAGTTTTCTCTGGTGGGTAAGATGCCATTTCTCTCTTACTGGTTTCAAGATCTCTCCTCGGTCTTTATTTTCCATAAGTTTGACCATGATGCGTATTGCTAAGGATGTACTAAGTTTTATTGGTTTGGGTTCACTCAGCTTCTTGAATCTGTGGATTTGTTTCTTTTACAAAATTTCAAACATTTTAATCCACTGTTTCTTCAGATCTTTCTTCTTCCCCACGCTCCTGCCTCTCCTGGGACGCCAAAGACACAAATGGTACACATCCTCTGTGACTGCCCACACGTCCTTGAGCCTCTGTTCAATTTATTTTCTATTTTCAATCTATCTTCTGTCTGGCTCAGATTGGGAGGAACACGGCTGACAATTGCCTTTGTTCTTGGCAGAGTTGTTCAGAAGAGTCGTGTCTCTACCTCAGACATACGAGAAGAAACAAGGCAGATTTAACCCCCTGAGACTGGGCCACCTGCCGTACTAAACACGGGAGGCTGCTCACTGCAGAAGGACTCTGCTCCCCGCCCGCCCGCTCCCACCGCTACCCTGCTCCGAGGGCACAGCTTCGACTGGAGGGTAACAGTCAGGAGACCTCAGAGAGCAAACAAGTCAACCGAGAGATAAAAGGTACCAACAGAAGGCAGGAGTAGAAAAGCAGAGAAATGGAGAAGGGATGGGATAAATAGAAAACATGTCAAGATGAACTTTCAACCTTATCATAGATGCAATCAGCAGAGAAGAAAGAAAGGTCCTGTTGAAAGGCAGTGTTGTCAGACTGGATGAAAAAGCCAAACACACATATAAGCTGTTTATGAGAAACACACTTTGAAGAGATACAGATGTATGGTGTGGCATTAGACTTAATAATACTTGCAGTTCATATAATAACTATTAATAAAAGTTACATTTATATTTATCAGAATGTCAATTATATTGGTGTGTCTTGCTAACATGGACTATTGGCACTAAATCTGGTTAGAAATTCACTTTTCATGAAGACTACATTTTAAGAGACCTCCCTGGTGGCTCAGATGGTAAAGCGGCTGCCTACAATGCAGGAGACTGGGGTTCAATTCCTGGGTTGGGAAGATCTCCTGGAGAAGGAAATGGCAACCCGCTCTAGTACTCTTGCCTGGATAATCCCATGAATGGAGGAGCCTGGTGGGCTACAGTCCCTGGGATTGCAGAGAGTCGGACATTTTCAGAATCAAATAGTCTATCATCTCACAGGTGATTATCAGGTTATCATAGGGTTAAAAGTCCTAAATACATATGCACCTAAAATGGTGCTTCAAATAAATACAAATTTATAAAACTAAAAAGAAAAATGGATAAATTCACAAAAATAGTTGGCGAGTTAAAAAAACTTCTGTTTCAGTAACTGGTAGAAGGGATAAATAAAAAATAAAATACTTTCAACCAACTTGGTCTTCTTGAACTTTACAGAACACTACAAACAACTGTACAATGAATTTTTATTTCAAGGGTTCATGGAATATTAACTTTATAGTGAGTCATTTAACAACTCAATGAATTTTGAAATGCAGAATTCGCAAAGAATAATCTCTTATCATGGGGAATTACTTTAGAAATAAATTACAATGTTTTATTAAGAAATGAAGCAATAAACTTTAGAATAACCCACCAACCAAAGAAGAATTCATAAGGGTATATAAAATATTTTGATCCCAACAATAAACACAACCTATGAAAATGCTGGGATGTAGGTAAAGCAGGTTTAGAAGAAAAAAACAAAAAACAAAAAAAAGAGCTTTAAATGCCTCCTTTAGAAGAGGGATGTAAAATGAACAAACTAAGCTTCCAACTGAAGAACCTAAAAAATAAGCAAATTAAGTCCAAAAGACAGAAGGAGAAGGGGATGACAGGATGATATGGTGGGATGGCATCACCAAATTGACAGACATGAGTTTGAGCAAGTTTCAGGAGTTGATGCTGGACAGGGAAGCCTGACGAGCTGCAGTCCATGGGGTCGCAAACAGTCGGACACAGTTCAGTTTGGTTGAGACTGAACTGAAGTCCAAAAACATGGGAGGAAAAAAGTAACATAAAATCAGAGATCAATACAATGGGAAAAAGAAATTTTAAAAAATAGTTTAGAATTCATTAAGTACTGAAAACATGTAAACTTGATTAAGTCCCAGGAAGCCTGATCAAGACAAGTAGAAAATACAAATTATAAACATCAGAAAATAAAAAAGCAGATTTCCAGAAATCACATAGCTTTAAACAACAACAGGATGACACCATAAAAATTATGACAAAGAGTTAGGAAAATTTAGATGAAATGGGTAATGTCCTCAAAACCAATAATTTATCAAAAGTGATTCAAGAAGGAATAGAAAAATATGAATATCTCTACCTATTAAAGAAACTGAAATCATAGTCACGAAACCTGTTCACAATAGTCTAAACTCAAATGGCTTCCTTGGTAGGTTCTATCAAAAATATATATATTAAAAATAATACCAAATGTTGTCAAATGCGTCAGAAAAAAAACAGCACTCCCCAACTAGTTGTATGAGACTAGAATAATCCTGATAGCAAAACTGACATGGGTATTACAAGAAACCATTCACAAACACATGAGCAATAATTCATATGAAAATACGAGCACATTGAATGTAGTTCTGTGTAAAAGGGTAACACATCACCCGCAGGTGAGTTTTGACCAAGAAACAAAGTTTGTGCAGCACTGAAAATTATCAACAAAATTCACACGACAGGATCTGGTCATTAAGTTGGATGCCTTTTACTGTGCTTTTTAAACTCATATTGTCAAGTCTTATGCATAGTCAGAACAGCCTTTATAGAAAGAAACTCTCAAGTGCTAATAATTAGTTGGAGAAACACTCCTCAAAGGAGAATTTGCGTACAAATGGGATTAAACTGTTCCCCAAACTCATTATGGAACGTGGATGTATCTTGTAACTTTTTTGCCTAATTACTGGAGTCTCCAGGACCCCTCTCCCCTTTGGGTGGTCCCCAGGCTCCAAATCAGGCCTCCCCATCAGCATCCTGTCAAGAACGTATCACATCAACCGGCGGGTGCGGTTCCTCATTTAGCCACCGGGTGGCACTGCCTAAATGGGCAACCTTGTCCAGGGTTTTGCCCGATTTTTTGAGTCCAGATTCTTTACTGTGGCTATGAACTGAATCCAAGACAGGTGATCCCACTCCCGTAATGGTAAGCTTTGCCAAGCAACCATCCCATCCTCGATCCAAAATGTAAAGATCCTCTAGGATGAACTCTTTAACTTCACAAGCCAGCTCGGAGGGGACCTGGTCCAGCCTTATCCTTTCTTTCATCTGATGGTTACTCTAGTTCATATGACAGCCCAAGACTGACTGTCCCCATTGGGACAGTCAACGACACCCAAGGGAGGGCAGCTCTTCTAATAACCATCACAATGAGACTCTGTTGACTAAGGTCAGGGTCAGGCTGTGCTGCCCCAGGACGCGCACCAGGGATGTGCGTGCTCGGGGAAGGCTCCCCCCACCCCACCAGCGTTAAACCAGAAGTCAGCGGCGGCCCCCCAAGGTGAGGCTCCCCCTTCACACCCAGGAGGTGGTCCGCCAGCTGCTTTCCTGACAGGACACATCCGCTGCTGGGTCTTGCCCCTGTGAGGTGCACATTGACAGCACGGAGTTCCATAGCACTCATGTTTCCATGGAAACAGATCAGGAATTGGTGCCACTGGAGACACCCTTGTGGAGGTGTTGATATAAAGCCAGAAGACGTGATGTGACCCATCTATGTTAAGGGATTAAAACAAGACCTGCCAAAGACAGCAGGCAAAGGCCCTTTACCCAGAGGCTGGGGGGCTGTGGCAACGCCACAGCAGAGAGGGGTGGGAACATGTTCCCAGTGCAGCAGAGCAGGGCTCCCAGTGTCTGCGGGGCCCCAGTGGAGGCGGAGGAAGGTAAGGCTACTGGTATCTGAGGGCCTCAGTGGAAGCTGGTAGCAGGCAGCTGCAGTGGGCGGATAGGAGGACTTCCTCAGGACTGGGGTCTGGCTGGTCCTCAGGGGTAGGGGCACAGATTCAGGCCAGCAGTCAATATGATCCAGTCCTGGCCACTGGGTCCACTGTCATGGGGTTGAAGTCTAGCTTGAAGGATTTTTAGCTTTACTTTGCTAGCATGCAAATGCAGTGCAATTGTGTGGTAGTTTGAACACTCTTTGGCATTGCCCTTCTTTGGGATTGGAATGAAAACTGACCTTTTCCAGTTCTGTGGCTGAGTTTTCCAAATTTGCTGGCATATTCAGTGCAGCACTTTCATAGAATCATCTTTTAGGATTTGAAATAACTCAGTTGGAATTCCAGTACCTCCACTAGCTTTATTTGTAGTGAGGCTTCCTAAGGGCAACTTGACTTCACATTCCAGGATGTCTGACCCTAGGTAAGTGATCACACCATCATGGTTATCTGGATCATTAAGATCTTTTTTGTATAGTTCTTCTGTGTATTCTTGCCACCTCTTCTTAATTTCTTCTTCTGTTAGGTCCATATTGTTTCTGTCCTTTATTATGCCTATCTTTGCATGCATGATATGTTCCCTTGGTATCTCTAATTTTCTTGAAGAAATTTCTAGTCTTTCCCATTCTATTGTTTTCCTCTATTTCTTTGCATTGTTCGCTTAAAAGGGTTTGAAATCACTTAAATAAGGCTTGCAAAAGGAAGCTATTCAGACAAGTGTCTATTAGGAATGTTAAGGCTGAGGTCAACTCTCTTTAAGGCCATTAGTCCCCAAAATGCCATTTATTTGCTATCTGTGCTGTCTTCAGAAGCCACAGGAATTGAGTTCACCACATCTTTCTGTTACATGTACAGTTACCATCAAGATGAAGCTGAATGACATGGGGATATAACAAGGAAGGACCAGCTGGTGGGACAGTCTTTGCATACCATGGACAGCGCCCACTGGCTGCCCCCCTCACCCCTCAACACAACCACATTTACTAACATCCTGACTTTTACTATTAATATTTTTCTTCACGGATGACTTCTGTCGATATTTTTGGCACATATTAGCTATCCTTTCTTTGTTCCTTGATTTATGTGTTTTCATTTTTAGTTATATTTATGAGTTTATGGTTTGGGGGCTTATGGCTGTGACAGTTTGGTAAGCCTTTGGAGGTCAAACACTATGTCATGTGCCTCCCAATTTCCTTTATGGCTCCCCTAGCAGTGATGTCTTCTCTCACAGGAAGTGTTTCGTAAACATCCTCTGGTTGATTAGCACCGAAGAGAACAACTCTCTCAGGATCCATATGAAACTCTCTTGATCAATCAGTCAGTAATTTCCACTGTCTTACGCAAGCACTAACTTAGCAATATTGATGCAAAATACCTATGAAAATTTTTCTGCAAAGGAGTTGTGCTTCAAAGACCTGATGGAGATGCTTTTAGGAATGCCTGTAACAGATAAGTAAATAATTTGATCATTGAATTTGTGACTAGAAGAGAACTGATAATGAAATGTTTGCTTTTCTTATGATTTTAACACTTAGTTTCAACTCTTATGGCATGAATTTAAAATTAAATATGTGAGTGATCCATCACATCTTTACGAGAAGCGATTGCAATCTGACTGGAAATGGAAGGGGACAGAGTAGGACAGGCAGGTTGGCAAAGACAGGCTGAATCCTGTCCTGACTGAGCACCATGACAGCCAGAGTTCTAAAGTGGCCGGCAGACAAATCTGTTGGGAGATTTTGAAAAAATCCTGTCTAGAGAAAAAAATTGTTCAATGACATGAGACTGCTCTTCAAGGAACCTCTCAAAGCACAATAGATATGCCATCAACACTTACTCAAGGTGGAATTTTGGAAACAGTCAGAAAATCACATGGGAATATTTGATATTCACATCTCTTCAGAAAATGGTCTCAATGAGGTGCCAACATAGTGAACATTTCTAACACATACTTTTTAATTGGAGTCTAATTGCTTTACCATGTTGTGTTTCTGCAGTACCATGAAACAAGCCAGCTGTATGTGTATATACACCCCTCCCTCTTGGACCTCTCACCTTCCCCTGGATTCCACTTTAGGTCATCACAGAGCACCAACCTGACCTCCCTGCACTGTATAATACGTTCCCACTAGCTATCTGTTTTACACATGATACTGTATATATGTCAATCCTAAAATCCCTATCAAAAAAATCAACCAATCCAATAAAAAAAATGGGCAGAAGACCTAAACAGACATTTATCCAAAGAAGAAATACAGATGGCCAAGAGACACATGAAAAGATGCTCAACATCACTAATTATTAGAGAAATGCTAATCAAAACTACAATGAGGTATCACCTCACACTGATCAGAATAGCCATCATCAAAAAAATATACAAACAATAAGTGCTGGAGAGGGTGTAGAGAGAAGGGAGCCCTCTTACATGTTGGTGGGAATATAAATTGAAATAGCCACTGTGAAGAACGGTATGGAGATTCTCTAAAAAACTAAAAATAAAGCTGCCACATGACCCATAATCCCACTCCTGCACATACACCCATAACACATGTACCCCAGTGTTCACAGCAGCACCATTTACAACAGCAAGGACATGGAATCACCCTAAATGCCCAACAACAGACAGATGAATAAATAAGATGTAGTACAAATCCCAAAGCCATGTTACATAGCCATAAAAGGGAAGGAAACTGTCATTTGTAGATATGTGGATGGACCAAGAGTCTGTCATACAGAATGAAGTAAGTCAGAAAGAGAAAAACAGATACCCCACATTAACACATGTATGTGGAATCCAGAAGAATGGTACAGATGAACCTACGTGCGGGGGAAGAATAGAGTCGCACACACACATACATACTTGATTCAATTTTTCTCACAACTTCAAATGTGCTCTTTATTTTCCACTTAATTCTGCCCTCAGAATTGTAACTCAGTTGTTTCAGTTGGAACAGACATTATTTTCTCTCTATCAAGACTCCTCTTTGTACAAACATAAAAACAGGGTATGGACACTTATCAGTAAAACCAAGATGGTGTGCGGTGAGGCAGATGATGCATCTACGGGTGGAACCTGAACTGATCTCTCAGTCTTTCTGAAACTCACAAGCCCGTCCGCCTCCCCAGCATCCCATACAGCCTGCCACCCACGTGGTGTTCTGCAGCCAGCATTCCATAAATGCTGAGTGCATTATAAGGGGGTAGGGAATTTCACACAGGCATACCATACCATGGAGACTTATTTGAGATCCTCACAATAAAGCAAGTCAAGTGAATTTTTGGTTTCCCAGTGCATAAAAAGTTATGTTTATACTATAGTCTAGTAAGTGTACAATAACATTATGTCTAACCGATGCATATGCCCTAATTAAAAGTACTTTATTAATAAAAAGGTTAACCATCTTCTTACAACACAGAGTTGCCACAAAACTTAAATTTGTAAAAAAACACAAATATCTGCAAAGACCATTGAAATAAGGTGTACCTGCATTTGCCTGCCTGCTCTGTGTGTGGCATTCTGCATTGATACCTAATTTGGTATCAGAAGCAACAAAAAAGTGTCCACAACTGAACCTAAGCGGAGGTGAATCCACATCTCCTTTGGGGACCACAGATCAAGCACAGACAGGCCCTCTGCCAAACCCCCAAACACATGCTCCAGCAGGCTGCACACACTGGAGGACACCTCAGAACACTTTACAGTAACAGAAGGGCTGCCCACAGGCAGACTGTCACAGAGCCACAGGGCCCACGCATCCTGCTCCCAGGGCCTCTCACAGAAGTAAACGTCACTGAAGATCCAAAGAGCTTTGTATTATGTGTGTTAAACCCACTGAGCTTTACCATATTAGGAGTTAAAAAGGAGAGCTTTTAGAATACTCCTTTAAAAATAACTATGATAAATCAATTGTAAACATAAATAATCCATCTTAATGAAAATAGCAGCCTTGCAAAGCACAGACACAGGCAATGCGCAGTGGCGACGTGACAGAGGGAAGGGTCACTCTGTCCCAAAGGCGTCTTCCGTTCCCGCCGTTATGACAGAGGAGGACGCGGCTGTGCACTAGACCCACCGGGTTCCCTTGAAGAAAGCGACTGAAGCCTGTCTGAACTGGCCTTCCTGCGGCTGCCAGCGCAGCCCGTGGGCTCAGCACCCTCTCCCTGTGTGACCCAACATCAACCTGTGGGCAGTGGCGAAAGCGAAAGCAGACACTGAGCAAAGCGTCACAGGCACTGTCCCAGGGGCCCCCGCATACGTTCACTTCTCTCGCTCCACAAAATTCTGTGACTTACACTGTGATGATCTGAACCCTCACGGGGAGCAGGCCGTGCACGTGGGCTAAACAACGCACCTCTGGTCGCACAGGAAGGTTGTGGTGGACCCTGGGTTTGAACAAGGAAATCTGTCTCCTGATTCTCTGTTCTAAAATCTGCATCGGGAGGAAATATGCAGGAAGCAGATGTCCAGTTTTCACTCGTAACTTGTTCCTTGTATTTATTACAAATCAGATCTGGAAATTCATTCCAAGAAGAAAGAAGAGTTGTAATGTAATTTGTACGAAATAATAAGATATGCTATAAAATACATTTCACTCTAATAAAGACGATATTGAAAAAGAAACAGTATCTTTTGGTAAACATTAAAACCCCTTCCAATACTTCTTTCAGGGAAAACATACACCACGAAAGACAAAGAAAGAAGACATTACAAAACACTATAATTTTCAGCAAAAACTTGTTTTATTATTTTAGTGATCACAAAGAGGAAATCTGCAAGTAATGATATGACCTATTATATCACAATAAAATAGCAAGAACAACATTCCTTGAAGTGGGTTTCTGAGATTTGCTATCAACATAATACTTTATACATGTTTTTATGAGCCAACAACCATAAAACTTTCCTAATATCTTTATCCTCTTTCTTTTCTTAATTTTTTTGTTTGTTAAAATTATGATGAAATAGTTTTGGATATTTTTTTCCTTTACACATTTGAATTGGTTTGAAATGTGGAAACTGAGGAATACATATTTGGGTTTATTTTCATTTCCAAATATAACCAGAAAGAAGTGTAACAGGCTTACTCTATCATTTCCTTCAGCAATTCTTTTCTGCTTTAAGCCAACATTTAAAGAGTGGAACACATATTCATCTAACTATTAAGGACCTTCACATTAGTGCCCAATCTCTTATGATAAATACGTATTTAAATTGCATATTTTCACAGATGAAAAATCTCTTCATCGCCATCCCCATGTAAATAGGGTCATCTTTTCCCCAGTGGCTCCCGCAGCAAAACCCATCCTGTACCACAGGCATCCTGCAGTCCAGGGATGCCCCAGCGGGAAGCCAGTCTCGCAGGGGCAGGCGTGCCCAGCAGCCCTGCAGCGCGGGGTCGCACACGCACTGTAACGGGTGAGGCAGGCACCCCGTGGGCTGACGCACGGACACGTGTGAAGACCAGGCTGTCAGAGTCATGTTTTCCTGGCGTCATCACTATTCCCCTGTGTGCGTGTGCTGCAGTCACTTCAGTCACATCCAACTCTTTGCAACCCCATGGGCTGTAGCCTGCCGGGCTCCTCTGTCCATGGGATTTCCCAGGCAAGAACGCTAGAGTGCGTTGCCCTACCCTCCTCCACAGGATCTTCCCAACCCAGGGACTGAACCTGCCTCTCCTACATCTCCTGCACTGGCATGCAGGCTCTTTACCAGAATTTCTGCCAAAGAGTCATAACCTTCAGAATATTCAGGCCAAAAGGACCAAATGCTTGATCTTAGGGTACCAACAAAGCATGAAAACCATCTATCATTCCCAATGTACATTTCAGAAAAGCACCAGTTGTCAGCATGGACAAAGTCAGACTCAGGCTGAGCACAGTGAGCACAGCTTTAGGTGGAATGGCAAAAACAGGAAGAGGGAGTGGATTGGAGCTGAGAAGGGCCACGATATGTTTAGAGCTCACACTTCTTAGTTCAGCCCTATGCAGTGACCGGGATATTTGGTCATAGTATCGATTTTCCAATAACAGTAACTCACAGATCTTATGGAAAGAATTCAGAGATTGTCACTTTTATCACTTTGGTGATTAACATTTAATTTTGATCCCTTCTCTCATGGAAAGTGGTGACGTTAGGACACCTACCAAGCACCTGATATGTTATTATTGGAGTCAAACATTAAAGTTGAAGGAAAAATTGACAGCCACAAAACACATCCACTCATTCTGTATTCTCATGCACAACGTCTTATTTATGTACTCAATGATTCACGGTTGCTTTGAGTTTATGGGCTTCCCTCATAGCTAAGAGGGTAAAGCGTCTGCCTTAATGCAGGAGACCTAAGTTCGATCCCCAAGTCGGGAAGATCTGCTGAAGAAGGAAATGGCAACCCACTCCAGTACTCTTGCCTGGAAAATTCCACGGACGGAGGAGCCTGGTAGGCTACAGTCCACGGGATCGCAGAGTCACACGTGACTGAACTTCTTCACTTCTGAGTTTATAATTATAATGTAAATGTGAGGTGTTTTTTTTTTATTATATGTGTATATAATGTATGTGTCTGTTCAGTGAAAGAAAAACAAGGAGAAAGCCACATTATGAATTAAAAATTTGGAACGGATTCTGATGTAACACAACTGCACACATGCACACGCACAATCACACAGACACAGAGCTCTGGCTTACGGTAAATAACATGCCTGCTGAGAACAAACAGAAAATCCAGAGAGTCTACAAAAACAAAAACCTTCTTGGAAAGCAGTGATATCTCTTAGGGCAACCAGTTCTCAAGTGCCCAAGTCATAGGTGAGAACTATACAGACGCGTGCTTACTGTGAGACCCGCGTTCTCACCAGCCTCTCGCAGAGTCAAGGCTCTGCAGAGAGAGGCTTCTAAGAATAAACACGTCTGCAGAGCCTTGGGAAATCTCCTGGACTGGAGAGGTAGGACTGGAGTTGGGAGTCCCTGGGCAGCAAGGGCTCCGAGGCCCCATCGTTTTGGCTCTGTGCCCCGCGGGGCAGTCTCAGGCAAGTGCTCAATCCTCAAGCTGAGCTGAGTGGGTCCAGGGAAGCTGATACCGTCAGAAGGCTGGGAGCTCTAAGTCTGCGAGCAGGTGTGGCCGGGTGGGTGCGTGAGGGCTCCTAACGCTGCGGCTCTGAGGGAGAATCCCAGGGTGTATCCACGTGAGGATGAAGACAGAGCAGGACACTATGACTGACTATTGAGGCCAAAGTAACGTCAGCCTTATACTTTAAGGATTTAAATAAATATCCATAATATATTGCACATCACTAATGAGCTAATAAAAGGAAAAGTGGAAATTAAGAAATAAACTAATGCAAAAGGACAGAAAAAGAAAAATTTAAATACGTGAGATAAATAGGCAAAATTAAAATCATAACTAGAAATCAAATATTCCAGTAACTGTATTAAATGCCAATGGTTCAACTATCCAGTTAAAAGACAAAGATTATCAAGTTGAATACAATATAGAAGTCAATACATGCTACTAACAAGCAACATGCCTTAAATATGAGGACACAGCATGCTGAAAATAAAAGTATGAAAAAGATAGACCTAAAAAGAACCCTAAACAAAACAAAGCAAAGCAAGGGTATGTTAGTAATATCAGACTGGAAGGCAAGGAATGCTTCTGAAGATTAAGAGGGCATTTCAGGACAAGAAGATCAGCCCACCAGGAAGACATCACAATTTAAAATGTATCTACATATTGTACCATAACTTCAATATATGTGAAGCAAAGTTGAAAGACTAAAAGAGAAGGAAAAAAAAGGCAATCTACACAACTCTGTTAACAACCAATAAAACAAGCAAATTTTTAATACAGACAATCTGAAAACTATTAAGTTTTTGACCTAATTGATATTTTGCGTACATGTTCATCTACATACACACTGGGCCTGATGGCACCCGCTGAGCCCTAGCATGAGGTTCCTGCCTCTGCGCCGCCAGCCTCCCGCCTCTGCCAGCACCCCCAAAACTCCGCTACAGTGAGTGCTCAGCAGGGGAAGGTCTCAGGTCCCTCATATATTTTGACAAGGATATGACTGACAATGAATAACAAGGTATTACAAAACCTGAGTTCAAGAACTGAAATAAATTGAAGAAGTTGTTCAAAAAGTTTAACTCTCAGCTGCAATATGGTCACTGGCTCCCCAGTGCTGCTCTGCTCCACCCAATGGGTCAGACACGTTCTTGAGGCTGCCCCACACACAGTGCATGCGGGGACTGGGCTACTGTTCCCAGTTCCTCATGCTCGCCCTGGCTCTCATGCATGTCCTCTGACATGTGACTCTGCATCATGCCGACTAGAGTAAAGAATGTTTTCCACCCCACTGGCATCAGACTCTGCCACGACTTGCTTTGGTCAGTGGAAGTGGACAGAAGCTGCATACTCGAGTTTCCCACTAAGGCCTTAAGAGGTACTATGTATTTTTCTTACCTCTCCTGTTCTTTAGATCCCTCTGTTAAAAAGGCAGGTAGCTGTTGGTCACCTAAATGAATCTGCCTTGACTTCTGGCTCCAAAATCACTACAGATGGTGACTGCAGCCATGAAATTAAAAGACGCTTACTCCTTGGAAGGAAAGTTATGACCAACCTAGATAGCATATTCAAAAGCAGAGACATTACTTTGCCAACAAAGGTTCATCTAGTCAAGGCTATGGTTTTTCCTGTGGTCATGTATGGATGTGAGAGTTGGACTGTGAAGAAGGCTGAGCACCGAAGAATTGATGCTTTTGAAGTGTGGTGTTGGAGAAGACTCTTGAGAGTCCCTTGGACTGCAAGGAGATCCAACCAGTCCATTCTGAAGGAGATCAGCCCTGGGATTTCTTTGGAAGGAATGCTGCTGAAGCTGAAACTTCAGTACTTTGGCCACCTCATGCAAAGAGTTGACTCATTGGAAAAGACTCTGATGCTGGGATGGATTGGGGGCAGGAGGAGAAGGGGACGACAGAGGATGAGCTGGCTGGATGGCATCACTGACTCGATGGACGTCAGTCTCAGTGAACTCCAGGAGTTTGTGATGGACAGGGAGGCCTGGTGTGCTGCGAGTCATGGGGTCGCAAAGAGTCGGACACGAGTGAGTGACTGATGTGATCTGATCTGACTTCTGGAGCCAGGATTTACAAATCAAGTTGAGTAGAGGAGTTATGTGTGACCTGAAGGTCCAACTAATAAACACTTGTTGCTGTAAGTCATTGATACTTTAGAGATATTCTGGAAGCAGCAAACACTTTATAGTACAGATTTTTATGCTCATAAAATTCAATGGGCTTCCTCTAGCCTGAAGGATGAAGATCATAAGAGTTATGTTCAGTGTTCTCTATAATTCTACCCTAGCCGTCTACTCATTTTCATCTTTTTCAATTCCTTCCATTAACCTAGGCTTTTTACCAAGACTGCTCCATAGTTTAGTCCATGAGCGATTACCACCTACAGTATCTTTACATGGCCAAGTCCGAGGTATACTTCCTTACAGCACATTCCATAAAAATCCATCTATTCCAGCAGACTATCTCCTCGATAGAGCTTTTTATTAAGAATTACTTTGTTCTAATCAAAATTCATAACTTTAAATCTACCAATACAAGGTTTTAATATCACCATCTACCTCATAAAAGTCTGTCTTGATAAATGCCTTTAAATTCACTGGTGACAGAAATTATACTCCTCCCAAGCTACAATACTTGATAGAACATCACCAGTGTTCTACACAGTGTGGCAAGTTCATTGAACTGGACTGAATTACTGTGGGAAAATACTACATAAAATATTTTGCAAAAATAAATAGAGAGGAGCAAAAATAGGGATGGTTACATAAACAATTAACCCTCCAGAAATGAGATTTGTAATTTTTCTCAGAACTAGTCATGAAGGGCAGGTGGAAGATGACCAGAACCCAGTGATCCTCTGCTGTAATTGACAAAGTCCAAATCTGGAGCTGAGGAAGACGCAGAAGCAAGAAAACACATTCATACTGAATCATTCCAGGTCACCGACAGCTACAAACTGAGCATACAGATATAGCTGTTAACCACACACTTAATATCTGATTCCAAGGTGCAGATGCTGGTGCCACAAAAAACTCCCCAGGCCGCACCAACATGAAAAACACTTTTTTTTTTTTTTAAATGTAAATTTTGCCCCATTCACAGGATCTTAACATTCCTATAACGTAACCCATTTTTGCTTTGTTGTTCAGCCTAGAGGTGGGAGGCTGCATCTGAGAGAGGTTATTCTTTTCTTTCCTTGGGTGATTAGATTGTCAGGTATTCGCAAGATCAATTATTTCCACCATGAGTGCTGGAAGCCAGGAAAGCGCTGGTCAGGAGAGACCAGTGAAGACAAACAGAACTGCATGGAGACAAGACGGCGCATCAGACCCGCCAGCCCACTTTGGGCACAGCGTCACAGCAGCCGCTGGCATCCCCAGGACAACTCCGGAGGCTCACTATAGCCTCCTCTTTCCCTGAAGCTCCTGCCAGTTAAGCTTTTCACGACCTTCAAGCCAAAAAGTCCAACATTTTCAAAGACATGGAAATGACATATTTTCAGAGCTGGTGGTTCTTTCCATATATTTAAGCAATTATTTTGCAAATTAGAAGCAATGTAGGCAGAGATTATTCTGCCAAAATACATTTCTTTCCTCTAGACACATTTTTGTTTAACATTCAGAAAGATGTATGGTACTCGATTCTGCCCATGTAGGATTCATGAACCAGAGGGCAAAGCATGGTTGTCATCTTGCAGGAAACAATTCAGAAGTCCAAGGCTGTTCAACCACACTGACACTGGGGAGACAGATCTGTACTGGATGAAAATACAGACTGATATCAGGTTACCTGGGCTTCTCAGGTGGCTCAGTGGTAAAGAATCTGCCTGTCAATCCAGGAGATGCAGGAGACGTGGGTTGGATCCCTGGGTCGGGAAGATTTTCTGGAGGAGGAAATAGTAACCAACCCCAGTATCCTTGCCTGGGAAAATTCCATGGATAGAGAGGAGGCTGGTGGGCTGCAGTCCATGAAGTCACAGAGAGTCAGACATGACTGAACGACTGAGCATGCACACATTAGATTACCTGAAAGCATTCCAGTGAAGCAATATCAGTAGATCTCTACTTGCTCATGTTCTATCCCTTTGTCTCTGACATCGGTTACCTAACGGCAGACAGAGCACCCTCACCCTCTCCCAGTGCTTTTAGGAGAATCATCTATATTTTGCAGAATTTTTGTTGTCTTTTGTCGAATGTTTGGGAAGAAGACCCAACCCAAGAGAACGTACACTAAGCTTCTTTTTGTTCAAAATGCAGCCTCAGGATAATTTTGATAACAACGAAGAGATTTTCCCTGGCATTTGAATGCATGTACACACCTCTGAAACAACTATTTTACTTCCAGTTCACCTGTAGCCTTCTTTAGAACCACATGTGTTTGCATATGTATTCCAATTTAACTCCCAGTGTTTTGAGTCACTGAGATCCTAAGGCTGATCTGCACAGCACCGAGCATTAACGCAGGTCAAATGTCAAGAGCCCAGAAAAGTCAGCCTTTATCTGTGACACACACAGAGGCCTGAAACTTGAGATGGATACTTAACTCTATGTCAAAAATAAGACATGGAAGACTGCCTCACAGACCTCAGAATCTGCTGCATTTGGGCAATCAAATGATAGTCTTTTTTCTGGCTAATCTTTCATGGGCCCAGTAGTTTTCTTTGGCAAGAGGGCTATTTACCTTTTATTATCAATCATTGTGCATTTGTGCTAGGTCACTTCAGTTGTGTCCAACTCTTTGCAACCCTTTGGACTATAGCCTGCCAGGTTCCTCTGTCTGTGGGATTCTCCAGACACAAATACTGTAGTGGGTTGCTATGCCCTCCTCCAGGGGATCTTTCAAATCCACAGATGGAGTCTTACTGTCTCCTGCATTGGCAGGCAGCTTCTTCAACCACTAGGGCCACCTGGGAAGCCCATCAATCATTACCAAAGATATTATAAATGATTATATTTTTCTAAACAATATTTAAACAGTTTCTTCACGGGGATGCTTTCTTATCCTGGATTATGCTGTGTTTCAGGTGACACAGGAAGTTATTCTAGCTATCCAAGTTGCGCTTCTGTATCTACATTTACTTCAGGCAGCCATAATTACAGCTAAGTACATCGATGCTTTATTGTGACCTCCATGGGATTTACTGTTGTCGGCTAAACTGCTTACATCTGTTTATGCCTACGCCGCTATAAATCAATTCAAACAAACCTCATTCTGCTAATACTCCCATCTGCCAACTCCTACTCACTGTTTACCAATAGTAAAGGCTCCCCATCAGTCTAATAATAAGTGAATGAAACATTTTGTTTCTTTTCTCAGGCAGCAGGAAGCCATTCACTATGCTTGCTAGATTCTATTTAGCAAATAAATGTTTGGTGAAGGATTAACAGACTGGCCGGTCTCTAAATTCTGCAACTGAACAAATTTAATCAGCACTCCTACACTTTCGTTTTACTGATACTGTGCAATGCATTCAATATAAAAAGTTCTTAATTGACTGACCAGGGACAAATCAATCAGGTTCTCATTTTGTTTTGCCATCTCTGGCAGATGGCTGAATACAAAGACGCAGAGTCAAGCCTCAGGTCATATCACACACAGAGCTGGAAGAAAGTATTAGCAAAGATCCCTTGGCGGCAAATCACCTTGGGAAGGAAACTGGCTCGAGTATATAAACAAGGGCAGATCAATTAAGAATATAAGGGCTTGTGGTCATTGTGTAAGACTCTGAGGTCATTAGATACCCTGATCACACTGACCCCCAAGTCCCGAATGAGCTATCAGCAGTGTAGCACTAATGGCCAAAACCAAGCACTAATGTGTGTTGAAAAAGTAGAAATGTCACCAAAATAATGGGTATACCTCCAAGGCTGAATTATAGAGGCTTAGTTTTTTCAAAGATTAATAAAAAGTACATACAGTATCTGGGTGGAGTCTTGGAAGTAGATGGAAACATCGAAGCATATTTGAAGCTGTAGATTCTTAGACTACTTTCCAAGTTGCTCTAATACTATCTAATCACTTTCATGTTACAAAGTAACCCTCAACTTATTACTATATAAGTTTAAAGACCCTCTGCTATCTATAGAGGACATCTTACTGTCACTAAATTCTACAACTACTGGCAAAGAAAAAAGATAAATTGTAACTGACCTTGGAGCATAAGAAAATAGTACTGTCAATCAACACTTAAGAGGCAAAAAACGACTTACCACTTTAACAGCATTCTAAAATTATGTTGCCACGGTTTATCATTGAATAATAGCTGTTAGGGTATACTATATTATGAGAGATGCTACAGCAAATTACACATTAATAATGCTGACCCATGTGAAGAAGTTTTCATTATCTCCAAATTTAATTGAAAATATCCTTTTAAGGATGCTTCAAATGTGTGAGTCATTTTAATACAAAATTACAAGTAATCAAAATGCATTAATTATTTGCATGCATGTCCCATATGGTTACATTTAGAAATTAGCTTCTGACCCTCAAATGCGCAATACAAAATTTCATGTTGCTATTATTTATTAAGATAATTGGTGATAATTATCTGAGCAATCTAAGCATTCTTGTAATGACAGGCAAGAACTGATTAAAATAAGAAAGGGAGGTGAAGAGACGGGTTAATTCAATGGTAAACAAGCTCCTGAGTGTCCTCCCCATGGCAGTCCCTAATCTTAAGGAGCCTCCACCCCGTGTCCTTTTGTTTCAGGTAGAAGCAAACTTAAATACTTTTTTGAGAAGGATAATGTTTTCCCATGCCTTAAGTTAGCCCTAAAACTTCCACATACAATGAACAGCATGCAACCAAAAAATAACCAGGCATATAAGGAATTAAACAACATTGAAAGTTAAAAAATAAAAGGGTGGACAATAGCAGTAAACAATAGACCCACATCTTGAAGGGATCAGACTTCATTACACCCATGCTTAACATATTTAAAGAAATAATATTGAAACTTTCAGAAATGAACTGAAAACAAACCAAAAAAGGAGAACCACATAGAAATCTAAGACAGAAAAACAATAACTTAAAATAAGGTCTCAGTGAGATATTTAATAACAGATTAGATAAAGCTAAAAGAGAAATACTGAATTAGAGGTTGGTCAGCAGAAAATCCGAGCATCAAACATGAAAAGACAGAAAACACACTAAAGTGTGGAGGAGACACAGGGTGGAGGTGTGCTGCTGTTGTCTGAAGCAAAAAGCGAAACTGTTAGTTGCTCAGTTCAGTTCAGTCGCTCAGTCGTGTCTGACTCTTTGCGACCCCATGAATCGCAGCACGCCAGGACTCCCTGTCCATCACAAACTCCCGGAGTTCACTCAGACTCACGTCCATCGAGTCAGTGATTCCATCCAGCCATCTCATCCTCTGTCATCCCCTTCTCCTCCTGCCCCCAATCCCTCCCAGCATCAGAGTCTTTTCCAATTAGTCAACTCTTTGTGTGAGGTGGCCAAAGTACTGGAGTTTCAGCTTTAGCATTATTCCCTCCAAAGAAATCCCAGGGCTGATCTCCTTCAGAATGGACTGGTTGGATCTCCTTGCAGTCCAAGGGACTCTCAAGAGTCTTCTCCAACACCACACTTCAAAAGCATCAATTCTTCGGCGCTCAGCCTTCTTCACAGTCCAACTCTCACATCCATACATGACCACAGGAAAAACCATAGCCCTGATTAGACGGACCTTTGTTGGCAAAGTAATGTCTCTGCTTTTGAATATGCTATCTAGGTTGGTCATAATTTCCTTCCAAGGAGTTAAGTGTCTAATTTCATGGCTGCAGGTGTCCAATTCCTTGCATCCCCATGGACTGTAACCTGCCAGGCTCCTCTGTCCATGGGATTTTCCAGGCAAGAACACTGGAGTGGGTGAGTACTTCCTACTCCAGGGGATCTTTCCAACCCAGGGACTGAACCCACATCTCTTGTGTCTCCTATACTGGCAGGAGTGTTCTTTACCACTAGTACCACCTGGGAAATCAGGATATTTCTGTAGGGTATTTTGAGTGTGATTAACATTTAAATGAGTAGATTTTGAGTACAGTAGAATACCTTCCATGATGTGGGTGGGACTCAAAACTGGTTGAGGACTTCAGTGAAGAAAGGCTGAGCTTTAGCCAGAAGAAATTCTGCCAGCAGACTGCCTTTGGAGTTGAACTATAACTCTTCTCTGGGTCTCCAGAATGACTCTGGACATTGACCTCACAATCGTGAGAGCAGTTCCTTAAAACAAATCTCTCTAGATGAACACACAGCTCCTGCTACTTCTCCTCCCATCAGCTCTGTGTCTCTGGAGAACCCTGGCTAGTTAAAACAGCAGGGAGAGGACAGTTTGTCCCTCCGATGTTTGGGCTGGGGCTCCTGCCACGTCTCCACTGAAATGCCCTCCCATCTCCTCTCAGCCCAGGCAATCTCTGGCCCATTGATGATCTGTCCAGTCACTTCAAAGGTGGAAGATAATAGCACTATACAAGTTTTATGACACAACTACGTATGTTCATTATATCTAAGGAAATTTTTTATTTACTAATACAGTATTTATTGGCACTTCCCCAGTGGCTCAGGGGTAAAGAATCCACCAGCAATGCAGGAGCCTCAGGAGATATAGGTTCGATTCCTGGGTCGGAAAAATACCCTGGAGGAGGGCATGGCTACCCTCCAATATTCCTGCCTGGAGAATCCTACAGACAGAGGAGCCTGGTGCACTACAGTCCATAGGGTTACAAAGAGTTGGACAAGACTGAATTGGATTAGTACACACAGTATTACAGAAAAGTTGATAAAGTATAAGCACCTCCACTTCCTCCTCCCATTAAATCCTAAAACTCACACACACACACACAAATAATGCCTAGGAGAATAAAATACTCCCATGATCCCATTTCTAGTATGATAACCACTTTAACTCAATATATTCAATCTAAAAATTTCAATTTCTATTTTTTCCTGTGAGCTTGTGTATATTTATAATAATGCATGTATATTATAATTTAGTATGTCATACTGTGAATACCAGTAATAAGACCACCTTGAATATTACTGGCAAGGTGCACCTCAGAAGGAAATCTACCTAAAAATATAATGGGCAACTTAAATATACAGGAAAGGGAAAGTGTTGCTTGCTTAGTCGCATCTGACTCTTTGTGACCGCATAGACTGTAGCCCTCCAGGCTCCTCTGCCCACAGGATTCTCCAGGCAATAATACTGGGTGCATAGCCATTACCTTCTCCAGGGGCTCTTTCCAAACCAGGGATCTAACCTAGGTCTCCTACATTGCAGACAGATATTTTTACCCACTGAGCCACTAGGGAAATCCTAAAGCCCCTATATAAATATATAGATATATATTTACATGTATATGTAACAGAAATTGTCATGATATTATTCAATATTTAATTTAGTTACCCATACACAATTTGTCACATTATATAGAACAAATAATTTATAAATATTAAATATTTCCACTCAGGTTTCATGAAACCATTTTATTCAAAATCTCCACATGTATTTTTGATATTCACGCATTCATCACTTTGACAACTACTTTCTGAATCACCTAACACTGTCTTCTAGCATACATCACCTTTGCATCCATCTAAAATCTTAAAACTCTATCACTTTTTGAATGCATGATATTGTCACTGGAAAATGTATCTCAACTCAGAAGGTTCTATTCATACAACATTAGCACCTGCTTCCTCTCACACCACTGCAGATGTGCATGGTCTCCAGACCTCCACACTGCAGTCATCCATCTTCCTTCAGGGGATCTTGAGAAGTCCAGTTTACAATGGCAATAAGTTCTATTTAACCCACGGTCTTACAACCATATAGTCAAAGCTATGGTTTTTCCAGTAGTCATGTAGGGATATGAGAGTCAGACCATAAAGAAGGCTTCAGAAGGCTAAAAAATTGATGCTTTAGAACTGTGGTGTTGGAGAAGACTCTTGAGAGTCCCTTGGACTGCAAGATCAAACCAGTCAATCCTAAAGAAAATCAACCCTAAATATTCATTGGAAGGATTGATGCTGAAGCTGAAGCTCCAATAATTTGGCCACCTGATGCAAAGAGCTGACTTCATTGGAAAAGACCCTGATACTGGGAAAGACTGAAGGCAGGAGGAGAAGGGGCCAACAGAGGATGAGATGGTTGGATTGCATCACCGACTCAATGGATGTGAATTTGAGCAAACTCCGAGAGATGGTGAAGAACAGGGAAGCCTGGCATGCTGCAGTCCATGAGGTCACAAAGAGTTGGACATTACTGAGCGACTGAAAAACAATGTACAACCAGAAATATCTACCAAATCTATGTTACTCTGTGTGTGTGTGTGTGTGTGTGTGTGTGTGTTTGCATTTTGTGCACATGTTTCTCTCCCCTAACTTCCAGAAGCATTTAAATTTTCAGTGTTTCATTATAACATCTTACCCATGGGTGCTTCAAAATATGACGTGATTCACAGAGCAACATACACGTGAGAAGTTTTTAAGTGGAACTGGTAAACAACTCTTTGAAAGGTAATTTCAGGATATAATACACATCTGATATTTGGGCGCAAACTGTTTTATTTTTAAACCTATGTTTTATTCAATATGCAAATATTGAATTGCAATATTGCAAATAACTATATTTTATTAAATACTTTCTACCACAAAAAATTTAATGATTAAACAGTATTTTGTTGTATAGATTTGGCAAGTTTTGTTCAACCAGTTCCTTTCCATTTGGCCTTTGTTTTGTTTTCTGATACTTCCCTAATGGAAAAACACAAGGATGAACCCCTTATGATTATAACCTTGGAAATCCTACTTTCTTTCCTTAGCATAAATTCTTAGACATGCAAATGATGCACCTTTTATTTAAGGCTTTTTTGTGTACTTCCAAAGTAAAGAGGCAGGCCCCACTGGGCAGGACTGTTTGTCTTTACTTTTGTGACATGCATTATCATCCTAAAGGCCAATGCAAGTCACAGAGTCAGTGTGGGATGGGGTACGCAATGGTGTGAGTATAGGGAGGTATGAGTAGATTTTTGCAACAATCTGCAGAAGGTCTTGTGGTGCTTAGATCTATGACATTGGCATCAATCCAGGTTCAAGTTCTGGTTCTGAAGCTTAAAGTATGTGTGATTATGAACAAGTTACTGAAACTTTCTGAGCTTCACTCTGATGTCTGAATTATGCCTAATCATAGTGGCTAGAGTGTAAGAGGGAGAATTAAATAAAACAGTGTACCTAAAGTACTTAGCATGAAGCATTCTACATAATAAGGGCTCAAAGCATTTCAGTTACTCTTATTGAGTCACATTCTTAGGTTCTGAATGTTCTGTGATAAATTCTTTCCATTCCTTGTGAAAACATGTCAGTGGTGCCCACTCCTCTGAGGCTGCATGTGTGTACAGGCCTGAATGCAAGGCTGGACACAACTCAGCTCTGAGTGAGCTCAGGACTGCATGCTCATCCTCCGTGAGCAGTGCTTTTCCTCACTGCCCGCTGAGGAATTCCTAATGCAGAGAAATCCATCAACCAGCCTAGTTAGCAAACAGTAATGTGCTGGCTTCACCGTGGGGAGATGATTCAAATTTCCTTCATTGTAAAAATGACAAAGACAATTCTTCAGTATCACCATCTTTCATTAATAGGTTGCAAGAGGCAATATGTATGCAATCTGTTATCCTGCACTTAGCCTGTTTAAGAGCTTGCCTGCCAAAATATTACTTCTCATATGATTTTATCAAAAACATTCCCAAGTTTGCACATTTCCCCCACTAACTTTCCTCTGGTAGTTGGATTCATCACTGTAATAACTCTACGACTGATCTTTCCACCATCCTCCACACAATACACAGAGTGCCATCCAAAGCACAATTCTGGTTGCCTACTGATGGATATACACCTGCCCCCCTGAGCTGCAGGGCCGCCCTACTCTGAGCTGCTGAAGCGTGAACTCTGCACACCACGCTCCAGGAGGCGTCCTCTGGCAGACAGTGGGGGAAGGGCCGCTCTTCCCCACATCCGGGTTTCTCCAGAATCACCCCGGCAGAAGCCGATGGCTCCAAGAGTAGCTACAGTGAACTGAACTCAGTACAGAGGCTCAGGACTTGGCTGGGGCACACGGAGCCCTGGACCTGCAGCACCTGGGCACCTGAGTGCAGCGGCGCGGACTCCCCCCTCGCTCCTCGGAGCTCCTGAAGCTGCGGGAAGACCCGGTTCCATCCCTCGCGGGAGGCGGTGCCTCATCTGAAGAAGACTTTCCTGTCTGAGGCCTCCTTGGTCCCAACTCTTCCCCAAACCACAGAGAAGCGTCTTCCTGCATTTAACTACTTTGGGTTACCTTAAGTTCAGTTCAGCTCAGTTGCTCTGTCGTGTTCGACTCTTTGTGACCCCATGAATCACAGCATGCCAGGCCTCCCTGTCCATCACCAACTCCCTGAGTCTACTCAAACTCATGCCCATCCAGTCGGTGATGCCATCCAGCCATATCATCCTCTGTTGTCCCCTTCTCCTCCTGCCCCCAATCCTTCCCAGCATCAGGGTCTTTTCCAATAAGTCAGCTCTTTGCATCAGGTGGCCAAAGTATTGGAGTATCAGCTTCAACATCAGTCCTTCCAATGAACACAGGACTGATCTCCTTTAGGGTGGACTGGTGGATCTCCTTGCAGTCCAAGGGACTCTCAAGAGTTTTCTCCAACACCACAGTTCAAAAGCATCAATTCTTCGGTGCTCAGCTTTCTTGACAGTCCAACTCTCACATCCATACATGACCACAGGAAAAACCATAGCCTTGACTAGACAGACCTTTGTTGGCAAAGTAATGTCTTTGCTTTTGAATATGCTATCTAGGTTGGTCATAACTTTCCTTCCAAGGAGTAAGCGTCTTTTAATTTCATGGCTGCAATCACCATCTGCAGTGATTTTGGAGACCCCAAAAATAAAGTCTGACACTGTTTCCACTGCTTCCCCATCTATTTCCCATGAAGTGATGGGACCAGATGCCATGATCTTAGTTTTCTGAATGTTGAGTTTTAAGCCAAC
Source organism: Bos indicus x Bos taurus (assembly GCF_003369695.1). NCBI lineage: Eukaryota > Metazoa > Chordata > Mammalia > Artiodactyla > Bovidae > Bos > Bos indicus x Bos taurus. The sequence goes on along the minus strand of NC_040102.1, from coordinate 2,031,155 downwards.
TTTTTCACTCTCCTCTTTCACTTTCATCAAGAGGCTCTTTAGTTCTTCTTCACTTTCTGCCATAAGGGTGGTGTCATCTGCATATCTGAGGTTATTCATATTTCTCCTGGCAATCTTGATTCCAGCTTGTGCTTCATCCAGTCCAGCGTTTCTCATTATGTACTCTGCGTAAAAGTTATGGGTTACCTTAGTGACATTCTTTTTCAGGTTTTCAAGCCTTCAAACACCTCTGAAAACCAACCCTTGTGTTCAGTCCTTCTGCTTGAAATTCCTAGTGTTCTCTGTTTTCCTAACTGAACCCTGACTGAGGCAGCGTGGGCAACAGGAGTTGTCCAAGGAAAGGACACAGACTAGAAGAGGGGATGGTGGGGTCCCTTTGGTTATGTTCTTGGCCTCATGCGTCTTAGAGCCCCTTCCTGCTGGGAGATGGCACAGGTCATCCCCAGCTTGTCACAGTATCAGAAGGATGCACACCCATGTCGGACTAGGACAAAACGCGCCTTTATGCCTGCTGGGACTGCCGAGGTCCACAGACCGGGAACCAACCTTCATTTGTCTCTGCCCCTGTTATCCCCAAATTTGATTTTGAATGGCCAGGAATCAATCAACCTGTTTCAAATATTTAACATCCCTAAAAGGCCCAGGCACTTTTTCCCAGGTGTACAAGTTCCCTAGTAACTGGATATACGTTTGTTCCAGGAAAACTTGGAGAAAGTGTTCATGACATTGCTCTAGGTTTCCAAAGTCAAACACAGGAAAAGAGTGATCATAAGACACCTGAGAGTCTGGTCCAAGTCCAAGCAGCGATGAAGACCTTCTGTGTGGAAGGGTCACAAATCTGGGCTGGTAGTTAGAACAAGTGTACCCGGCAGGTAGCAGCGTCCGCCCACTGGCCCCGGGGCCCCAGAGTGATGAGAGCTGGAGGGAAGGGAAGGTGAAGCGTAGGGGACAGCAGGCCCAGGAGACACTGCGCCCTCCAGAGGTGGCACGGGTGTGGGCAGCAAGGCCGATGCGAAGGCTGTCACAGCTCGGGCAGGGCATAGTTTCTGCTGCAGAGTCGGCCCCACGTGTGATGACTCTGCTGAAGCCAGTCAACACCACTCCTGGCACTGGCTGGCATTACCCAACTCCCCGAGGACTGTCAGACACTTTCCCTCCACTCAGCAGAGGCCACGGGCTCCTTCATGTTCTGCCTCAGAACTGCAGACTCTTCCGCTCTCCATCACAGGCCAGACTCAGGACCAGAAAACCTGCTCTTAGGGGTCAGATTCTGAGTATTTTAGGGCCACATTCCCTAAATGCATGGCTGCACGGCGGAGGGCGAAGCCATGTCTGAGTGAAACTGTCTTCACGGACACAGCAGCCAGACTGACTCCATATGCAAACCTGAGCAGTGTGTTATCTGAACACCCTACAGGATAATCCCATTTACACTACAGTTGAGGACCGTCAAACTGACCTGACAAACAATAATTAGCATGTTTTTTTAAAGAGGGCTTAGAAAGGTTTGTTTACAAATTCTTGTCAACAAGAGTTATCTCTTGGGAGACAAAGTTGAAAACATTTACGGACTTGCCAGTTGGTAAAGTTAAAGGGAAACCTAACTTTAAGCTAAGCATGCTGGAATATGCCTCCAATGTGAATGACATTTTGTTGGACTTCATGTTAACGAGATGATTGGATGGCACCATGGACTCAATGGACATGAGTTTGAGCAAACTCTGGGAGATAGTAAAGGACTGGGAAGCTTGGCATGCTGCAGTCCATGGGTCACAAAGAGTCTGACATGACTGAGCAACTGAACAACATGAGAACTTCTGCTAACAATATACACCACATTTGAAAGGCAGCTAGTTAATCAATAAAGGTTGCCAGTTTCTCATCAGGTCAAGGATGAGAAATTACTCTGTATGTGTCCTGTGGGAAACTCGGCAAGAGAAACAGAACTGATCCCTAGGATCTGGGAACAGCCTCTGCTCTATGTGTTTGAAAATATCCGGTCTATGATTATTGGTAGAGAGCCTCTAATAGTTTCCTTAGATAAAGTGTGATGATCATATTTTAAACAATTCTTCCATATTGGATCTGAGTATAGTCTCCTTGGTCTATCGCTTGACGAGAGAAGTATGTATGTGTCAAAATCCTATAGATGCTAGATTAAAAAGAATGAGTCCACTGATAACCATCAGTTTTATCGCCATGAATAAATACTTCTTCACACAATAAGAGAATGCTCTGCACTGCTTCATGAATGCTGTGTTTCTTTAGCCCTGGCAGTGAAAGGTTTAGTATCTTTGTTCCAAACAGGTTTCTAAATTTCAATTTAATGTTACAAAATTAAGTCTTTATTCTAGTTCTCAAATTATATTTATATGTTCTTTTCATTTTAATCCATTTGAGAAATACCTTTAAAATATTGTGGTTTTGATATTAAAAACATTGAGCTCCATAGAGAAAAGAGACATTTACCACTGACATTTATGAATAATTGAAGCAAGTATTAAAACCTTATTAAAACTCTCATCTTGGCTGAAGTATTATAGTCATATAATCACATACTTCATCGCCATGATATATTAATAAGAAAAACCATGTGGAATTCAGTTAGATTAGGTTTCTTCACTTGTATATCATCCATGACATTTTTGAGTATTTCTGATATGGTCTTCAGCCTCCTGCCAGAAATAGAGGACTTTATTTCCAGTTTCCATTTTTTCCCATGTGTTAATGCTAGGAAAATAATGTGTTAGGGGCCACTTTTTCAATAGTGTCCTCTTTTTTCTGCCTAATGCTCACTTTTTCACTCTTTCTTGATGGTAAAATGTAACAATATAAATTAGGTTTTTCTACATATAAATTAGTATAATATTTGATTGATTTTCAGTATAACGTCAGTAATCAAAAAGCATCTAATTCATTAAATGGAGAACTTTCTATCTATTCAATTGTTTAGTACTAGTCTGTGTGCGGGAAAGCATAATGGCTCATCTACATACTCTGCACACATTCTCTGGATACTCTCATAAGTGTATGTACTTGTTAACTCTTCTAATCAAGATCTGCACTTACGAGGGTGTCCCTGTGGGTCCAGTGGTTAGGACTCTGCACTCCCAATGTTCAGGCCCGGGTTCAGTCTCTAGTTAGGGAGCTAGATTCTGCATGCAGCAATGAAGATCTGCACAGCCAAATAAATAAAAGTAAGAAAAAATTAACAGATATGCACATATTGTATCAGGTTTCATGAACAGATTACATTAAAGGAGCACTAATTCCTGATATTCAAGCTGGTTTTAGAAAAGGCAGAGGAACCAGAGATCAAATTGCCAACTTCTGCTGGATCATTGAAAAAGCAAGAGAGTTCCAGAAAAAAATTTCTGCTTTATTGACTATGCCAAAGCCTTTGACTGTGTGGATCACAAAAACTGTGGGAAATTCTGAAAGAGATGGCAATACCAGACCACCTGACCTGCTTCTTGAGAAATTTGTATGCAGGTCAGGAAGCCACAGTTAGAACTGGACATGAAACAACAGACTGGTTCCAAATAGGAAAAGGAGAACGTCAAGGCTGTATATTGTCACCCTGCTTATTTAATTTATATGCAGAGTACATCATGAGAAACGTTGGACTGGAAGAAACACAAGCTGGATTCAAGATTGCTGGGAGAAATATCAATCACCTCAGCTATGCAGATGACACCACCCTTATGGCAGAAAGTGAAGAGGAACTCAAAAGCCTCTTGATGAAAGTGAAAGTGGAGAGTGAAAAAGTTGGCTTAAAGCTCAACATTCAGAAAACGAAGATCATGGCATCCGGTCCCATCCCTTCAAGGGAAATAGATGGGGAAACAGTGGAAACAGTGTCAGACTTTATTTTTCTGGGCTCCAAAATCACTGCAGATGGTGACTGCAGCCATGAAATTAAAAGACGCTTACTCCTTGGAAGGAAAGTTATGACCAACCTAGATAGCATATTCAAAAGCAAAGACATTACTTTGCCAACAAAGGTCTGTCTAGTTCAAGCCTATGGATTTTCCAGTGGTCATGTATGGATGTGAGAGTTGGACTGTGAAGAAGGCTGAGCACTGAAGAATTGATGCTTTTGAAGTGTGGTGTTGGAGAAGACTCTTGAGAGTCCCTTGGACTGCAAGGAGATCCAACCAGTCCATTCTGAAGGAGATCAGCCCTGGGATTTCTTTGGAAGGAATGATGCTAAAGCTGAAACTCCAGTACTTTGGCCACCTCATGCGAAGAGTTGACTCATTGGAACAGACTCTGATGCTAGGAGGGATTGGGGGCAGGAGGAGAAGGGGACGACAGAGGATGAGATGGCTGGATGGCATCACTGACTCGATGGATGTGAGTCTGAGTGAACTCCGGGAGTTGGTGATGGACAGGGAGGCCTGGCATGCTGCGATTCATGGGGTCGCAGAGTCGGACACGACTGAGTGACTGAACTGAACTGAACTGAATATACTTATAGAATTAGTAGTTAAACTACTAAACTTCCACAATAAGTCTGGAGTCATCTAGTCATTTTAATGGATAGTTATCTATCCATCTATCATCTACCTGTCTGCCTGTCTGTCTATAGGCAGAGGAGAAAGACAAAAAGATTAATTATTTCTCAAAGTTATGTACTCAATTTAATTCTTTTCTATGGGTAGCACAGAGTCTGTGCCTAGTAAAGTTCATACAACTATTTTGTTTTAAATAAATACTCTCAGATCCTATTGCGTGATGGTTTAAAGTCTGAAGAAAAGATCAACTATAATTTTTTTGCTAATATATCTCACATCTGTTCATGGATCTTGCTTCTGTTCATGATCACTAAACTGAAACATGATCACTAAACTTGACCATGGACATACTGTGTGCCTGCAATACCAGTAGCTAACGGTGTCAGACTGCCTCTGTGACAGCTCCCTGACACAGCACAGGCAGTGCCAGTGCCTGATGGGCAGGCTGGATGTGAACATGAGAACAGCGAGAACTCAGTGTTCACAATGTTATCTGAGGAAGCTTCATACAGTTGTTGCAACTTGAGCTAGTTCTAACATCTCAGTTCAGACTTTTCCCCCAAAAAATATAAAAAGAATTTGTTGAATTTCACTTGTGAGCAGATATCAGGTGGGGTCTCCATGCCCACGGATGGGGTGTGACTGGCATCAGAGCTTATCTAACTTAGGGAAAACCCACTGTCTCCATCAGGATTTCTGCAGGATGGGACTAATGGCAACCTCCAACGCCAGCCTCTGTCTTCTGAGGACTCGTGTCTTCTGCCCATCATCACTCCTTGGCCCTTAATTCCAAAGTGAAGATGAAATAAAATCATGAAAAAGTATATATCTACAGGAGGCAGTGGAAAAGAAGAAAAAAGAGTCAAAACAAGGAGAGAGATGAGAAGAACTGAAAGCAACAAGCAGTGGTAGATTTATATCCAAACACATCAATAATTACATTGATACACTTTGACAATTTATAATTAATTAAAAAGCAAAGGTTTTTTTGTTGTTGTTGGTTTTTTTTTTTTAGGTTTTTGTTTGAGTAACAATTTAATATCCAATTATGTGCTATCTGTGACATTCACACTGCATTAAACATGTAGACATGCTATAAATAAATGTATGGAAAACATTGCATGTAAATACTAATCAAAGGACAGCTAGAGTGGCTACATTCATACAAGACAAAATAGAGTTCCAAATAAGGAATTATCAGAGGTACAGAGAAAACTAAATAAGGAGACACAGCAATCCTAAAGGTGCAAGCATGAAACAACATAGCATTTAATAATCAAAGCAAAAACTAATAGAACTGAAAGTAGAAAAAGACAAATCTATAATTAAAGTTGGATAATTCAACAGACATCTTTCAGTAATTAATAAAACAAGCAGGCAGAAAATCAGTCTGAATGATCCTATTAACCAACTTCAACTGATTGACATTTTTATAACAACTCACTGAAGAGGAGCATAGTACACATTTTTCTCACATGCACATTGAACTTTTACCAGGATAGGGGAAAAAAAGGCAATCATATAATATATAGTCTTTGTCCAAAAGGAATGAATTTAGGAGCCAGTTACAGAAAAATATCTGGGATATCACTGTAAATTAAACAGTACATGGTATATTAGGAAATATTTCTAAGTGAATAAAATTGAATAAAAAGGAAAACACAAAGAATCAAAATTTTTAAGACATAGCCAAAGCAGTGCTTAGAGGGAAATTCACAGCATTCAGTGTTTGTATTAGTCAAGGTTCTCTGGTTAAATAGAACCAGTAGGGATATATATGAAGAGATTTAATAAAAACGAGTTGAGTCCCACTATTGTGGAGACTGAGAACTCCCACAATCTGCTCTCTGCAAGCTGGAGCCCCATGAAGCCAGAGGTGGGATTCAGTCCAGAGGGGAGGCCTGAGAACCAGAAGCAAGTTGTATAAGAGGAATTCAATGTCCTCGCTCAAGAAATCGTGCAGAAAAGGCTGAGTTCTCTTCCTTTTCCTGTCTTTCTGTGGTATTTAGACATTTCCTGGATTAGAGGATGCTCCCCACACTAGGGGCTCCAAAATCGCTGCGGATGCTGAGTGCAGCCGTGAAACTAAAAGACACTTGCTCCTTGGAAGAAAAGCTATGACAAACCTAGACAGCATATTAAAAAGCAGAGATACTGCTTTGCCAACAAAGGTCCATATAGTCAAAGTTACAGTTTTTCCAGTAGTCACGTATGATTGTGAGAGTTGGACTATAAAGAAAGCTGATCACCGAAGAATTGATGCTTTTGAACTGTGGTGTTGGAGAAGAGTCTTGAGAATCCCTTGGACTGCAAGGAAATCAAACCAGTCAATCCTAAAGGAAATCAGTCTTAAATATTCATCAGAAGGACTGATGCTGAAGCTGAAACTCCAAAACCTTGGCCACCTGATGCGATGAGCTGACTCATTAGAAAAGATCCTGTTGCTGGGAAAGATTGAAGGCAGGAGGGGAAGGGGACGACAGAAGATGAGATGGCTGGATGGCATCACTGACTCGACAGACATGAGTTTGAGTAAGCTCTGGGAGTTGGTAATGGACAGGGAAGCCGGGCATGCTGCAGTTCATGGGGTCGCAAAGAGTCAGATATGACTGAGCAACTGAACTGAACTGAATCCACACCGGGGAGGCAAGGTACTTTATGATCCACAGACCAAACACTAATTTCATCTGGAAACACCCTCACAGACACATCCAGAAACAATGTTTATCCAAATATCTGGTCACCCTGGGATCCAGTCAAATTGACATATAAAATTAACCATCACGATTATAAGGAAAAAAAAGCCTTGAAACAATAGTCTAAGCTTCCACATTGTAGCACTAGATAGGAAAGCCAAAAAGGGCAAAATTCAGTGAGACAGAAAAACAACAGAGAAAACAAAACCAACAGTGAGTGAGTCTAGTAGAGAAAAAAGATGGGAACTACAAACTACCAGCATCAGCCTAAAGATAAGCCACGAGTACATTCCCTACATACATAGAATGATAGTACCGCAGAAAAATGAACAAATTACTCTACAGACACAATCTTCACAGTCTTCAAACTACTCTAAAGACACAATAAAGAACCCAAAATACAGTGAATAAATGAAGTTTTCGTGAAAAACCTTCTTTCAAAGCAAACTCCAGTCCCAGGTAGCTTAGCTGCTGATTCTACCTACTACTTTGCAGGCAAATACTACCAATTTTATTTAAATTCTTCCAGAAAATAGAAGAGAATAGAGTATCTCTCAACTAATTTATGAGACCAGAATTACCCTTATATCAAAACCAGACAAAGATTCTACGAAAAAAGAAAACTTCAGATAATTTCACTCATAATCATATATATAAATGTCCTTAACAAAATATTATCAAATCAAATCCAGCCATATATATACTAAAATTATACATGACCAATTAGGGGTTTATTCCATAAAGGTGAGCTTTTTTCAACATTGCTATTTTTCATTCTATTAGCAAATTTAATACAAATTAATTCTTGTATCTAAGAAAATAAAATCACCTCAACAAATGCTGAAAAGTCTCTTAATAAAATCAACATCCATTCATATAAAAATCTTAGGAAAGTCATCCAATTTCGTAAATGTATGCACACAAAATCAATAGTAAATATCATAATTAATAGTGAACAACTGAAAGCTTTCCCCCCAAACTGGGAATCTTAATGTTTTCCACTCTCATCACTTCTATTCAAATTGTACCAGATTTTCCAGCCAGTAGATAAGGAGAAAATAAACTAAGACTGTTTAAATTATAAAATAGACTTTTTCAGAAATAACTTATTTTTGTTAATATAGAAAATCCCAAGGAATATGCAAAATATCTCCTAAAACTATAACAATAACTGAATTTAGCAAGGTTGCAGAATCAAAGAGAAAAAAGCCCCATTGTTCTATCTTCACTAGCAATAAATACTTTGATATTGAATATAAGAAATAATGACACAATATAATCAAAAAACATGAAATGCATAGGGATAAATCTAAGTAAATATATGAGTTTCATATGATGAAAATTATTAATGAGATAAATTAGATAAGACAAATAAATTCAGAGATACATTTTGTTTATGGATCTGAAGACTATTTTAATATGACCGTTATCCTCAAGTTAGTCTATACTTCCCATCTCCTAGTCAAACATTCAGCTGAAATTTTGAGCAAATGAAAAACAAATGATATAATTTACATGGAAAAATAAACATCCTTAAAGAGCCAACATAGCCTATTTTAAGACTGTACTATAACAACACTGCACTAACCAAGATGGAGTATTGGTGTTGGATAGACATGAATGGAATAGAATCAAAATTACAGAAATATGCAAACTCTTATTCAGTTCATTTTTGTCAGTGCTACCAATGCAATTCATTAGAGAAAGGATAGTCTTTGCAATAAGTGATGTGGGTATAAAAAATAAAATAATCAAATTTGAAAACACCCTTTTCTCTGAAGCTCCAGCAGTTTGGCCACCTGATACAAAGAGCTGGCTCACTGGAAAAGATCTTCATAGTGGGAAAGATTGAGGACAGGAGAAGGGGGCGGCAGAGTATGAGATGGTTGGATGGCATCACCAATCCAATGGACATGAATTTGAGCAAACTCTGGGAGACAGTGGAGGCTTCCCTGTCCTGGTCTATGGGGTCTATGGGGTCACAAAGAGTCACACATGACTTGTGACTGAACAACAAACAACAACCCTTTCCTCACAGCTTATACAAGACTAACTTGAACTAGATCATCTTATGGATCATAAATACCTAAAAGTTTAAAAATCTGTGTCAAAAGATAGGAGAATTTCTTTGCAATCTTGAGTTACATACACATTTTTTAAAGAGTACACAAAAAAATTATAAAATATCATAAAAGAAAAACTGAGACTTAAAATTACAGTGTCTGTCTTTGAAAGATCCTGTTAAGAAAATAGACAAATATGCTCTGGGAGAAATTATTTTAAAACCAATATCAAATTAAATATCAATTCAAAAATACTAACTGAATGATCAGAATCCAATAAAAAAGAAAACCACAAAATCAAATAAATAAGGGGGGTGGGCATATCATTTGAAGAGATGTGTCACCAAACAAAAACCAAAATAGTTAAAGAAGCACACAAAAAGATGCTCCACACCTTTATCCAACAGGGAAATTCCAACTAAAACCACAAATGAAATACTACTTCACACCTGCTAGAAGAGCTAAGAACGACAACAAGAAAAAGTGAACAAAACAACGCGGACACTAAGAGCACAAATGCTGGTACAGATGTGGAGCAACCAGAGCTCTGTCCTTTCCCATTAAGTCATACAAATGCTTTACCACCCTCAAAATCAGCTTGGCGGCTTCGTATTAAATTGGCAGCCCTACTCCTAGATATCTACCCAAGGAAAATAAAAACACTGTCTACAGATGGTTTGCAAATGTTCATATAGCTTTTTACTCATAAGGGTCAAATACTGAGGGAGGAAATGTAATGTCCAAATTACTGAGCAAATTATCAGATTGTGGCCTACAGTCAACAGTGAAAATGAACAGAATTATATGAAAGATTACAACAAGGACTGATGGAGGGGGTCAGACACAGTCTGTCTGAGCCCATTTACAACATCTAGGAACTGCAAAACCAGTGACCAGATTAGTAGTTATGAAGGCCCAGGGGGCAGAGAAAGGTTAATTACAAAAGAGCATTAAGAAGACTCCCTGGAGGGACAGAAATATTCTGCATCTTGATTAAAGTATCAGTTATACCTCTGTATACATATGTCAAGACCCCTCTAAGTACAAATAAAAGAAGTATGTAAATAATACCAATAAGAACCCAGCTTATTAAAAAATGTAAGGAAACAGATGCAAAAAATTAAAAACCATGCCTTGCCTTGCTAATCTTCCATAATTACTTCCTCTATACCCAAAATAAATGGGGTCTAATTTCTAAATTCTTTGGAAGATCATGGCATTATTTTTTTTTATTCACTGCAGCAAGAAATAATTTGTACTTTGTTGGGTTGCTCTATTATTAGGTGAAATCTAGAGATTAGTACACTGACTACTGGGCTTCCAGAGAGACTTTATTTTGACATTTAAAGCCTGATGGATAGACTCAAATATAATTTTTCTAGTTGCCTACTTGATTTTTTGTGCTCAGTTCATATTGGTTACTTCTGTACTCAACCATATTCTTATTTCTGTGTTTTTACTGGATCGAAATTTTGGAACTCATTCATGCAAAATGCTGAGCTGAATGAAGCACAAGCGGGAATCAAGATTGCCTGGAGATATATCAATAACCTCAGATATGCAGATGACACCACCCTTATGGCAGAAAGCAGAGAGGAACTAACGAGCCTCTTGATGAAAGTGAAAGAGGAGAATGAAAAAGTGGCTTAAAACTCAACATTCAAAAAATGAAGATCATGGCATCCAGACCCATCACTTCATGGCAAATAGATGGGGAAACAATAGAAACAGTGACAGACTTTATTTTCTGGGGCTCCAAAATCACTGCAAATGGTGACTGCAGACATGAAATTACAAAATGTTTGCTCCTTGGAAGAAAAGCTATGACCAACCTAGAAAACATATTAAAAAGCAGAGACATTACTTTGGCGATAAAGGTCCATATAGTCAAAGCTATGGATTTTCCAGTACTCATGTATGGATATGAGAGTTGGACCATAAAGAAAGCTGAGCGCCAAAGAATTGATGCTTTTGAACTGTGGTGTTGGAGAAGACTCTTGAGAGTCTCTTGGACTGCAAGGAAATCAAACCAATCAATCCTAAAGGAAATCAACCCTGAATATTCACTGGAAGGACTGATGCTGAAGCTGAAGCTCCAATACTTGGGCCACCTGATGCGAAGAGCTGACTCATTAGAAAAGACCCTGTTGCTGGGAAAGATTGAGGGCAGGAGAAGGGGACGACAGACATCCAGCCATTAAATGAGTGGATGGCATCATGGACTTAACAGACACGAGTTTGAGCAAGCTCCAGGAGATGGTGAAGAACAGGGAAACTTTATGGGCTACAGTCGATGGGATCTCAAAGGGTGGGACACAACTGAGCAACTGAACAACAACAATGTTAGAGATAAACATAAAAACACACAAAAACTGAGATATATACCTAATTTTGCCCACATTACTCTCTGATGTGTCAAGAGAAGTATCAAGAGCAAAGATAAATAACATGACCTTAATAAACCAACAGTCCTGAGGCAGACTTGGAACCCAAGGTACAAGGCCATGATTCCAAACAGATCTGAACACAGTGTCATGCAAGTAAGAAGGAAAGAAGAATAATGCTCAGAAAATTATACGATCAACTTGGTGCGATAAACTTAATGGGACATGGAGGGCGGGGACAAATGAGATTAGCTGCTCATGTGAAAGAGGAAATACGACTGGAGATATAAATGAAGATGCCAGAGTGCAAACACCAGTTTATTAAATTTTATCCTGTATTTTTACTTCCTGTTCTGATGGGAATAAAACACGGGGGAAAACAGAGAGCAGGAGGAGGTGTTAGGGAGCAAGCCTTGCCATGGGGGCTGAGAGGTGATCACAGATCAAGTTATTAGCTACACTGAACTTTTAACTCCTAATTAGGTCTTGGCGGCCAGAACAGCCAGGAGCATGGGGCTTTCCAGCAGAGCCGCGCAGCCCCAGGGGAACAGGAGCGTCACGCCTTTCAGGCCTCTCAGAGCCGCAGCAGCTGATGCCCCACAGGGCCGGCCCAGAGCTGCTCTGCAGCCAGGCCAAGCCCTGGAGTCCAGCAGCGGGGCATTTCTCTGAGGCCTCTGACTCTGGAGAAGGAGGGCAGGGTGATACTTCTACCTCATAGAGGATACCACTGTGTCTGGGGGAAGGGGAGGTCACTTATTTGGGACAGTGGATTATAAGTTTAAAGGTGAAAATGTGTATTTTTTTATTTGGTGAGAACGAGCTGTCCTTTTCTCTCTGGGTTGGATTGATGAAGTCATTTTTCTAAGCCTGTTCTTCTACATCTGAGAATACTGAGGTTAATTGCTTCACCTAAAGGCATACATCTTTAATGGTGGGACTGGGTGGGGGGAGGGGGTATCTTTAATTCCCAGAGGAATTTTCTTTAGTCACAGTCTAAATATCTGTCTTGTTAGGGAATACAAATCCCATAATTCTTGAGTAATTCACACCTCCAGCGAAACTCTCCCAGCCTTTGTTGACTCTGCCTGGGGGAAACCAACCACCACCACCACCACCACCTCGCAGGCATTAAGCAAAGTACAATCACACAAGAAGAGATGGTGTCTTCAATAAATGGTGTAAAAAAAGGTGGGTGGGGGTAGGAACTACAATAGATTAATGGGGACGTAAGAAGAGTGTAGGGTGTGGGTTTCTTTGTATCTTGATTCAAAACAACCAAATAGAAATAAAGATTTTTAAGATAATCTGGAAAATTTGAGCAGAGACTGGGTATTGAATGATAATAAGAAATTACTTTTTTAAAAAATTTATTTTCACTTGGACTGCTTTACATTTATTGTTTTGGTCTCTCCCATGCATCGGTGTGGGTCAGTCATAGGTATGCGTGTGTCCCCTCCCTCTTGAGCCCCCCTCCCACCTCCCATCCATCCCACCCCTCTGGGTTGTCACAGAGCACTGCTTTGAGCTCTTTGAGCTTTATAGAGCACATTCCCAACTGGCTATCTGTTTTGCATATGGTAGTATACGTATTTCATTGTTACTCTCTCGGTTCATCCCAGAGCCGAATTTACCCCAGAAGCACTCTCTCCTGCCCCTGCTGTGTCCGTGGGTCTGTTCTCTGTGTCCGAGTCTCTATTCCTGCCCTGCAAACAGATTCCTCAGTACCGTTTTTCTAGATTCCATATATATGCATTAATATATTTGTTTTTCCTCTTTCTGACTTGCTTCACTCTGTATGGCGGGCTCTAGATTCATCCTTCTGATTAGAACTGACTAAGATTTGTTCCTTTTGATGGCTGAGTGATATTCCAATGTATCACAAATTCCATTGTATGTACCTACAGCTTCTTTATCCATTCACCTGTTGATGTACATCTGGGTTCCTTCCATGTCCTGGCTATTGTAAACAGTGCTGCGATGAACATTGGGGTGCACGTGTCTTTTTCAATTATGGTTTTCTCATGGTGAATGCCCAGTAGTGGGATTGCTGGGTCATATGGTAGTTTTATTCCTGTATATACTAAGGAATTACTTTGAATTGTGTTAGCTGAGATGATGGAATTGTGGCTCCACCAAAAAGAAAGTTCTTATCTATTAGCTTTACATACTGAAATATTTGTGGTTGTGATGGTATAATGTAAATACAAGATTTGTTTTGAAATACTCACAAGAAAAAGTGTGTGATGGAGCTGGGTATGTAAACAAGTTTGATGAACTCTTGATAATGATTAGAGCTGGATGCTGAGTACTTAGAAGGTTAATAATATTATTCTCTTTGTTTTGAGTTCTGCTTGAAACTTCCCACAAAACATTTAGATAACAATACTGAATTAAACTAAATTGTTTCTGTTTCTTGTGAAGGTTCTGATCCTAACATAGGCTCCCTTGTTGCTAAAAAATAAAAATAAAAAAGATTATTAGCAAAAAAAAAAAAGAAGACAACAAGGGATTTTAGTCCAAACAAGCCAAGCACAGTGGCAGATTAACCATAACACCCTCCTCAGCCTCGTCCCACAATGCGCCCACTCCGTCCGCAAGAGAGGGGCCTGTTCCCTCCCCACCAGCAGCACCGCCCTTCTTCCTAGAGTCCCCCCGTGTCTGAAAGGAAAGTGTGCCCTGGAAGCACACTGGGGTTGTCAGGAACTGCTTCTCGTTCAGCAGCCTTCCTGTCTGCCTGGGTTGGGCCTGTTTTCCAACCCAGGAGATCCAGCCTGTTTTCCAAGTCAGGAGATCCAGCCGCTGGCCCCACGCTCTGTGTGCGGAAAGGGCCTCTGTGGGTGGGGGGCGGAGGGTGGGGGCCCCCACAGTGGAGGCCATGGCTGTCGCAGGAGGGGAATGCACGGGCGCGCTCATTTCCTCCAGTTCCCTTCCCAAGGCTGCCTTTTACCCTTGAGCAAAGGTCGAAGATTTCCACGGTAAAAAATAACAGCAGTGTGCAACTAAGGAACTGGCCTACAAACAAGAGCAGGAGAAAATTTTCCCAAGGACACTGGCAGGCCACCAGCTCTTATGAAATGGATATCTTTTAAATAGCACCAGAAAGAAGAGCTCCCATTACCTGGAAACGCAACAGCTCTGCAAATTAAACTCCTGTCATGCTTTACTGGACATAGTAAGTGTGCAAATACAAGGGTGACACAGCTCTGCTAAATTCATACTAGAGAGTGCAGTGGTTGTGGTGTTGAGAACTGGAGAACTGCACACACATCCGCCCCTTTGAAAAGTCAAAGAAACTCCACTTTGACCAAATGAGGGGAAAAGTGGAAACGTGTCCTCATTTTTTCCCCCTTTTTAGACATACTCATCTGTGTGCATTCCTCAAACCACAGCTTACAAAAGAACTGGCTGAGCAGACCTAGCGGGATATTGCAGTGGAACAGCAAATCGGGCAGGCAAATTCATTTCCTCTGCCATGGATGGCATTGCTAGCCTGCTGTGCCTCCAGCCTCGGGTCAGAAAGCTTGTCTGTGTGCCTGTGTACTGGGCGGAGGTCAGCCACTTGCCTGGCGGGCTCTGTGTAATTAGTCAGAGTCATGTAAGACTCAGCTCCCCACGCTGGAACTGTCTGAAGAGTATTTCTTCGATTCTTTCCAAACTAAGGTTAGGCGTTTTGCCAGAGAAGACAGAAAAAGGCTCACTAAAACCAAGAAGTCGGCTGATTTATGCAGGGAAAAGTGTTCATGGTCATCAAGTGACTTTCTTGATTCTTAAAAGGACTGTCAGGACTTCAGTGGGACCGGACAGGCGCCCTACGAGTTTGTGCTTTGTTGAGTCTGTTGAATCTGGGGCACCCACTGAGCTGGTCAGAGCAGAGTCAGGTCCTGATGAACTGGATGCAGGGCCCGTGCCCATGTGATGATTTTAGGATGTTTAATGTATATATTACATGATCTTAAAGCTGACATAATGACTTTATGTTAGCAATTTTCTGAAAATCCTTATAAATGAACACTAAACTTACAGTAAACATAAAGCAACGGTTCAAGACTTGCTTCAACAAATTCCCCCTTAAGCCCACATCTGTGTTTGTAACTAAGCCTAAAGTGTTCCATAAAGCAACTCTAGCTATTGTTTATTATCTGTGGATAATACCAGTTCATCTACTCACTAACATTTATGTGTAACCTCCAAACCAAACTTTGAGAACTTAGTAGGCCTTTGGGTTCATTTGCACATGTGCACACCAGTCTGAAAACTGGAGTAGCCCCGCCCCGCCCCACAGTCCCAGTTGAGGTCAGAGAAAGGGGCACGCTGCCTGTTAGTGTCCCACTAAGACCCTCTGTAAAAACGATCTACTCTGTTCAATGTGCATTTGGTCATCTTTAAAACGGATCTAGAAAGCCAAAAAGGCATATTAAAGCAACATAATTCAAATGATCAAAAGGAATAACATCTTAGTAAAAACAGATTATCAAATTCTTCTTTCCTCTATTATTTAATTTCTTATATGCAAAATGCACATTGCACAGTAACATATGAATAACACAAGGAACGACTTTACCAGAACATTAAAAGCATAAATTTTATACCTAAAATTTATTTATAATTCTTGCCAGGTCTACTTAAAGATGATAAAGATATATTTCACCCTACACAGTTAAAACCCAACTTCAAAAGAGTTAATCTAATTAAACCCAGTTATTTAAAAATGAGTGTCTCTACTGAGTGTTAAAATATGTTAGCATTTTAGCTAGTGTATTTACAAAGGGTTCAATAGTTTACAACTCATACTGACTAATGATTAACCTCCTTTGGTAGGTTACTTTCATATTTCCAAGGTTTTAGTTATATAATGGCCAGAATATTTTGTAGCAGACCCATGACATTAGGGAGTAAGTCTGTGACATTTTCTTATAGAAGAATCAACGGGATTCTGTAACAATAACTCTTTCTTCTCCCAACTTGTTATCTACCTGAGAAGAAAAAAAAAAATCTCCAAAAGTATACTGTCATGCAAATGTTAAAGATAGAAAAGTGTTTCTCTCTTTTTGGAGAGAAACTGAATGGTGGATAATAATTTCATCTATGTTCATTTCACAGGTGAAACAAAATGTTTCTGAAGGTACTAACTGGATCGATTCAAAGCTAGAATTGAAAACAAATGTTCAAAGGGGATGTATTCAGTTCAGAGTTTCTACTTGCTTTTAGTGCCCTGGAGCTAGAATCAGGGAAAGCAGATGAAGTCATGTGACTGCGGCAGCTCATCAACTCTGCTGGATTAAGAACTCATGTGTTTCATAGGTGAACAGCCCTGACCATCTGGCAAATAGAAAGTGTTCTAGGAAGTTCATTTTGATCAGTGGGGATAGAAAGAGTTATTTGGGAGAAGTTGTACAGAACAGAATCAAACAAAATAGAATTCTGAATGGCTGAGTATGCTAGATTTTGTAGGAAGCTATGCTGAAATGTCAATATGAAACATAAAAGATAAAATAAGCGTATGCAATTTGTTCAGTTAATAGAAAACTGTAACAGACGAATAATAAATAAAGTATTCTATGAAATAAACAATAGAAAGAGTCTGATTTGTCTTTGAAATTATACCACAGTTCCAAACAAAAATCATTCAAATCTACATGCTGTTTCCCTGCAGTTCTGCATTTTAACTAAGTGGCCACTGGGTGTCACTACTTCACATTAACCTGTAATACACCTAAATTATAGAGGATGTTTAAAGAATTCTTGGATTTGTCAACTCTCTGAAACGTCACCTTCCAAAATGAAATTTTAAATTTAATTCAAATTAAGATTATTTGGCTGTTCCTAAGGTACAATAATGGAGAAGGCAATGGCACCCCACTCCAGTACTCTTGCATGGAGAATCCCAGGGACGGGGGAGCCTGGTGGGCTGCAGTCCATGGGGTCGCTAAGATTCAGAGACAACTGAGCGACTTCACTTTCACTTTTCAGTTTCCTGCATTGGAGAAGGAAATGGCAACCCACTCCAGTGTTCTTGCCTGGAGAATCCCAGGGATGATGGAGCCTGATGGGCTGCTGTCTATGGGGTCGCATAGAGTCGGACACGACTGAAGTGATGCAGCAGCAGCAGCAGCAGTCAGGTACAATAAATAAAACTGCTCTATAAATTAAATGACAGGTCTCTATGTGGACACATTTTCATTTCTTTCAGATAAATTTCTAGTTGTGGGATTGTTGGGTCTCAGAGTGAGCCATGTCATCCCTATAGGAAGCGAACAGTTTCCAAAGTGGCTGAACCATTTTACATTCAAACTTGCAATGTATGAGAATTTCTATGGCTCCACACCCTTCCAGCACGTAATGAGGTCACATTTCTTTCTTTTTTTTTCTTAAAAAAAAATAACATACTCAAGATGGTGGGAATGCAGTGGATTCTCATGATGGTCTTCATTCTTGTTTCCCTAATTCTGACAAATGCTGAGCATCTTCAGTGAAGTGTCTGCAGATTACATACTTTGTGCACATTCTATTGGGTTCTGTGCAATCTTCTTTCTCTTATCTCTTTCCTTCTTTTCTTCTCTTTTGAAATGAGAGTCTGTTACATATCCTGGGTACAGTTTCTATAGAAGATATGGTTTTTGCAAGTCTGTTTCTCACTTTATCATTCTCTTAAGAGTGTTTTTTTGAAGGCAGTCTTTAATTTTGACAAGTTTAGCTTATGTGTTTTCTTATTTCACATTTTAATCAATTTGATTCTGACACTTTTTTTGTGCTTCTTTTGCATTAATCCAATTTATAAAATAACTGATCTTTATATTTGCAAATACCCTTTCTGCCCTCTCCTCTCTTCTCTTTGTTGTAGATTTCAACAACGCTTGTATTAAGCAACTCAAATCGTTTCACTTTTTACTGAGGCTATTTTGAATTTTCACTCACTTACATTTTCACCATCTGTTCCATTTTAGATAGTTTGTACTGCCATATCTTCTGTGGCAGATTGGTGAATCTGCCAAATTCACATACTGAAATGCCTAATTTACCATTAATCTCAACCAATCTGTTTTTTATCTGAGTTTAAAGAATATTTTTCATGACTCTACCTATTTTTTGACATATAGAGCACAAATATATTTACTGACTATATTTCACTGGTAATTTTGATGTCTGTGTCAGTTTTGGTTAGGTTTAGATCAACTGATTTATCTTTTCATTACCAGACATTATTCCAAATGTTTTGCTTTGATTAATTCATTTAATTCTCATAGGAACCCTTAGAAATAAGTATAATTATCATCCCCATTTAAGATGAAGAAGCTGAAGTGTAGAAAGTTAAGGAACTTGCCCAAGATCACACAGTTAATATGCAGGGCTGGGATTTGAAACCTAATCTATGCTATGCTGCCGTGTAAGAGTGAATATGATGAATACTAAACAGAATTCAAATAAATTTAATCTGTCAAATTTTTAAAGATCTCCTCAGGGGGTTTTTATAGGCTTTCAGTAGAAAATATGGTTCATTCTTTGTATTTTAATGATTTTTTTAAAATCTAAAGAATCTAAATACTCTGAAGTTCACAAGGAAGTAAAGACAAACTACTTCAAAGAAAATGTTTTATTATCACAAACCTCCATGCTGGTTTGCGAGGCAGACTACACACAAACAAAGCTTAAAATTTTATTTGGAATGTGTTAAAGGAAATGCATAAAATACAACCATGAAAAGTCACTGTGTATCATCCACCCTCATTCTTTTAATCTCCTGAAGTATCTTATTGAACAGCATGAAGAACAAAATAGCAATTCTTTACGACACACAGACTTGTAAAGATATTAACCACTGATTCAATTTACAGTAAAGAGGAGTAGGTATCAATTGTGAGATGTGAATTAACCTTTTAATGGAGTTTTTGAACTCACAGACTGGATTCCATGGTTTAGAATGGAGCGCATTTATGTTAGAGCCCAAAGTAAGGCTCTCACAAGAAGAGAGTGAGTCCTGCCCTTGTCACTATGAGGTGGTGTGACACGGGACGAGTGGCTTAACCTGCGGGATCATTGCTGTTTATCAGTAAAATGAGGCTTTTGATAATATTCTCTATATAGAGCTCATTATTTGGGACTCACACCGGGCAAACACCTTGGTAACATGTAGAAAGTAGCCAATAGCTTATGAATTTTAAACCAATAGGTTGTCTTTTAATTCACAGCCTTAAAGAGACCAAAAAAAAAAGAAAGTTTCCCTTGAGCAGAAAACTGTCTCTTACCACCACAGCAGGTCCCACTGCCCTTTAGATCATTTGCTATCAAGCTTTTCATCCTCCCCAGAATTCTGATATTCTTAACTTCCCATAGTCTAACTTGCAGTTGCATTCACTAGTGTCTATCAAGAACAAGCAGTGGAAATCCACAGCATTAACTGAGTGTCTTTGTTCTTGAACTCCATCTGAGTGAACGTGAACTCATCTGGAAAGAATCCCATTTCCAGCCATCTGACACCCAAGAGGTTCATTTAAAATTTACATTCATAAGATCTCCTAAAGACCCAAGCATCTTCTTAAATAGCTCACATCATGTACCTCTCAATCCCATGGAGTGCTGTGTTTCACTAATCTGAAGGCAGGTGAGCCCTTGACTTCAGGCAGGGCAGTGGTGCGTGATGTCACGGACTGGAGGACAGGGCGTGAGAAAGAGCCATCGAAGCAACACAAGCAGTGATGCTAACTAATTGTCTGCAGCCTCTGCACGCTGAAGAATTTCCACTTGGCTGCTTCCACACACCTGACCTCTCTTCTTCCTCTCCTTCTTCTAAATTTTCATCCTCAAATTGTTCTTCATTTTTGTAATGCAGAGCCTCAGCTATCTCTTTTTCTGACATGGATCTGCAGACCGATGTCCTGTCTAGCATCTTCCACCTAACAGCCTTTCCAGTATATTAAAAAAATATATTTTTAAGAGAATATAGCATTCTCTGTTAAGATTTTTTTTTTAATTTAAGATACTCTATTTCAAAGGGAAAAAAAATGAAGGCTACATCCATCAATCCTGCTGCTGCTACTGCTGCTGCTAAGTCACTTCAGTCGTGTCCGACTCTGTGCGACCCCATAGACGGCAGCCCATCAGGCTCCACCGTCCCTGGGATTCTCCAGGCAAGAACACTGGAGCAGGTTGCCATTTCTTCAATGCATGAAAGTGAAAAGTGAAAGTGAAGTCACTCAGTCGTGTCCAACTCCCAGCGACCCCATGGACTGCAGTCCACTAGACTCCTCCGTCCATGGGATTTTCCAGGCAAGAGTACTGGAGTGGGGTGCCATTGCCTTCTCCGCCATCAATCCTGATTTTCCCTCAAATAACATTTTTTTTCTTGAATTGATTTACTCTCAAACGTTCCATCTGCATTTGGCTAATCCGCTTCACCAGCATTTGCAAGGGAGAATGATGAACAGGGTCCCACCCACACATCTCCAGGGAGAACCTTCTATTCAAACAGCAGGTGGTAATTATCACAGCCTCTTCTCTGTCTTCAGCCTCCTTAATACTGGAGGCATCCACTGTGATCATCTTTTTTTCTCAGAGGATTTTCGCTTCTTCTCTAACACTGCAGGGTGCTGGCTCTCCTCTGTGTCTTGGATCCCCGTTTTGTCTCTTTTGCTGTAATTCTTCTAACCTACCACCCGCCCCCTCCGCACTCTAAGATGCTGCTAACGTGTCTGTGTCAGCTCTCCTTTACTGGGAACCCCACGCCCCATCCAGCTTCCTCCTCACTCATGGACTCACCAGTTACTTCCTTGCTAGCTTCCAACCTGTCTGCTCATCTCCAGTTTCACATTTCTGATATTAAGGTGTGAAATTTTACCACATCCCCAAGTCATATTTCAAAACTCATATTCCAAACACTTCCAAAAATCATATTGTTTCTCTTGACGGCCACATATGGTTTAATGGACTCATTCCAATGAAAGGCTGTTGGCCCTGAATCTCTGTCTTCTTTCCCTCCACCACATCTATCCCTTGGAAGAGAAACTCGGTGGTTCCATCAGCACCCCATCCGCACCCCAAGACTCACGTTAAGAACCACCTCCACCGTCCCATGTCTACTGCTCTCATGTCAGTCAGGCGCTTCTTAGTATTTCTTTGGAAAATTGCAACTGCTCTGCACATGATTTTGGCATGCACAGTTCCCATAAGTATTTCTCCATTGAAGATAACCTATAACACAACCTTATTCATGTTACTCTGCTGCTTGAAAACTCGCATATGCCCTAATGCTTAATAAATAGCATATGTATTCTTCACACAAAAATTGCCAAGACTCTTCTAAATACAACATACTTTTCCAAACTGAAGGTCCACTGCTTCCCTACCAGGGCCCATGCTTCATTTAAATTATGTTATTGATTTTTTTTTACGAAGCATTTCTGGAGCTTTGCTTAATGCTCGAGCTTTGAACCTTTTTTCTCATATTTTTTACTGCTTATCTGGATTCATGATTTGCATTTTGTACATTCTTTATCTACCTTAAGTATTGAGATTTTAAACAAACTACATCTTAATGGAGTGTCTCAGTAATCTGAACTCTATAAGTGGCAAATGCTTAATAAATGTTTATTCAATGCAGTGTTACCTATACAATCTCATTTTGGTAGTTATTGCTATATCTTTACAATGAGGCAGATTATATATACAAATTTTGACTGGTTTAACAGTTCACTTCAATTGGCTTTAGTGTTCTCAATACGTTATTAAAAAAAAATAATGCTGTTGCAGACATGTATTTGAAATGTTATAAACTTACACAGGGGCTTCCCTGGTGGTTCAGACGGTAAAGAATCCACCTGCAAAGCTGGAGAACTGTTCGATCCCTGAATTGAGAAGATCCCCTGGCAAAGGAAATGGCAACCCACTCCAGTATCCCTGCCTGGAGAATCCCACAGACAGAGGAGCCTTGTTGTTCAGTCGCTAAGTCATGTCCAACTCTTTGCAACCCCATGAACCTCAGCATGCCAGGCTTCCCTATTACATGAAGTTTGTTCAAACTCATGTTCATTGAGTCAGTGACGCCATCCAATCATCTCATCCTCTGCTGCCTGCTTCTCCTCCTACCTTCAATCTTTCCCAGCATCAGGGTCTTTTCCAATGAGTTGGCTCTTCACACCAGGTGGCCAAAGTATTAGAACTTCAGCACCAGTCCTTCCAGTGAATATTCAGGGTTGATTTCCTTTAGGATTGACTGGTTTGATCTCCTTGCTGTCCAAAGGACAGAGGGAAGCCTGGCGGGCTACAGTCCATGGGGTTACAAAGAGTCAGACACAAGTGAACAACTAACACACACAAAGTTAAATAATGATGTATGTAATGCTATTTGTCTAAAACTAAAATTATATTAGTGCAACTTCCCTTGTTGGAATATCTTTTCTCTCTTCTATGTGGCTTCTGTGTAGATGTATCTGTTTTCTGATCCTTTCTTTCCTTCCTCTTCTTCTTTTTCTCAACCAGAATTAATCCTGTCAAATACATACTCTTTTAAACCTCATCCACACTTTCATAAAATGTTTGGAAATAATGATTTTCATACTTCTGATACTGTCCTCTAGATTTATTATAATTATCTGAAAATTTCTCAGAGGTGTATGTACTTAGTAAACAACATTTGAACATGTTCAGAATTCTGAGAGTAAAATTAGAACCTAAGACATGCAAACCATGTTAGAGATGGCTACATATCCACTACCATCCACCCACTTCTGAGTTTCAGCTCAGGACACACCCCCTGCTGGAAACCACATCTCATGGTCTATTTGGCAACTGGTTGTGGCCCTATGAAAATTCCTGTCAATGAAATTTGAGCAGGATGGATATGACGACCGCTCCTGGGTTAGATCACTGATAAAGGAATACATATATAGGTCTTGCCCCTTCTTTCTTTCTACTAGCTGGGAGTGGCTGAGGATTTTTCAGAGCAGTTGCCTTGAACCAGAGAAGGAAACCTACAGCCTGAAGAGCATTTATCGGCAATGCGTCCTGAGAGAAAAAGAAATTTCTATTTTTTAAGCAACTGAGTGCTGAATTCTTTTATACCAACTAAGCTGCTATGCTAATACAGACAGTCACAAGGAATAATAAAAGTAGGGAATTATTTAGAATAATTTGCAGCTTCTAATCAAAATTCAATATCTCATATGTAGTGATTTAATACTCAGTGGTTATGTGTCTATGGATATATCACTTATCTAATCCTTTTCTTAGGAAACAAACTTACTGGACGAAAACTAATAACATACACAGAATTAACAGAAAACGTGGGGCTTCTGGTGAATGCTGGGGTCTGCCAGACTCAGCGAGTATCGCTCTACATCTATCTCTGAGACCCTGACTTACAGCACCCAGAACAGTGGACCGGCAGACCCAGTGTCAGCCAAAACCCAGCTCATCCATCTAGGCACATCACAAAACCAGAGCCTTGGCTTCCTCAGTTATAAAGCAGAAACTCCGAGCCACCACTTCCCAATGCACAGCATGTGATAAGGTGAAATAATGCCATGACTGCTGAAGCTAACAGGAGACTGTGCCTTTAAAGCAGGGCTTCTCACGTGGGACTGCGGAGCAGAAGCACCTGGAGGCTTTGCTGGGCCCCATCTGAGAGGTTCTGACCCTCTGGGTTGGGGCTGGGGCCTGAGGATTTGCATTTCTAACTCTTCCTTATTCTTATTTTGGTTTCAGTTTTTGTTTTCCTAGGTTCTTAAGGTGCTAGAGTAGGTTAATGACGAGTTCTGAGTTGAGTTTAGTCACTCAGTCATGTCCGACTCTTTGTGACCCCGTGGACTATAGCCCACCAGGCTCCTCTACCCATGGGATTTTCCAGACAGGAATACTAGAGTGGGTTGCCATTTCCTTCTCCAGAGGATCTTCCCAACCCAGGGATCGAACCTGGGTCTCCCACATTGTAGGCAGATGCTTTACCATCTAAGCCACGAGGGAAGTCTTTTTAATAGAGCTATTTGGAGCTATAAATTTCCCTCAGCAGTGCTTGTGTTTATAATTGTTATCTCCACTTGAGAGACTGACTCTTTTATCCTTATAAAATGTCCATCCTTTTCTACAGGGTCAGGTTTTGTCTTGGACTGCAGTCTACTGTGGCTGGTACCAACATGGCCACTTCCAGTTCTTCTGGAGTTTCCATTTGTGGAGTTTATTTTACACCTTTATTCTCTCTTTCTAGCTGTGTTTTTGAATCTAAAATATGCATCTTTTAAACAGATTATAGTTGCTGTTGTTTAGTCACTCATTCATGTCTTCGTGACCCCATGGAATGCAGCATGCCAGGCTTCCTGGTCAATCACCAACTCCCAGAGCTTGCTCAAATTCATGTCCATCCAGTCAGTGATGCCATCCAACCATCTCGTCCTCTGTCATCCCCTTCTCCTCCTGCCTTAAATCTTTTCCAGCATCGGGGTCTTTTCTAATGAGTTACCTCTTTGCATCAGGTGGCCAAGGTATTGGAGGTTCAGCTTCAGCATCAGTCCTTCCAATGGATATTCAGGACTGATTTCCTTTAGGATGGACTGGTTTGATCTCCTTGCAGTCCAAGGAACTCTCAAGAGCCTTCTCCAGCACCATAGTTCAAAAGCATCAATTCTTCAGCACTCAGCCTTCTTTATGGTCGACTCTCACATCCACACATGACTACTGGAAAAACCATAGCTTTGACTAGACGAACCTTTGTCAGCAAAGTAATGTGTCTGCTTTTTAATATGCTGTCTAGGTTTGTCATAGCTGTTCTTCCAAGGAGCAAGCATCTTTGAAATTCGTGTCTGCAATCACCATCTGCAGTGACTATGGAGCTTAAGAAAATAAAGTCTCTCACTGTTTCATTTGTTTTCCCCTCTATTTGCCATGAAGTGATGAGACCAAATGCCATGATCTTAGTTTTTTGAATGTTGAGCTTTAAGCAAGCTTTTTCATTCTCTTCTTTTACCTTCATCAAGAGGCTCTTTAGTTCTTCTTTGCTTTCTCCCATAAGGGTGGTATCATCTGCATATCTGAGATTGTTGATATTTCTCCTGGTAATCTTGATTCCAGCTTATGCTTCATTGAGCCCAGCATTTTGCATGATGTACTCTGCAAATAAGTTAAACAAGCAGGGTGACGATGTACAGACTTGAAGTACTCCTTTCCCAATTTGGAAACACTCTGCTGTTCCATGTCAGGTTCTAGCTATTGCTTCTTGATCTGCATACATGTTGCTCAGAAGGCAGGTAAGGTGGTCTGGTATTCCCAACTCTTTTAAGAATTTCCCACATGTGACCCACACAAAGGCTTTAGTCAAAGAAGCAGAAGCAGATGTTTTTCTGGAACTCTTTTTTTCTATGATTCAGCAGATGTTGGCAATTTGATCTCTGGTTCCTCTGTCTTTTCTTAATCTTGCTTGTACCTCTGGAAGTTCTCAGTTCATATACTGTTGAAGCCTCACTTGGAGAATTTTGTGCATTACTTTGCTAGCATGTGAAATGAGTGCAATTGTGCAGTAGTTTGAACATTCTTTGGCATTGCCTTTCTTTGGGATTAGAATGAAAATAGACCTTTTCCAGTCCTGTGGCCACTGCCAAATTTTCCAAATTTGCTGGCATATTGAGTGCGGCATTTTAACAGCATCATCTTTTAGGATTTGAAATAGCTCAACTGGAATTCCATCCCCTCCACTAGCTTTGTTTGTTGTGATGCTTCCTAAGGCCTACTTGACTTCACATTCCAGGATGTCTGGCTCTAGGTGAGTGACCACACCATCATGGTTATCTGGGTCATTAAGATCTTTTCTGTATAGTTCTTCTGTGTATTCTTGCCACCTCTTTTTAATACCTTCTGCTTCTGTTGGGTCCATACCATTTCTGTCCTTAACTGTGCCCATCTTTGCATGAAATGTTCCCTTGGTATCTCTTTCTTAAAGAGATCTCTAGTCTTTCTCATTCTATTATTTTCCTCTATTTCTTTGCACTGATCACTTAGGATTTCTTATCTCTCCTTGCTATTCTTTGGAACTCTGTATCCAGATGGGTGTATCTTTCCTTTTCTCCTTTGCCTTTAGCTTCTTTTGTTTTCTGAGTCATTTTTTTTCAATCCATCTGCTTACCTCTTCTGATACAGTGTTTAGCCCATTTGCATTTAATATATTCACTGATAAGGTATTGTTTACAGTTGCCATTTTGCTGTTTGTTTTCCATTTTTCTCTATTCCTGTGGCTCCTCTTTCTCTATCACTGCCTACTTGTGTGCTAAATGTTTTTTTTCTAGTATACCAATTTAATATTCTTGGTTTCCCTTTATAATTTAGAATTTTTAGTTAATTTTTAACTGGTCACTCTGGGTTTACACCTAGCATTTTAATTTCCAACAGTCCAGTTTGGGTTGATACCAAATATGTTTCAGTGATTTACAAAAATTCTCCTACATGGAGAATGGTTTATGTTTCCTCTACCTTCCTTTGTGAGGCTATTGCCTCACAAATTATATCCTTGTATATCATATTCGTACCATGACAGTTTCACAATTACAGTTTTGTTCAGTTGTATTTTAAATCAGAAAGAGGAAAAACAGTTTGACCCATGCAAGCTTTTTACAACTGCTCTTTGTCACTTGGTGTGGACTTGAGTCACTGTCTGGTGCCCTCTGTTTCTGTCTGAAGGGCTGTTTGCAGTGTTTCCTGTAGTGACAAGTTCTCTTGGTTTTAACAGGTAATGTCTGCATCTTCCTGGATCCTGTATAAAGAATGTTCTTATATTTCCTTCATTTTTTAAAAATTTTATTTTATTTTTAAACTTTACAAATTGTATTAGTTTTGCCAAATATCAAAATGAATCCGCCACAGGTATACATGTGTTAAAAGGCTTTTCTGCTGGACATAAAATTCTCTGTTGACTAGCGTTTTCTTTCAGTTCTTTGATTATGTCATCCCACTACTTTTCAGTCTCCACAGGTTCCAGAGAGAAATCAACTAAATTTCTAGCTTTAACCATTATTAAGAGGAAACTTGTTTTTAAGTATACCATGTTGCTGGAGGAGGGTATAGAAATAAAGAACATTAAAATGGTGAAAAAATCACTTTTTTTAAACTTAGATTCAGTCAGCCTTGGAAAAAAAAAAAAAATGTTCCCCAGAATATAAGCCTTTGGTTAGTTACTTTCCAGATAACCTGAAAATGTTGATTTTGTCAAGATTTTCCAGCATCTTCTATAAGAAAGAAAAATTTTATAGGTCCTTACTCTATAATTCTGGATGACATAATTTAACAAGTAAAATTTGTAAATCTGTGTTCACCAGTTAGCTCTTGAAACCAACAGTTTCAGACGTAAAATAGTGTCTCATTTCATGTGGGTACATAAACTTGAACACAAGTTCAAATAAGGAATGAGAAAAGAGATTTTCCTCCTGATAATAAATAATAATTAGACATCTTCCTTCATGAAACTCACTCTTATTTCTGAAACTGTCCATACTTTAGCGGCATAGTTATCCAGGTTAAGTTTCTGGGACTTAGTTGAAGCGTATCTATCTACTACTTGTGTTGGACACTGAAATGTCTCAAGACTGCATACTCCCCAAGTGTTAGTTTAACCTGCTCTAAGGAAGCCATGAGTAAATGTAGGTCCCATACTGGCTGAGTAATCGCATTTTAAACTTAGAATGATTTTTATGACACCATCTTGTGTTTAATCTGAACATCTAACTTTTCCCGGGAACTCACTCCTCATGTTGTTAAATATACCTTCCTTTCTGAATATATTTACCTTATAAAAAGGAAAGACTTTATTTCATTTCCAATTTCACAGTCATACTACTTCTTCAAGTTATTTCATACCAATGGCAATATTTGGACAATAGAGGCATCACTTTAAGATACTTGAACCTTATTCTACATTTCTGAATTTTGTTAGTTCCCCTATTACATCAACCTTATTTCCTAAATTCCTCTGTATATACATTCTGAAATAATTTTCTTATGATGTGCTGACATAGTCTGAGATTTTATATTGTGTTCAGTGTAAGTAGTTCACATTCCCGGAACCACTTTTAGCTGCATTGCACTCATTGTCCTTCTTATCAGCAAGCTGCAGACTTGGCCCCAGTGCTCCTACTGAAAATTATATTCTCTGGTTAAAAAACAGTCTATCTCCTTTGGAAACTTAGAGGATACCTGTGAGGTTTTGGATTAAAAAAAAAAATCTCTACATTGTCTTAGTGGTTTCAGTTCCCCACTGGACGTCATGAAATTTTAATTACAGCCTAAATCTATATGTTTTGTTCCTTTATGCTACTCCATTGAAGACTGATGATTTAACACAATTCTTCACTATTGCCATTTTACAATTTATTTCGTATTTCTATATCACAAGATTGCATATATAAAATGATTTGACTCTTTTTGCCTTAGGACACTTCTATGGGGTTTTTAGAAAAACAAATACATGTAATTGTTAAGCCTTACTTATAAGAAACTCTGTATTTGCAGACTGTGGTATGCAGTGCCAATCGCACGGGTTCAGAGTAGGTTATGGAGTATTTTAATGCAGACAATCATTTATTATGCCCTATTCTTTTCTTTAATTTCCACTTTTTCTCTTTCCCTTTATGTAGGTCCTTTCAATCAGGTTTTAAATAGACTCAGCTCTATCTCATTCTTAAAAGAAAAAAATGTGAAAGAACAGAATCCTTTTCTGTGCTACATTCCATTCCACACATGCGCTCATCTCTCTGGCCACACGTCTTAGACTTTGCGGGCACTCGGTACATCTGTATATGTGCTTTCCACAGTTGTATGCAGACAGCAATCCTGCTTTGTCCCCAACATCTCACAGAAACTGCTTTCCCCAGGGTCATTGCTTGTCTCCCCTAATTGCTCCTGCTTTGGCTTCTGGGACAACCGACTTCCTGGCTGACCCCAGCCTCTCTGATCAGCTATCTCACCTACTTTCTGAAATCGCCTCTGTTGATCACATTCATCAGTTTTATTCCATATTCTCTTTACAGCCTCCTCACCCTACATGACATGTGACCCCTTCGTTGATATTTACAGGAAGACAGAAGCAAGGACTGTAATGTACATCCAGATCTCTCTCCAAAGCCCACGTGCTGTTCTCACTTTGTATCAGATAGGCTTGCATATGACACACTCAAGGGTCATTTCCTTTCCACACCTGATTCATTCCCCCAACCATCTTTTGCTGACTGATTAGGGTTATAGTGAGTTGTAAGAAACAGACTTGTAACGGTGTGAGACTTCGTGCCTGGCTGAATATGGCATCTCACCTTTTGTTTTTGCCCTACTATGTCTATGCCTTTTGTTATCAAGGGGACTTTATGGTCTGAGATGCTTGCTCCAGCTCCAGCCATCAAGTCCAATCCCAGCAGTAACAAAACAGAAAGCAGAGAGAGGAACTACCCTCCCCTCTAAGGATGCCCTCCCCTCTAAGGACGCTTCCCAGGAAAAAACTGTCCCCTCTGTGCATGTCCCAGGGACCAGAAACTGGCTCCACGGACTGATACTCAGAAGGAAGGTTGAAAATGTCACCTTTATTGTGAACTGCATGCATTCAGCAGACTTTTGGAAGCCCTTTCACTGTAGAAGCAGTGGACAGTGGTAGACAGCTGGGCACTGTCCCTGCACTGTGGCCCCGCCACTGTGGGAACATTTCTGCCCCAGGAAAGGAACACCTGTCTGCTCACCACCACTCAGTCACTGTGCATGGATGAGCCGGGGTCTCAGTGAAGGGCTGATATGAGTTCCTCATGCCTGCTGTGCCTACTTAAGGTCTAAACCCCTAAATCTTAAGTACAATTTTGTTTACCCCAATAACTCTGTCTGAATACTATAACTACAATAGCAATTCTCTTTTTGGAAGATGAAACTAGGAAATGAAATAGTAAGCATTTGTCCACAGGAATTTGCCAACAGTCATTTGTCCAAAGGAATGATCCAAAGTCTTACTCCCATTTTTGTCAGTAGGTTCCTGGCTTCCATAAGGCCATTTTATTAAATAAAATTCTTTTAGGCTATTCTCTAGAATAAATCAGAGAGACATTTTTTTTATTCATGGGTTATATTTTTGGCTATATTGATTTTCAGGGTTTTGCTAGGATCCTTCATTACCTTTCACTTATATTATTATTTATTTTCATATATGCCACACCATTTAAAAACAAGCATCCAGACAATGGAATGTTAAACAGAGCTAAAAATAAATGAGCCATCAAGTCATGAAGAGACATGAAGGAAACTCAAATGCATGTTCCTAAGAAAGAAAAGGCAATCAGAGATGGCTCCATACTCTGTGATTCCAACTCTATGACATTCTGGAAAAGGCAGAATCATGGAGACAGTAAAAGGATCAGTGGCGACCAGGGGTTCAGGGGGAGTTCAGGGGTGGGAAATGCTAGTGGAGCACAGAGGACTTTAGGGCAGTGAGTCTACCCTGTGTGACACTCTAATGGCAGACACGTGTCTTTGTTCATTTGTCGGAACCCAGAGAATGGACAGCATCAAGAGTGAGCCTTAGTGTAACCATGGACTTTGGTGACCAAGACAAATCAATGTAGGTTCATCAGTTATAAGAAATGTACCACTTTCATTTGAAAAATTATCTGACTTGTGTTTACTTTTCAGCAGTTTCTTTTGCTTTGTGTTCATATTCAATAATATCTTCCCCTTCAACATTTAATTTGTCAAAAATCCTAACTAGAATACTTTTATAGCAGATATTGTTTTTTACTCTTTTGAATTGTGATTTGAATATGTTTTTTTTCCATGATTCTGTCTCATTTCAAAATATGTGAGGTACAATTATAGTCATTATTTTAATATTCTTTTTTGCTAAATCACATCTGTATGAATTCTAGGTTTTGATTTTTTCCCTCTTATTTAAGGATTATAGTTTCTGCTTCTTTGCATGCCTGGTAATTTCATAACGTCAATTATTGTGAACTTTACTTTGTTCTTGGCTGTATATTTTGTTATCCCTATAAATATTCTTGAGCCTTGTTAGAGAACATATTTAAACTACTAGAAATGAGTTTGATCCTTGCTGTTATCACTTTTAACATCTCTTTAGGTATTACCAGAGCAGAATGCACTCTGGGGTAATCATTCCCCATGACCAGAGCCAAGGCTGGTCTGCACAGCCTACTCAATGCCTCACAAATTAAGCAGGCTCCAGTGTGGCAGACTCTGCTGACTATGAGGGCTACTCCATTTCTTCTAAGGGAAGAGGAACTACAGAGCCTCTTGATGAAAGTGAAAGAGGAGAGTGAAAAAGCTGGCCTAAAATTCAACATTCAAAACACTAAGATCATAACATCTGGTCCCGTCACTCCATGGGAAACAATGGAAACAGTGACAGACTTTATCTTCTGGGGCTCCAAAATCGCTGCAGATGGTGACTGCAGCCATGAAATTAAAAGACGCTTGCTCGTTGAAGAAAAGCTATGACAAACATAGATAGCATATTAAAGAGCAGAGAAATCACTTTGCCAACAAAGGTCTGTACAGTCAAAGCTGTGGTTTTTCCAGTAGTCATGTATGGATGTGAGAGCTGGGCCATAAAGAAGGCTGAGCACCGACGTATAGATGCTTTTGAACTATGGTGTTGAGAAGGCTCTTGAGAGTTCCTTGGACTGCAAGGAGATCAAACCAGCCAATCCTAAAAGAAATCAATCCTGAATATTCATTAGAAGGACTGGTGCTGAAGCTGAAGCGTCAAATTTTTGGCTACCTGATGGGAAGAGCCAACTCATTGGAGAAGATCCTGATGCTGG
Source organism: Bos indicus x Bos taurus (assembly GCF_003369695.1). NCBI lineage: Eukaryota > Metazoa > Chordata > Mammalia > Artiodactyla > Bovidae > Bos > Bos indicus x Bos taurus. Next base: position 1,998,718 of record NC_040102.1, on the reverse strand, counting down.
GAAAGATCGAAGGCAAAAGCAGAAGGGAGTGACAGAGGATGAGTTGTTTAGACGGCATCACTGACACAAGGGACATGAGTTAGTCTCCAGAAGATAGATGGTGAAGGACAGGGAAACCTGGTGTATGCTGCCATCCATGCAGTCTCAAAGAGTCAGACATGACTGAGCAATTGAACAACAATGTGGCGAGGGAGCCCCGTGCTCATGCCGAGTGAGCACTGATGCCACTCGAGTCTTCAGCAGGTTCTTGCTCCAGCTCTCGGTATTCTCTTCTGTGTGTGCTTGCTGCTGCAGCTGAGCGCTCCAGAGGGCTGTTGTCTGCAGACCCGCATGCTCCTTTCTCCCTGAACCTCTCGCTCCCTGTGCTCGGTTCTGGGAACTTCCGTTGCCCTGATCTCTCTGGACTCTCAGCTCTGCCGGGTTCCCCCTCTCCCTGCTCTATGACTGGAGCCTCACTCAGGACGGCTCCTGGAGTGACCTCACAGCCCCGATATCTTTCCCATCTCTCTGAGATCACTGATCTCTATTGCCTGGTGTCCAGTGTCTTGAAAGCTCACGTTTCATGTTTTTTTGCACTCTGTTCATATATTTTGTGGTATTTGGTCTGATTTTAATTCAGGGACTGCCATTAGCTTCTGGATCATCTGTCAGGCTTTTTTTTTCTTTCTTTCTTTCTTTTTTTTTTTTTTTTTACTTCTGGTGGAAAAAACTTGATAATAACCACATTTCTGGCCCATCTCTCTAGCCTAAAGGGTCCCATGTTTTACTATACTCCCCCAACTCCTCATGGCTCAGGTCCCCTGGCAGCAGCAGCAGCAGCTGGGCTGAGTCCAGGTCCAGTCATAACCTGAAGCAAACCCTCCGGACGTTCTGGAATTAATAGTGGTCTTTTATAATTGCACACAGGTGCCATGGGCCACCCCTTCACATGTCCACACTGACCAACAGCAGACGTGAGAGGCTGTGGGATAGGCACCTCTGAACAGTCGAGGAAACGCTGCCAGGCTGAGAGTGGACCTGTGCCGCCAGCACCCCCAGCCGGGTAGCGAGTCCTCGTGGATGAGGAGTCCAGGTGGAGTGTAACCGCCTGTACCACATTCACATCCTTTAAAGAATGGCTTGAACATTTAGAGATGCATGGCCTCCAGAAGAAGGCAAGGAAGGAGAAACAGAAGATCAATTGTATGGCACAAGGATTACAGCTTTCTATTTATGCATAAGAGTATCTCTTATTTCCAATCTAGAAAATATGTCTAAACAAAAGTGTGTGTCCAGCAGAGATTGTAAACACAGGCGCAATCACTTGACAGGATCCATAGCACAAAATGTTGGCACCCAGTAGGAAGCTGGACTCCAGTACATGAGGCCCCTGCAACCCTCTTATCGCTTCTGCTGGTTTGACTTTTCCCCTCTACAATGCTGCGATTTTTCTGGGATACGGCAATCTTTAACAGCAATGTATAAAGACTCACATAAGTAAATAAAAATGTAGTCACTTGTTACTCCCCTTAACTGAACTGAGGCCTGTTTCCAGGTCGTTCACTGTTCCTTAAGTGTCTCTAGCTCCTGTTTCTCACCCAATCATTATCAAGCTCAATGCAAACATGCCTGGAGGCAGCGCTGAATCCCCCTGCAATTAAGGTTCTCCTCCTGTGAATCCTTGTGCTTCCACTGACTTTGATTTGACGTATATTTTCCTTTGGGACGCATATTCAAGAAAAAGTAGAAAATCCTAGGTTAAAAAAGATTGCCTCAACCCCCTCTACAGTGCGGCGTGCTTTTCACTTTCTACCCAACAGTAAGTTTATAATGATCCTTATGATAGTCACTGGGCTCTGGAATTCTTGAAAGAAAGCACTGAGGTACACAGCTAAAAAAAAACACAGAAGATCTCTCTGCTTGTAAAGTCACTCATGATACTAAAGCCCCAGATCACCCAGCCATCTTCATTTGTTTCTAATGAAATAACTGGAGACGCTATACAAAACAGTAGATGCTGTTTCCAAGAAAAGGTTAGATTTCACAGCATAGGTAAGAATATTTCAATACCACATGCGTCCACGCTAGGTCACTTAAATCCTGTCCAACTCTTTTGCGACCCTGTGGACTGCAGCCTGCCATGCTCCCCCATCCATGGGATTCTCCAGGCAAGAATACTGGAATGGGCTGCCATGCCCTCCTCTGAGGGATCTTCCCAACCCAGGGATCCAACCCGCATCCCTTCTGTCTCCTGCATTGGCAGAAGGGTTCTTCACCACTAGCACCAGCTGGGAAGCCCCATTTTAATACCACAAGGATTCTTAATAACTTACATCTCAAACTTTGAGCAAAAAAATATATTATTTTGAATGCTTTTATATATGCTAAAAATACTGTAACTATATTTCATAGAATACATTTGTTGCTAGTTCTACAAGGGAAAAAAAAAAGCAGAAACTCTTGTTCTAAAGTAAGGAAACGTCCTCTAATGAGGAAATTGCCATTAAATCTGATATTTTGGAATGACAGCCAACTTGAGACAAGTTGTAAGGTTTTGTATGCAAAATCACAAATTTGGTTCCCTCGAAAGTAGTAAATAAATGTCTCCAAGATTTACAAATCTAGTTCAGTTTTAAAATGTAGTTTGAAGGCATCTTTTGAAATATGGGATTCTACACCCCCACCCCTGCTGTTTATTCAGTAGGAATACATTTGACATTTTATATATTTTTAAGGGGACAATTCACTAATTTCTTGGGAAAATGATATACAAATGGTGGCCTCTTCAGAACTGCTTGCTTTTACTGCAGAGAAATTTCCTGGAGAACTTAAATGCAGATGAACTGCATGTCTGAGGATTTTTTTCCCCATCACTGGGAAATCCCATGAAAAAAAAGATTTTCTTTTTTTGGTGATGAGACAAATCTTGTCTTATATGAATGCCTTAATCTTAAATATTTCAATATTTCATGATGATTTTAAGTATTTATTATATTATTTAAGGACTATTTAAATCTTTCAAGTTGACAGTCTAGCTAAATGTATCTCCTAACAATTTAAGGTCTTAAAATATCACAGTTATCAAATGCATTCTATGTGATCTACATTAGTCTAGCTATAAGATATGGCAGATTAAAAACATTATTTAAATGTCAGAGAAACAAGAAATCTAGCTATTTTCTTGCTCTAATATTTTTGTTTACATGATGATAATCAGATATACTATAAAATTTCAAAATTCATGAACAGTATAGGATTCAAATCATTTCTTGGAGGACAGGGGGAATATGCCCAAACAAAAGTTAATGGCCCCAGGGAAAAGGGACACTGATAATTCCTCAGGGCACCATCAGACACACTGGTCTGTGCCGTCACTCACATTCAGACACCTGGGACCGCTGCACTCCTCCCTTTGCACGGGGCGCATCTGGGAGCCAGGCACAGCTGAAGTGCCAGCTAGGTTCCCTCTGCCACACGCCTCGCAGCTCACAGGTCTGCCCAGCAGCTGGTTCTTCAATTCCTATGTGAATAAACAGAATAGCTATGTTTTTGAATATGTCATCGTTTCCACATTGGGTTTTCCACCTGGTGGCTTAGAAGCTACTGTATAGAGAAGACCTCTATAACTCACCCTCCCGATCCCGGAGTAGCCAAGACTGTAAGTCAGCAGCAACGTTCTTTCCCTTGCACACTGTGTAAATCAGAGTCACTCTTGCAGGCATAAAGGGTATTGGTGGTGATGACCGTCACGCTGCCACTCAAATCAGTCAGCATCCTGCAAAACACCTGTGGGGCTGGGAGCGTGGCAGCAGGACAGAGGTCTGCACACCTAGGCAGGGGCAGATCCCACGCCTGCCCCGTCTCTCCTTAAGCCCATTCCCCCAGATGACGTGGCTGCGGTGAGAGGAAGAGGTGAGACTGAGTTCACATCCACATGGATAAAACAACAGTACACATTTTGAGTTTTGCCTCAGGCTGGGTTTAATATCCAACCCTCTGCCACATCGTTGTCTGGGAGAGACCTAAATTTCCTGATCATCCTCCTGAATAGTGTGTGAATTCACGGAACTGATGACCGTGCTAACAGATCAGAGAAACACTCTGGAGGCTGCGGTAAGACAGACGTGTCCCACAGGGTAGGACGCTCACCCTATTCATACTTCGGGTGCTGCACAATGGTAAAACTCAGGTGTTCCCGTCAGGGGAATGCTGGAGCACATCATCAAAAGTAAGGGAGAAATGACTGAACCACGCACCTCTCACCACAAAGAAGGCACAACAATGCCTGCGGTGGGTAATTCTAGGAGCCAACTTAGGGAGGCCACAGTGACCAGCTGTTAAGTCAAACCGTGCTCCCATGAATGACTACTATTTACAATAAATAGACTTTGGGTAAAGCTGACTAGCTGCTGTAACATGAGTGGGCCTTCCATCAGTTGAAAGTCTGAAGAGCAAGATCTTTGGGGCTTTCCCAAACATTCCCAGATACCACCTCAGCTGAAAACAACTGCCTCTCCAAAGACTGCGATCCTCCCTGGCAGCTATGTATCATGAAAGGTCAGTGGAGACCTAAAGGACCAGGCTGGGCCACCTCTGCAGGGTCATCTACCCTGGGCTCCCTGGAGACCATCAACCTGGACTGCAGTCCAGCTTCTTCGCCTGCCCATTCTGACCCACTCTCTCCCCTCCACACAACTTCACACACAAGCACATGCTTCCAGCACATGTGCATCAGAGGCTGATTCCTGATTTTTTGATATATGAAAATAAAGGTGCTTTTTTCCCTAATGAAGATCATAGGCACCTAGGAAAGGTAGGAAAATTCTAGCAGAACAAGAGAAAGTAGTTTAATGTGCTTTAATTCTTATTTCACACTTTGGACTATTTCAATTCATGTTTCCATGAGGGTCAGGCAAAATTTTTACCACAGTGGATTCTTTAGTTACTATCAATGTTCCAGTGATGTGATAATATGTTACTTGTCTTTGATGTCACGTACTTCTTCATATAAAAGCTTCATAGTCCATTAACATGAGCCCTGGATTACTTGAGTACAGGGACCAGTTAATTTTTACTACAATATACACATATGCTGTCACACTATGAAAAACTCTTTACAAAATTATTTGTCCAAATATCTATAGCAACAAATTCTCTACTTTTCCACTGTGGTAATCATAAAAAGGTGAAGCCTGGTGTTCTCCAAAGTACAGATTACATCCACAAAGAAGTTGAAGCATTTATGAGCGCACTTTGAGCCTCTTTCTGAAGAGGCACTTTGGAAAGGCTTTTTCTCATTGCAGCTGGGATTCCCACTGTGCTGAGTAAAGCGGTACTGTCACTAATGACCAGTTGCGCGCGGCCAAGTTCCCAGCGCACATTAATAAAATTAGCCATTTAAACGGCAACGTATCAAAGGAGAGAGTTTACAGAGCTTTTCACTTGTGCATTTTTTCAAATAACACATCTCATTTAAACACCTCAGAAATGTCCAAACCTTCTGCTAAAATTAGAAGGGTAACAGTGAGTCTACTCCAAATAAGTGAAATAACCTAGGAAGAGAAGACAAACAGGCTGGTGAGTAAGTCTGCTTTGTGACCACAGAGCTACCGGATCATAACATTCTGACAAAAAGTAATTACTTCCTTTATTTTGCACAAGGGCTAAATTTCTAACCAAAAAAAAAGTAAAAATAAAAATTACAGAATACATGTTGAGTTAAATGTGTAAATGGATGGGAAAGCATTAGTGCTAAACAGTCATATAAACCCAAACCAAGATTAATTGTGCACTTACACACTAAAATGAAAAATAAAGAGAAGTGTTTCCTTTCCACCTAAATTGCCACTTTAAATTACAAAAACATGCCAAACATTATGTTGTTTGTAAAATTATGAATAACTCAGTTTGACTCACAATAATTAAAGATTTAAAATAAAAAAGAAAGAAGTTATATTTACTGATAAGTACATTTTATTGCAGAAAATGTTATTGTCTGAAATAAAACTGTGCACCACATATGAGTTTTCTAATTTAGAAGTCTACAAAAAATTCTAACTTCTGGCTGAAAATCAAGGTCTGTCTGGGGTTTGGCACTGATGTGCTATAACTGCCTGTGACTCTGTGGACACGAAACAAGACTCTCATCTTCACAAGAGAAATGTGGACAGTGGCAGGAACGTGTCCAGGACGATGCTCAGGAGGTCACGCCTGTACAGCTCTGAGTTCTACTCATCCCCACGGGACAAGGCTCACACACCGGGAAAATTTCACCCACTAATATTCTAGGACTCCAGATTCAGAAGGTAGATTCTGTGCCCAAATGGGGTCTTCAGAAAATCGAGTAGAGAGGCATTCTGAGAAATGGTCCCCAGGATGAGCCACCATCCAGAAATTGAGGGAAAAAAGGCAACTCCATGAACATCCACTGAAAAGGAATAAGTGCAGGAGGAAGAACATCAAGTGTGTGTATTTTCCCGAAAGTCAAGTTTAGAAAGAGTCTGAGGAAGGGGAGTTTGGAGGCGACAACTGCTGACGTGACACTGATGAAGGATCCGACAAGAGGGAGATTAACTGCCCGCTCACAAAGTGGAAGAGTGATGTGTAGAAATCATTCACTTCATCAGCCATAGATGTCTGTTTCAATGGAGATGAATGTGTGACTGGAAAGCACCAAGAGAAAATGAAAAGTGAAGGCTTGGAGACTGAGACAGGTAACTCAAAGATTTGGGCAGAATTAGGATTTTGGAAACAGATCTATTAATTCTGGAAGGAATGGCTTCACTAGAGAGGAAGACAAAAGGTGTGAGAAAAATAAGCAATTTCTGGAACAATCTGGAGCAGATGAAAAAGCACAGGGCCCTGTGATAAAATTTAACTTAGAAGAACCAACAGTTCATTGTGAAAAAGGGAAAGACAAGGTAGGCAGACTGATCGATTTATTGATGAGAACTTAAGAAAGTTTCCTTTTTCAGTAACTCAGAAGCAAAGTTATCTGCCAAAGGTGAAGAGGCGAAAACAGTTAAATATTTTCATTTTAAAACTTATGACATGATATGAGGATCAGAGTAAATAATGAGACCACCAGGCAATTCCAGGAGACCAGATGAAGTATGTGCTCTGCATGCACTCATCATATACACTCAGTACATATGCTCAGAAACACTTGATTTTTTTCTTCAGGTGAGTTTAGCTTCTTCTCAGGTTTAGCCACAGAATTCATGGAGAATGGAATTAAAGAGGATGTCTTTACATTAGTATCAATAAATTGAAAATCGCTTACATGTTATATACATACATATCATGTTCTTTTCTATAAAGAAGTTCATTCTTTGCATCCTATTTGTAACTACTTTGTATTCACTCAGAAAATATCTTGAATATATTTCTGTATAATATTTTAAAAAGTATAGAATTACAACTTACTTTATACAGTTGCATTTTATTCTATCATATGTATGTTACTAACCTCTTTTTTTTGTGGAGTTAAATTTATTATCTCTGGGGCAATGATGATATTTATCATTCTCTCTGTGCTTTATATTTATTTACTTCATTTAGTTAAACATCACAAGAGCACATGAATACATTCTTGTAAAATGAGCATGCTACAGATAAAGCTGAAACCCCTCAGACCAACGCCACGCTCACTTCCTGTATCTTCCCAACAGGGACTCATCCTCAACAGTGTGTGTCCCTCTAGAACTTTTCCCTCCACATTTACATACATATTTTCTCTTCAGTATTTTGGCAGTTAAAACACTAAAAATTCTGTTTGTATTTACTCTGAAAATATTGATTAGATTTTTCTTTTGGTGTCCTGAATTAATTGAGATCTCCCTATTATTTGCTTCTCTACCTCTTCTCCCCCATCCCCTGCCACCTCCTGTATTGTTATCCATCGGGATTCTATTCCTCTCGATTTCAATTATTTAGACTCAAAGATTTGTTGTTGTTCAGTCACTGACTCTTTGCGACCCCATGGACTGCAGCATCCCAGGCTTCCCTGTCCTTCACCACCTCCCAGAGCTTGCTCAAACTCATGTCCATAGACTCAACTATAAACTTTACCAATTTCTTTGTGCACTATTGCTATCTTCCAATAGTCTTGGATCTTACTTTGTTTTATTTTGCTGCAATGCATCTTCTTGTAATTCTTCCAGGAAGGATTTGTGTGTGGTAAACTTTGAGTCATTGAATAATTTAAACAGTATCTTTTTTGCTCTAATACTTGGTTGATATTTAGGCTGGATATAGATATGTAAATTCAATATAAGTATTTTCTCTGAAATTTTATGATGTTGCTCTTCAGTATTCTTTTTTTAATATAAATTTATTTATTTTAATTGGAGGCTAATTACTTTACAATATTGTATTGGTTTTGCATGAATCTGTCATGGGTGTATATACGCATGTTCCCCATCCTGAACCCCCCTCCCACCTCCCTCCCCATCCCATCCTTCTGGGTCATCCCAGTGCACCAGCCCTGAGCATCCTGTATCATGCATCAAACCTGGACTGGCGGTTCATTTCACATATGATATTATACATGTTTCAGTGCCATTCTCCCAAATCATCCCATCCTCACCCTCTCCCACAGAGTCCTATTCAACATAGTTTTGGAAGTTTTGGCCACAGCAATCAGAGCAGAAAAAGAAGTAAAAGGAATCCAAATTGGAGAAGAACAAGTAAAACTGACACTGTTTGCAGCTGACATGATCCTCTACATAGAAAACCCTAAAGACTCCACCAGAAAATTACTAGAGCTAATCAATGAATATAGTAAAGCTGCAGGATATAAAATCAACACACAGAAATCCCTGGCATTCCTATACACTAATAATGAGAAAACAGAAAGAGAAGTTAAGGAAACAATTCCAACCACCATTGCAACGAAAAGAATAAAATACTTAGGAATATATCTACCTAAAGAAACTAAAGACCTATATATAGAAAACTATAAAACACTGGTGAAAGAAATCAAAGAGGACACTAATAGATGGAGAAATATACCATGTTCATGGATCAGAAGATTCATATAGTGAAAATGAGTATACTACCCAAAGCAATCTATAGATTCAATGCAATCCCTATCAAGCTACCAACGGTATTTTTCACAGAGCTAGAACAAATAATTTCACAATTTGTAAGGAAATACAAAAAACCTCGAATAGCCAAAGTAATCTTGAGAAAGAAGAATGGAACTGGAAAAATCAACCTGCCTGACTTCAGGCTCTACTACAAAGCCACAGTCATCAAGACAGTATGGTAATGACACAAAGACAGAAATATAGATCAATGGAACAAAATAGAAAGCCCAGAGATAAATCCACGCACATATGGATACCTTATCTTTGACAAAGGAGGCAAGATTATACAATGGAGAAAAGACAATCTCTTTAACAAATGGTGCTGGGAAAACTGGTCAACCACTTGTAAAAGACTGAAACGAGAGCACTTTCTAACACCATACACAAAAATAAACTCAAAATGGATTAAAGATCTAAATGTAAGACCAGAATCTATAAAACTCCTAGAGGAGAACATAGGCAAAACACTCTCTGACATACATCACAGCAGGATCCTCTATGACCCCACCTCCCAGAATATTGAAAATAAAAGCACAAATAAACAAATGAGAACTAATTAAAATTAAAAGCTTCTGCTCAACAAAGGAAACTATTAGCAAGGTGAAAAGACAGCCTTCAGAATGGGAGAAAATAATAGCAAATGAAGCAACTGACAAACAACTAATCTCAAAAATATACAAGCAATTCCTACAGCTCAATTCCAGAAAAATAAATGACCCAATCAAAAAATGGGCCAAAGAACTAAATAGACATTTCTCCAAAGAAGACATACAGATGGCTAACAAACACATGAAAAGATGTTCAACATCACTCATTATCAGAGAAATGCAAATCAAAACCACAATGAGTGCCCTTTCACGCCAGTCAGAATGGCTGTGATCCAAAAGTCTATAAGCAATAAATGCTGGAGAGGGTGTAGAGAAAAGGGAACCCTCTTACACTGTTGGTGGGAATGCAAACTAATACAGCCACTATGGAGAACAGTGTGGAGATTCCTTAAAAAGCTGGAAATAGAACTGCCTTATGATCCAGCAATCCCACTGCTGGGCATACACACCAAGGAAACCAGAATTGAAAGAGACACGTGTACCCCAATGTTCATCACAGCACTATTTATAATAGCCAGGACACGGAAGCAATTTAGATGTCCATCAGCAGATGAATGGATAAGAAAGCTATGGTACATATAGACAATGGAGTATTACTCAGCCGTTAAAAAGAATACATTTGAATCTGTTCTAATGAGGTGGATGAAACTGGAGCCTATTATACAGAGTGAAGTAAGCCAGAAAGAAAAACACCAATACAGTATACTAACGCATATATATGGAATTTAGAAAGATGGTAACGATAACCCTGTATGCGAGACAGCAAAAGAGACACAGATGTATAGAACAGTCTTATGGACTCTGTGGGAGAGGGCAAGGGTGGGATGATTTGGGAGAATGGCATTGAAACATGTATAATATCATATATGAAACAAAACGCCAGTCCAGGTTTGATGCAGGATACAGGATGCTTGGGGCTGGTGCACTGGGATGACCCAGAGGGATGGTACGGGAAGGGAGGTGGGAGGAGGTTTTAGGGTGGGGAACATGTGTACAACCATGGCGGATTCATGTTGATGTATGGCAAAACCAATACAATATTGTAAAGTAATTAGCCTCCATTTAAAATAAATAAATTTATATTAAAAAAATATTATGAACAGATCTTTTGCTATCTTGGTTAAATTTTTTCCAAAGTTATGTTATTCTTTATGATGCTATTGTAAATGGGACTGTTTTCTTAATTTCCCTTTCAGATTGTTCACTGTTCATGTAAAAAGACACAGAGATTCTGCACATTGATTTTGCACAGCAACTTTGCTGAATCTGCTTACTATATAAGTCAAACTTTTTTTTTTTTTTAAACAGAACTCCCCTGGTTCTTAAAGGAGCCTAAACTTTCTGCAGCCTTCAACGACAGTAAAATCAGCATTCTGTTCTGTGGATGCTAAAGCACCATCTGGCAACTGCCAGTTTATAAAGTTAGCCAAGATTATATTTAGGTTTAAATTAGTTGTATTTCAGTATTATAGTGTTTTACACAGTTTAGGGCGAATGCATTGGAGTGAAAAAGAAAATTAAAAAAAAAAAATCATTTTCTACCCAGCTGGATGGAAACTAACCAAGAGTTTGAAAATTTCACAGCAGTGAAACTGTAGAGCTCTTACCTAATTTTATATTATTATTCTTGTAAATCTTTCCTATGTCTGATTAGGGCCAATGCAATTCTCATCTATATATATATTAATATAATGTTAATGTTATGCTAGGGGAATTTTACCCACCTTATAATATTTAGGCTCAAAGGCATGAATAATATTCAAAATATTTAAATGCTATGTAGGACAAACTTCAAACAATCAGAAACATTTTCAGCACCACCAAGAAAGGCTATAAAGCACCTGCAATTGCCCAGCACAACCTACACTGAAGCAAACAAATTCGGGCTCTGAAAATAAAGGCAGCCCCTGCACAGACTGTGCTGAAACATTCAGTGTAAGAATGAAGGGGAACTTGAGCATACAATATGCTTTTAGCCTTCCAAGCTTTGCTGTCTATAATCCATAAATTGAAAGCCATTTCTTAGCATGAAGAGGCAAGTGACAAAACAAACTACTCCTTATACATATATTAGTAATGGTTCTCTATTGAAGGTCATAGGTATATTTTCAGGGCATGTAATAAGGTGGGCATGAGGTAAATATAGTTTTCTCCATCGATTTATTCCTATTCTAAATCCCATTTTGTCTGCTTATATAACATTTGATACACTCATTTCCGACAAGTCCAGTGATTTCAGGGCTTTTTTGATCATTTTAGGTTTATATTCAGTCTCCTCAGGGTTTCTTCCCTCTGGCCGTCCACACAAGTACAGGCTTTCTGAGGCAACATGAAGATATTGTTAGGGAAAGGAATTCTGGTATGGACGTGATCATCTTTCTCCTTCACTGCCCCCTGGACTGGAACGTTCCCTCACTTGTTCCGATCCCTGGCACCATCTCTCTGGGGCCTGGGGCAAACTAAGTTAATTCAGTCCTGTCTGACTCTTTGCAATGCTATGGACTGCAGCCTGCCAGACTCCTCTGTCCATGGGATTCTCCAGGCAAGAAATATTGGAGTGGGTTGCCATGTCCTTCTTCAGGGGATCCTCTGGACCCAGGGATCAAACCCACGTCTCCGGCATGGACAGGCAGGTTCTTTTGGAGAGGGGTTCCAGTTACTCAACTGGTCCTTGGGAAAAACCAAGCCTTGCTTCTTTCCACTTATCCCAAATGCTGGGCTTCCTCAGCTATCCAGCTGTTGTCAACAAGATCACTTGCCATTTGGTACAAAATCTATAATGTCACCAGGCTGTCTCAACCCTTCTGTCATAAACACACTGATATTACACAAGAAGATTTTCTTCTGCATAATTCCCTACCCTCTCAGGCTTCACATAAGGAGTCATAAACAAGAATTCTCTGTACTTGACTCCAAATATGTGGAGGCATCATCTGGTCTAGCAGCTCCCCCTCTGTGTCACAAATGTCCAGAGACAGTAGGCCATAGATTCCTCACAAGCAGTCAACAGGACCTGAGCTGAAGAACATGAGAAAGCTTGGGCTCAAGTTCTGGACACGGGACCCAAGAACCTATGATGAAGCTCAGATCCCAAATATGTCTTGTTTTCTGTGTTTGGCTTTGAAGGTCTAACATTTTCAGAATGTCTTAGCTTCATCTGTATTGATGAAGAAAGGCTCATGGTAATTTTTTTTAAACTTCTAAAAATCAGATACATGTTTATGTCTTACATGTAAAATTATAGTTTCTTTCTGTAAAAGATCCTGGCTGCTCAAGTTATATGTCAGTCTCCTTTTTCTCTTTCTTTCAGTCAAATTCTTGGCCCTTGACTCATGAAAGCTTGAGAAAATTTAGCCATTAATATTGTGTAAAATTGCTGCTGCTGCTGTTTAGTTGCCAAGTCATGTCTGACTCTTGAGACCACATGGACTGTAACCCACTAGGCTCCTCTGTCCATGGGGTTTCCCAGACAAGAACACTGGGTCACCATTCCCTCCACCCATCCAGGTGGTCTTCCCAACCCAGGGATCAAACCTGTGTCTCCTGCTTGGCACGTAGATTCTTTACCACTGAGCCATCTGGGAAGTTCCCATCATGTAAAACTACCAGTCATCTAAAATGTGGAGAGTCTAGAAGATGTATCTAACCATGTCTGTAATAAAACCTAAAAAAGGAAAGAGAGGAAAAAGGAGGAGAAAAGGAAGAAGGAGAAGGAGGTAGAATGGGAAGAGGAGGGGAGAGAAGAAACAACCAGATTTAGAAATACTGGACAGAGGGTGCTCGGGTTCTAAATAAGGAGAGATATCGAGAACAATGCCAGGAGATGGGAGCAGCTGGCTGGAAGGCTGAGGAGCTAAGTGCTCAGGATGAAGTAAGCAAATCCATTCAGTGGAGGACAAGAGTAATAAAAGCATTGAATTCTATGCTGCGAATTCTGAAGGGCAACACACTGGAAAGACATTTGCTGGAGCACACCTGCCAGAAAATCATGAGTTTCCATGCAAACTGATGCTAGAATAAATAAAGCTTACTTGATAACCTCATATTTTTAAAAAATACTTGGAAAAGTATATACTGAAGTATGGAAGTTTTAAGGAATATTTAAGAATATATTTCAAATAATATTTCAAAATAAGTAATGCTAAGGACATTATAACCTATCCAGATGGTGCTAGTGATAAACAATCCACCTGCCAATGCAGGAGATGCAAGAGACATTAAAAAGCAGAGACATCACTTTGCCGACAAAGGTCTGTATAGTCAAAGCTATGGTTTTTCCAGTAGTCATGTATGGATGTGAGAGCTGATCCATAAAGAAGGCTGAACACCAAAGAATTGATGCCTTTGAACTACAGTACTGGATAAGACTCTTGAGAGTCCCCCTGGACAGCAAGGAGATGAAACCAGTCAATCCTAAAGGAAATCAACCCTGAATGTTCACTGGAAGGACTGATACTGACGCTGAAGCTCCAATATTTTGGCCACCTGATGCAAAGAGCTGACTCATTGGAAAAGACCCTGATGCTGGGAAAGATTGAGGACAAGAAGAGAAGGGGATGACAGAGGATAAGGTGGTTGGATGGCATCACTGACTCAGTACAAATGAGTTTCAGCAAACTCCAGGAGACAGTGAAGAACAAGGAAGCCTGGTGTGCTGCAGTTCATGTGGTCGCAAAGTCGGACTCAATTTAGCAACTAAACAACAACAAAGGGGATTTTGGCATACTATCAAAAATAACACTGAAGTTATTTACAGGACAATGGCAGAAATCCATCTCAATGTGGGCTTATGGATAATGAAGTCATTATCCATGAGGAAGTACTAAATTAACAGCATTTGGTTTCTCATTCTCAGAGAAGAAGGACTGAGAAGGATTAACCAAGAGCAAATATGGGCTGTTTCCTGAAGAGGCAGTGATGCTGAAAAATTAACAAAATTCTGATTTTCTTAAAAAAAGCGAAAGGAAAATAAAGACCTATACTGAGTGTGTGCGGAATGTGTGTGTGTGTGTGTATGTTTGTGTGTGTTCAGTACCATCTTATGAAAAACTCAAGCAAATTTTTGGCTAACCCAACATATATATCCCAATAAGGAAACATGGACACTTTTTAATGAGGACTGCACTACACAGGAGTACCATGCCTCTCCTGTTAGAGACAAGAGAACTGAGTTGAGGAACCAAGTCCTCCTGTTAGAGAACTGAGCCGAGGTGGCCATGGATTTGACCATTGCCTGCACTGATTATTTTTGTTGTTTACAAAAGCATTTTACCAAAATAGATTGGTAACTTTAACTGAGTCATTGGCAATGCTTGTGGTGTTACTTGTACTGTTCATATATTTTCACCTCCTGATAGTTTAAAAAAGTTCTTTTACTGGTATTTTTCACAGAGATTGAATGCACAGTGGTATAAAGGACTTTATGCAGTCAGAGCATTCAGACAAGACAGAGCATTTAGAAAGAATTCTATGTACTGTGGAAGGAAGGAAGATATTCCTAGAGCATGTGGCCTAGAGAAGAGTTCACAATTCTGTATAGTTTAAAGTTTTTTTTTTTTTTTTTCTAAGTATCTTTTAGTATTGAATGCCAGCACCACTGTCATACTGTACAGATGGAATTGGGTATTTATTTTCATATGCATTTTCAGTATTCTAAGTGACACTTATTTCATTTCTAAAAGGAATTGTTCCATTTTATTTTTAAGCAGCACATATTATTATGGTTACCACGTAACTTTATGTATGTTGCTGCTGCTGCTGCTAAGTCACTTCAGT
The DNA here is from genome assembly GCF_003369695.1 of Bos indicus x Bos taurus. NCBI lineage: Eukaryota > Metazoa > Chordata > Mammalia > Artiodactyla > Bovidae > Bos > Bos indicus x Bos taurus. The sequence goes on along the minus strand of NC_040102.1, from coordinate 1,983,267 downwards.
CGTGTCCAACTCTGTGCGACCTCATAGACGGCAGCCCATCAGGCTCCCCCGTCCCTGGGATTCTCCGGGCAAGAACACTGGAGTGGGTTGCCATTTCCTTCTCCAATGCATGAAAAGTGAAAGTGAAGTCGCTCAGTTGTGTCTGACTCCTAGCGACCCCATGGACTGCAGCCCACCAGGCTCCTCCGTCCATGGGATTTTCCAGGCAAGAGTACTGGAGTGGGGTGCCATTGCCTTCTCTTTATGTATGTTAATAAATAGGAATTGCTTCCAAAATAATGAAATAAGGTAAAGCTTCATCTTGAGGCAAAATCACTAATAATTATTGAGTTTACACAACAGTTACTTTTCCATTTGTTACTTAAATTAGCCCATTTGACCTTCAAAACAATATTAACTAGTATACAATTAATTTTTTCATTTTACAAATGAAGAAGTTGAGTTATGGATGGGTCGCTTACTTTGCAAGTGGCTTATATCACTGGATTTTGAATTCACAGTGGATTCTGGAGTCTATGATCCCAAATATGACTCTACCACCTCCAAATTTCCTTTTAATATGCTTGCTCTTCCTGAAATCAGTGTTCTAAAACATATGCTAGCTTACGGTCACATGCATAACATATTAATAGAATTCTATTAATTCAAACTGATAAAATAAGGTATTGGGTAGACATCAACAGACTAAATATTTTTGCAAAAATTCAACCTCTAGAAGAAAATAAAGAAAAAAGATGTTTTTCTTTTTCAAAAAGCTCAGTAATATGCTAAATAAATATATCATTTAATTCAGAGATTTTTCAAAAGGAATTTACAAAATCATTTATTTCAAGGAATTTAACTTTTTTCTCTAAATTAAAGTCAATTTGTAAGAGTTAAAAATATATATACTTCACTACAATTACTGTTAAAACAAGTATTGTAGACTGTCACATATTTGCAATTAAAGGAAATTATTTTTGTTTTAAACATATCTACCTGAAGTGTTTTGTACTTTGTTGTTCAAAAAAATGTATCTGTAACAGAAATGATATTGAAAAGGTTGATAAAAATCCATTTTGACTCATAGGGTTTAAAACTACCATATATTTGTGTACGGTAAAATGAATTGCCACTCAAAATAACATGTCTGAGAGAAAAATGGCAGTTGTCCACAAAATCAATCTCTGGTGCAATCAATATTTTTTTTACTATTATGATTTATTGAAAGCATAGAGTCCCCAACTTCAATATCCACAACTTAAATTTAGATCCTTGCTGCTGCTAAGTCGCTTCAGTCGTGTCCGACTCTGTGCGACCCCATAGACAGCCACCGGCCAGGCTCTGCCATCCCTGGGATTCTCCAGGCAAGAATACCGGAGTGGGTTGCCATTTCCTTCTCCAATGCATGAAAGTGAAAAGTAAAAGTGAAGTCGCTCAGTCGTGTCTGAGCCTCAGCGACCCCATGGCCTTCAGCCTTCCAGGCTCCTCCGTCCATGGGATTTTCTAGACAAGAGTACTGGAGTGGGGTGCCATCGCCTTCTCTGAGCCACTCACTTACCCATTGACAAAGTAACTGAATCTATACTTCCTAGAGAATGCCTTGTTATTGTTCATATTAAACTGCTAAATTTTGGATCTTCATCATTTATGCCATGATAATTACATTTTTAAAGTACAACCCCATCTTTTCATTTTTTATAGTGTTTTTAATGACTGTTATTCTTCAGTAAAAGGAGAAGGGCCAGAGACCGCACTCTGAATGGATGCCCAGTTGGGGCGAGGCAGGGCAGGAGTGTGTTTGGGCCCGGCAGCCTGTGGGGGTGACCCAGTGGCACTTGTGGGCACTAACTCACCTCAGAATCCACCTTGGTCTCAAGGCAAAGGTAGCTGAGCCTCCTAATCCAGCTTACAGAAGGGAGGAGGCCAATAAACAAAGCCAAAGTAATCTCCTGAGTGACACTGTGAAGCTAGAAGGTTTAAAATGGGGCTGCGGAAGGGAAGGCCCAGAGGGAGCCCCCAAAGGGGAGTTCAGGGGCAGCAGCCAGGAGTGTATGCAGCGCTTTTCTGACCCTCAACACAGGGCATGCTTGTGAGGAGCCACCATGTGTCGGGGCCAACTGCACAGTGTGGCGTCAGGACCAAAATGGACAAGACACTTGAGGAACTTCCCTGAAATGTCGCATAACAGACTCAGCAGAAGCAAAAGAACTGAGTGGGCCAAGTGTCTGTGGGGGTGGTGGTCAGTTTTGCAGTTTCACTTGGATAGTTGGGGAGCAGAGTGGGTGGGGAGAGGTCCACGTAAGCTCTTATTCAACCCACTGGAAAATAAACTCTTCATGAGTTAGGGAGGGATAGTTCTTAATTTCTGTCTATTACAAAAGAACCATGCATGACCCTTCAGGGCTCCATCAGCCTGCAGGGTGAAAGCACAGATGCCCTCCTGAGAGTCTGGGAGGCGCCTGCCACTCCCTTGTCATGGGTCCACACTCCTGATATCAAACAGCCAGTATTAGGCTTTAGACACTAGACTAGATGAAGCTAACCAGCTGATAACTTACTGGAAAGATAAAGTAAGTTACTGGAAGGATAGCTCAAAGAAAGAACAACAACAAAAATGCAGAAAATAAAGACTCTGAGCAAGTCAGGAAACAAAGCAGCTCCAGGAAGGCCGAGAGGAGGAGTGATGGACACTACAGTGGGCTGTCAGTCCACAGGGTTCTTCACTTCACTCTGGGGCTGGATGCTGGGAGGGAAGGATGGACTGTCCCAGCCAGCGCCAGTGGTGAAGATGAGAGGGCTGCGTGCCTCGGGGCAGGGCGACTCCCTAAAGACACACTACACCACATAATCACAAGAATGAGACCAGGCTGCCAGGAAATAATGGCAAAGGACAACCATTAAAATATCACTATTCTTAATGACTGGCAGAGTCTTCCTCTCACAAAATCCCTATCTAAAACAAAGCAAAACAACAAAACAATAAAAAAGCAACAGCTATTATTTTGCTGATTATTAGCATTGTTTGGTTGATTTGGAAATCCACATGCATGCATAGGATAAATCACAGTTCAATTATAAATCAACAAGGACAAGATGATCCTAGAAACAATCAGGGAAAAATATCTGAAAAGGACTTAAAAATAAAGGACACACACTACTTATTCCACAAGAGGTAATTGAACAGAGTCACATAAATTTTCAGAGCATACTATTTTGTAGGAAATATTTTTGACCAAAGAGCAATTAAGAACGTCAAGATTCAGTTCATGTGTGCTGAAAGATTGCAGGCTGTCACCACATGTTCCTGAAACAGCAAATAGCTGGACAACTGAAATCCATGTGAGCTGAGGTCACAAAGGCAACTGCCACCTGAATTCTAGAGATGGGTGAACCCAGAAGGTCTGCTTTCTTGGACAAGAAGCTCCAGTAGGAACATTTAAATGCAACGTGCATTCCAGCTGGTGAAAACTCAGATGACACCCAGGCTGCCCACCTTCATCACACACAGCTGCCTGGGGGCCCACCCTCCAAGGGTGCACGTCTCTGTGAGCAGATGCTCCGGGAGACCCAAGAACAGACTCTGGAGCTCTTCTCTGTATGGCTCCCTTCATGGCACATCCCCTCCCGCCAACCATGAGAATCGTTCAGCTCTGACTTGTCTCCTACAAGAAAGGGATGTGCCTGCTCAGTATGCTACTGGAAAAGAGTGGAGAAATAGCTTCAGAAAGAATGAAGAGGCAGAGACAAAGGGAAAAAACATCCAGTTGTGGATGTGACTGGTGATGGAAGTGAAGTCCAATGCTATAAAGAACAGTATTGACTAAGAACCTGGAATGTCAGGTCCATGAATCAAGGTAAACTGGAAGTGATCAAACAGGACATGGCAAGAGTGACCAACATATTTTAGGCATCAGTGAACTAAAATGACTGGAATGGGAAAATTCACTCAGATGACCATTATATCTACCAAGTGGGTAGGAAGCCCTTAGAAGAAGTGGAGTAGCCCTCACAGTCAACAAGAATCTGAAATGCAGTATTTGGGTGCAATCTCAAAAATGACAGAATTATCTCTGTTCATTTCCAATGCAAACCATTCAATATCAAAAAAATCCAAGTCTATGTCCCAAACACAAAAGCCAAAGAAGCTGAAGTTGAAAGTTTCTATGAAGACCAACAAGACCTGCTAGAACTAACACACACACACACACACACACACACACACACACACACACACACACACACACAGATGTCCTTTTCATCATAGGGGACTGGAATGCAAAAGTAGGTAGTCAAGAGATACCTGGAGTAACAGGAAATTTGGACTTAGAGTACAAAATGAAGCAGGGTAAAGGCTAACAGAGTTTTGTGAAGAGAAAGAACTGGTCACAGCAAACACCCTCTTCCAACAACACAAGAGACAACTCTACACATGGACATCACCAGATGGTCAATACTGAAATCACACTGATTATATTCTGTGCAGCCAAAGATGAAGAAGCTCTACACAGTCAGCAAAAACAAAACCGGGAGCTGATTGTGGCTCAGATCATGAACTCCTTATTATGAAATTCAGACTTAAATTGAAGAAAATAGAGAGAAGCACTAGACCATTCAGATAGGACCTAAATCAAATCTGGGATGATTACACAGTGAAAGGGAGAAATGTATTTAAGGGATTAGATCTGATAGAGTGCCTGAAGAAACATGGACAGAGGTTCATGACATTGTACAGAAGAAAGTGATCAAAACCATCCACAAGAAAGAAATGCAAAAAGGCAAAATGGTTGTCTGAGGAGGCCTTACAAATAGCTCAGAAAAGAAGAGGAGCAAAAAGCAAAGAAAAAAAGGAAAGATATATCCATCTGAATGTCGAGTTCCAAAGAATAGCAAGGAGAGATAAGAAAGCCTTCCTAAGTAATCAATACAAAAAAATAAAAGAAAACAATAGAATGGGAAAGACTAGAAACCTCTTCAAGAAAATTAGAGATACGAAGGGAATATTTGATGTAAAATGGGCACAATTAAGGACAGAAATGGTATGGACCTAACAGAAGCAGAAGGTATTAAGAAGTGGCAAGAATACACATAAGAACAATACAAAAAAGATCTTCATGACTGAGATAACCATGATCACTCACCTAGAGCCAGGCATCCTGGAGTGTGAAGTCAGGTGAGCCTTAGGAAGCGTCACTATGAACAAAGCTAGTGGAGGTGATGGAATTCCAGCTGAGCTATTTCAAATCCTAAAAGATGATGCTTTGAAAGTGCTGCACTCAATATGCCAGCAAATTTGGAAAACTCAGTAGTGGCCATAGGACTGGAAAAGATCAGCTTTCATTCCAAAGAACGGCAATGCCAAAGAATGTTCAAACTACCACACAATTGCACTCATCTCACAACTAGCAAAGTAATGCTTAAATTCTCCAAGCTACGCTTCAACAGTACATGAACCTAGAATTTCTAGATGTTCAAGCTGGATTTAGAAAAGGCAAAGGAACCAGAAATCAAATTACCAACATCTGTTGGATCAGAAAATAAGAAAGGGAGTTTCAAAAAGACATCTATTCCTGCTTCATTGATTACACTAAAACCTTTGGCTGTGTGGATCACAACAAAGTGTGGAAAATTCTTTAAGAGATGGAAAATACCAGACCACCTTACCTGCCTCCTGAGAAATGTGTATGAAGGTCAGGAAGCAACAGTTAGAACTAGGCATGGAATAATGAACTGGTTCCAAATTGGAAAAGGAGAAAATTAAATCTGTATATTGTTACCCTGTTTATTTAACTTATATCCAGAGTACATCATGTGAAATGTCAGGCTGGATGAAGCACAAGCTGGAATCTAGATCACTGGGAAAAATATCAATAACCGCAGATATGCAGATGACACCACCCTTATGGCAGAAAGCAAAGAGGAACTAAAGAGCCTCTTGATGAAAGTGAAAGAGGAGAGTGAAAAGGCTGACTTAAAACTCAACATTCAAAAAGCCAAAATCATGGCATCCAGTCCCATCACTTCACAGCAAATAGATGGGGAAACAATGGAAAGAGTGAGAGACTTTATTTTCTTGGGCTCCAAAGTCACTGCATGTGGTGACTGCAGCCATGAAATTAAAAGATGCATACTCCTTGGAAGAAAAGCTGTGACAAACCTAGACATTGTATTAAAAAGCAGAGATATTGCTTTGCCGACAAAGGTCCATCTAGTCAAAGCTATGGTTTTTCCAGTAATCATGTAAGGATGTGAAAGCTGGACCATAAAGAAAGCTGAGTGCTGAAGAACTGATGCTTTTGAACTGTGGTGTTGGAGAAGACTCTTGGGAGTCCCTTGGACAGCATGGAGATCAAACCGGTCAATCCTAAATGAAATCAATCAGTCCTGAATATTCATTGGAAGGAAGGATGCTGAAGCTGAAGCTGAAGCTCCAATACTCTGGCCACCTGATATGATGAAATGACTCACTGGAAAAGATCCTGATGCTGGGAAAGATTGAAGGCAGGAGAAGGGGATGACAGAGCATGAGATGATTGGATGGCATCACCAACTCGATGGACATGAGTTTGAGCCAACTCCAGCAGTTGGTGATGGACAGGGAAGCATAGTGTGCTCCAGTCTATGGGGTTATAAAGAGTTGGACACGACTGAGAGATTGAACTGAACTGAACTGCCTGCTCAGAGTGCCCTCCACTTTCCTCCTCCCTTGGGAATGTGCTTCTGGCACAAGTTGAAATCACCCAGAATGCAATGCACATATAAGTTCCCAGTGCCTTTTCCTGGCTTGATGGCCTACCTGTCTATGGTGGTGAGGAGGTGGGACTGGGGAGCAAGCTACCCTATGTGAGGGGCTTGCTTGGTCTGAATCTCCTACTGGCATTATGGAAGGAGCCCTCAGGCTTCTCATCAGCTTGTGCATAGCCAGGGCAGAAGGAGAAGAGGGAAGGGTGAGATTTAAGACCTGCTCCTACAGGAGCCGACTGTAATGCAGAAGACCTGGGTTCGATTCCTGGGTTGGGAAGATCCTCTGGAGAAGGGAACAGCTACCCACTCCAGTATTCTGGAGAGTCCATGGGGTCTCAAATAGTTGGACACGACTGAGTGGCTTTCACTTTCACTTCACTAGGATGAGTCAAACATGAAAAACGAAGTCAGGCTTCTCATTACAATTACCTAATCACATAACTCAGTAATTCATGAATGCACTAATTTATCTGATGAAAAAACAAAAATGACTGCACAGTACATTAAGTCATTTACTGGGATTGCAACAAAGGAAGTCCCTTAGGGTTCCCAGTACAGACACCTCCATATCTTCTGGCTACTTCCTATCTGTACAAAAACTTCAGTCAGAGAATAAATTTAATCGGAAAAAGGAGAACATGCAGAAACAAAGGAAAACAGTAAAACAAGACAAAATAATAATACTTCAGTTACTAAAGCCAAGAACATTTTGGTTCTTCCTCAAGGGCTATAGATACTATTCTGAACCATATCCTGTGAGCTGTCTTAAAGATACTGAACCCCCACCCCCAACCAGGTGGAAAAGTTAACTACATGATGACCAGACTGTGGCCATAACATACTCTGCTCCATCATACACAACTCTGAGAAATGGCCTCAAGGAGACAGGAACAAACCGACTCTGGAATTGAACTGTACTTAAACCAACCAGTGTAACGCTGGTCAGACGATGACATGCTCAATTTTAAGATGACTGTCAGAGTTGACTGTGCTATTTCTGCATGTGCCCCACCCTCCCCAACACTCTCCTTTAAGAGCTCCTGCCCCTGAGCAGCAAGGCGGGGGCAGCTGCTTCTTTGGTATGGGAGTTACCCTTTTCCCCAGACTGCTGGCTTCCTCAACAAAGCTATCTTTCCTTTTACCCAACACTTTCCTCTCAGTATTGGATTTTTAGGCAAAAAGCAGCAAAACCTGAGTCTGGTAATAGGGTGATGGCCTTAACTGACAAAATGGAACTCCTTCCACCAAGCAGCTTATGGTATAGGGTCACATTTCTCAAACTTTTGGTTGCCTAATAATTAACTGAGTAGCCTGCTAAAAATACTCGTTCTCAGGCCACCCTGCTGAGTCTGGGTGGGCTCAGACACATGAAGAATCATCCCCAGATGAGCTGTCTGTGGATCTCAGTTTAAAGTAAAGGCAGCTAGTCCACTTCCAGACAGCATGACAATCATGAGGACAGCGATCCCCCCCTCTATGAACTACTGCACGTGTGTCATTCAGAGAGGCTACCTCCTGTTTTTCCTGGAAAAATCCAGGTTTTCAATTCTTGATCTTGAGTCCCATCCACTTTACCACCTGTCTCAAGTGAATCCTAATTGGACAGTCATTTCTGTCATTACCATAAATCTTATGCAAACCTTTGAACAGCAGCGTAGCTGAGTAACAAAGCACAGACTCTGAGTCAGACACCCTGGGTTTTTAAATCATCTCAGTCACTTGGTAGCTACTTTGACCCTGTACAAATTACTTGTCCTTAGCCATTAGTCTCCTCGTCTATAAAATGGGGATAATAATAGACCGCCAGTCTAAAGAAGTGCTGTTCAGACTAACGAGCTCACATACACGAAGTGCTCAGCTCACGCCCAGTGTGTCAGGAGCCCGCAGCACAGACCTGTCGTCAGTCATTACCATCATCTGGCTAGAGCGGCGTGTGTGTCTAGGGGCAGCCGTGGAGGGTCTGCCAGCAAGACGGCACCTATGCAGAATCTGGAGTCTCCTGTCATTAGGCTCATAATTTTTATTTTCTTTAATGACATCCCCAAACCGCTTAGATTTAAATGAGTATGATGCTTTCACTAAGTAAAGTATTCTCACCAAATTATTGCTTTTATTTTGAACTTCTATGAACCAATTTTCGTTACTGTCATTAGCCAGTCATAATAATCATTTTTTAATAAGCACCTTGCTCTGTAGGAAAGGAATGTGACTTACCCCCTCAGTCTCACAGAAACTGCAGGAACTAATTGAAGGAGACATCCTAAGTAACACATGCTTTCTGTTCCAATAATTCTAAACACTCACAGGTTTTCAGCATCTCTGTCTCCCTAAATCCTCAGATAGTGTAATTATCACATACTGAGACAAGGGATAATTAAAAACATGTAATTTTACTTTAATATTGTTAGAATAGTTGATGAGTCAACTGCCTGCCAATCATCATTAAGATCTTTCTTTTAAAGCAGCATACTTAAGCTTGTGCCCTTGAGTTATGTAATAAAATAGTAGATTTAACCTAAAATGGTGTGATGCGTATATTTGTTTACACTGGGAAGAGCAGCCCACAGTCCCCTTGTTGCTGTAATTAAGGCCAACAGCTGTGAGATGTAGGCATCTTGTTTTACAAGAAAGTGGAGGCTAAAGATGAGAAGCACCAGTGGCTGCTGGACCCTCTCTCACCTGGTATAATTAAATGCAACATTGAACTTCAGCTCTACTTCAATTAAAAATAAATTAATTAAAAAACAGTGTTCAGATCAGATCAGATCAGTCCCTCAGTCGTGTCCGACTCTTTTCGACCCCATGAATCCCAGCACACCAGGCCTCCCTGTCCATCACCAACTCCCGGAGTTCACTCAGACTCATGTCCATCGAGTCAGTGATGCCATCCAGCCATCTCATCCTCTGTCGTCCCCTTCTCCTCTTGTCCCCAATCCCTCCCAGTATCAGAGTCTTTTCCAATGAGTCAACACTTTGCATGAGGTGGCCAAAGTACTGAAGTCTCAGCTTTAGCATCATTCTTTCCAAATAAATCCCAGGGCTGATCTCCTTCAGAATGGACTGGTTGGATCTCCTTGCAGTCCAAGGGACTCTCAAGAGTCTTCTCCAACACCACACTTCAAAAGCATCAATTCTTCAGTGCTCAGCCTTCTTCACAGTCCAACTCTCACATCCATACATGACCACAGGAAAAACCATAGCCTTGACTAGATGGACCTTTGTTGGCAAAGTAATGTCTTTGCTTTTGAATATGCTATCTAGGTTGGTCATAACTTTCCTTCCAAGGAGTAAGTGTCTTTTAATTTCATGGCTGCAGTCACCATCTGTAGTGATTTTGGAGCCCAGAAAAATAAAGTCTGACACTGTTTCTACTGTTTCCCCATCTATTTCCCAGGAAGTAATGGGACCGGATGCCATGATCTTCGTTTTCTGAATGTTGAGCTTTAAGCCAACTTTTTCACTCTCCACTTTCACTTTCATCAAGAGGCTTTTGAGTTCCTCTTCACTTTCTGCCATAAGAGTGGTGTCATCTGCATATCTGACGTTATTGATATTTCTCTCTGCAATCTTGATTCCAGCTTGTGTTTCTTCCAGTCCAGCGTTTCTCATGATGTACTCTGCATATAAGTTAAATAAACAGGGTGACAATATACAGCCTTGACGAACTCCTTTTCCTATTTGGAACCAGTGTTAATCAGACAGAAATCAACTCTGAAATATTCACTGGAAGGACTTAAATGCTGACGCTCCAATACTTTGGGCACCTAATGTGAAGAGCCAATTCATTGGAAAAGACCTTGATGCTGGGAAAGATTGAGGTCAGGAGGAGAAAGGGAAACAGAGGATGAGATGGTTGGATGGCATCACTGATTCAGTGGACATGAATTTGAGCAAACTCTGGGAGATAGTGGAGGACAGAGGAGCCTGGCAAGCTGCAGTCCATGGGGTCACAGAGTCAGACAGGACTGAGCAACTCAGCAACAACAAATCAGACAGGTGATGCATTAGGCTCCTCTGAAATCCACTGAGGGAAATAAAGAACTCAGCTACTCATTTTCTGATTTCCATATATCAGTGAGAATGGAAAGAATCCTTCAGAGACATGTCAGCTTACAGAATTCTAAAAATCCAACTTCTAGTGAAGAAATCAGAGAAGGCAATGGTGTCCCACTCTAGTACTCTTGCCTGGAGAATCCCATGGACAGAGGAGACTGCAGTCCATGGCTGCAGTCCATGGGGTCACGAAGAGTCGGACACAACTGAGCAACTTCACTTTCACTTTTCACTTCCCTGCATTGGAGAAGGAAATGGCAACACACTCCAGTGTTCTTGCCTGGAGAATCTCAGGGATGGCAGAGCATGGTGGGCTGCCGTCTATGGGGTCGCACAGAGTCAGACACCACTCAAGTGACTTAGCAGCAGCAGCAGCAGTGAAGGAATAAGCTTTACGCATGAACAGATATTTGGTGAGAAACTATTATGTGCCAGGAAAGGCTTAGGCTATGGAGAAAAGCTCATGGTCTATGCACTTGAGGAGCTATTCGCAGAGTGAGGGAGACAGAGAAGGAAGGAGGAAGTGTGTCCCTGAGATGCATCATCTCCACGTCTGATATATTCCAGGTGCTCAGAGAGGTGGCCCCAGTGGGGGCAAAGGGGCTGACATTATACGGCTGCAGTTTATATTCGATTATTCTGAGACAGTCAGTCAGGTTTGTGTTGAGAGGGGATAAAATGTGGGTTTGATGTGAAATATCTTGTTCTTTGCGGTAGTTCCCATGGCCCTTCACAGTTTCTAATAATGCAGTCAGACTAAATACAAATGGCTCATGTGCTTTTTGTGAAACGTTCCACTTCCCTTGGGGCTCAGCTGGTAAAGAATCTGCCTACAATGCAGGAAACCTAGGTTCAGTCTCTGGGTTGGGAAGATCCCCTGAAGAAGGGAAAGGCTACCCACTCCAGTATTCTGGCCTGGAGAATTTCATAGACTATAGTCCATGGGGTCGCAAAGAGTCGGACATGACTGAGCAACTTTCACTTTCACTTCATACTTCATTAAAACTTTATCTAAAGAATGAATCACACCAGGAAATATATTAACCTAACAATCTATTTTCAATGTGATCACACACAACACACACCTGTAGATCTGTTTGTATGTATCTACCTTATTTTGTTCAATCAACTTTGTAATTAATCCCAGCCAATGTTTCCATCTTTGAAATTATGCCACTTCAAGCTTACGTGTTATGTTGCTGGGTACCAAACTACACATTTAAGGCGCCTGCCTTTTTTTCTCCTCATCTGAAGTTCACAATCAAGAAAAAACTGAATGGGATAACTCCAACCTAAAAAAATGGGTATTAAATCACAGCTACAAACATTATAGGTTTCCCCACCATTCCTACAACTCTTTTGTTCGGTCAGGAAAAACTTAATATGAAGAGAGAGAATGACTGTAAATTGCTCCCTGGTATAAACCACTTTGATGTCTGACATGCTTTCCCACCTGTAGGGTTTTCTACATGCGGTTTCATTGCTTTCGCCCTCCTTTATACTGGATATGAGACCAGCTGTGAGTACAGAGACGGGTTAAACTTGAAGTACATGTGTTCTGTTTGCTTGTTGCAAAGCATACTTTAAACAAATGAGTATACACTATAATAATAGTATTTTAAAAGAATCCTAATTAATAAATGATACAGTCTACTGGATTCAAGCTGGGTTTAGGTTAAAACAAAAGGTGGCAGCTTTGGGAAGGGTTTGAGTGAGCATGAGGCTGCGTCCTTCAGAGCTTTAAGAATGAGTTTTGCAAATTCAGTTATAAATATGCGGCTTCTGTGACTCAGACAAAAATCTGTGATTTGAAGTTACACATTTCACTGTATATCTTATATCCTAACCCATCACACAAATTTTGAATTATAACCGTCTTCCCATTTATGAAGGGTTTTCGAAAACATTAATGTTACAATGAATATTCATGACATGATTTTCTCACTTCAATCCATCTAACTCATGAATTTTCATTTTGAAAGGGAAATGGTTTCTGTCTTATAAAAACAAACTTACTTTTCATTAAACATTCAAGAAGATCTCAAAGGATACTGGGCCTCATGTTTTTTTACAGAATAGAAGATAGAATGTAAAACTTATTTTTTCCTTCCAGCTTCCACCACACTATAAATTACGTTATTGAGTTTTGATACGGGACAAGATTAAAACACTAGGTATCTGGAGATCTATGTGGCTGTCTCCCAAACCTATGAACTTTGTGGTTATTGTAAGTTTAAACAGAGTCACATGTTGGACTGACCTCCCGTTTATCACTGCCAGGAAGAGCTCCAGATGGAGTGGAACTCCTGCTTTGTCAGCACAGAGCAAAAGAGAAAAACCTGCCTCCTGCTTATGTGTGATATTAATGATTAGGAAGAGCTCTTTCCACACAGTAAGCACATGTTAGGGCATTTTTTTGTAGTTTTATATTGTTTCAGATACTGAGCATCAACAAAGGGCCCTTTGGCATTTATATTTTTTATGTTTCAAAACTCGAAGAATTTCTCTTTCTTCTTAAAGCTTGGATATATGTGGTCTTTTTTAATGTATTTCAGTCTTCATTTGTTGCCGCACAGGATTTTTGAAAGCTCTAGTTTCTAAACTAATGGTTGCTTCATTTTGATATTTTTTATAAACATCAGTATAGTGGAAAAACTTATTTCTCTTTTACTCACAAAATACGCCTGTCCTTTCAATATTTCACTTCTGGCCACCAAATATGTGAAGGTTTTTCAAATAGCCCACAATTCCTGAACATCAGCTGGATGTCCTACATCCGTTCAGTTCTGACACTGCCTACCTGGATCTGTTTCAGATCCCACAGGTGAAGGGCTCAGCCTCAAAAGCCTGCCCTCCCCCTACTTCTGTGGTGGCTCAGACAGTAAAGAATCTGCCTTCAATACAGGACACATGGGTTCAATCCCTGGGTCGGAAAAATCCCCTGGAGAGGTACTGGCAACCCACTCCAGTATCCTTGCCTGGAGAATCCCATGGACAGAGGAGCCTGGCAGGCTACAGTCCATAGGGTCACAAAGAGTCAAACACGACTGAGCAGTTAACACTATCTTTCACTTTCCCCCAACTTTAGACACCAATTCCAAGTCCACGTTGCCACCTGTGCTTCTGACCAGGTTCAACAGTTTGCTGGAATGCCTCAAAGACATCAGCAGAACACGTTTAGTGGTCTATTATAAAGCCTATAGTGAAGGATGCACATGAGGAGCCAGATGAGACGCATAGAATGGCGTCTGGAAGGATTCACAGCACAAACACTCTAACCCCCAGAGTTGGGGGGTGCCACTCTTACACATGAAGTAACTGTCGCCAAGAGACATCTGCATCCAACGATTCCCACAGCACTGTTCACAGCAGCCAAGACATGGAAACAGCCTGAGTCCTCATCGAGGGATGAAGGGATAAAGATGTGAGATATACATAGATATATAGATAGATAAGACATGTGTGTGAGAGATACATTTATAAATATATAATCTAAAATATATAGATTTATTTGATGAAATATTATTTAGCCATAAAAGGCAGAAAATCTTACCATATGAGACCATGTGATGGATGGACCTTGAGGGCATTATGCTAAGTGAAGTAAGTCAAACAGTGAAAGACAAATACAGTCTAATCTCTCGTATATATGACACAGAAACATCGGAGCTTCTAGAAACAGTGTGGCTGTCAAAGCCTGAGGGGAGGGGAACGTGGGGCCATCTCAGTGGAGGGGTGCACATCCACTCTGTGGTGAGTTCTCAGGCTCTAGTGCATAGCACGGTCACTCATCAACAATTCTGTGTTGTACACTTGAAAACTGCTAGGAGAGTAAGTGGATCTCATGTGACAGTTCTGTCCTGTGTACAAAGCTCATCAAATGAGCCTTCCATCTTGTATAGAGTCCTTCACATGAATATACACTTTAATATCCTTCATCTAAAAGTGGATTTTATGTTTACATTTCAGTTTTCATCATACATATGGATGTATCTTGATAATCAATAGTTTACATGATCTTATCATGTCACTTGGCTGTATTTTAATAATAGCGGTAGACAGGTCTGCAAAATAGGTTCAATATTTTTCAAAAGGACAGGGGCTCAAATGCCACCTCAAGAAGATGATGACGCATGCCTTTCCACCTGAGACACTGCTGCACGTAACCCAGCCTCTTTGTATCCCTCTTCATCTTGGAAACTTTCGGCAACTTTCTCCTCTTATCCAGGTCCGCTGAAACCTTACGTCTCTTATTTCCGATGCTCTGTAAACTGTTCCTTTTCACATTTCCCAAATTCATTTCTAAACAACAATTCAGACTTAAGATTTGACCTTCATCATGCTGCTTTCTATTCTTCAGAATACCCACTAACTTTTGTATTTGTTTGGGCTTCATCAAAAACAAATTTTTTTAATGAAGACTATCTTGTAACCTGATATTTGCCAATAACCTACATGGCAGGTAATGATTCTGATCTTCATGAAGTTTCACCTCCTGCTTCCCATGAATCTCCGAGGTAGGTTCAAGCTCTAGCTTAGCACTGAAGCCAGTCCTCCACCATCCATGCCTGATGACCTCAGCTTCACCATTCGCCCTCACACTAGCCACACGATGTGTTCTTGGTTCTCACGTTGCCTCCCCAGCCGTCTGCAGCCATTTCCTCAGGACCACAGACTCCTCAGGCATGACCATCCACTGTTTATCCAACCCTCCCACTTGGAGGTCAGCACTCGGACGAGTCTTCCTGACTAGCCAGATCTGTCCTTCCAGCTGACTTCTGGCCTACCTCAAAGCACTTCTCTCACTGAACCAAAACCATCATCTATTTCTCCAACTCTGCTCTTCCCAGGGGGTCCCCTGAGGGAAGAACCTTGGGCCAAACACCTATATATTCCCGGGGGCTCGCAAGGCGCTGGCCCCCTCGTGTGTGCTTGATTCATCTGCTGCATGTACTTCCTGTGAGCCCAGCACGATCAAATGGACAAGGCTGAGTGGCTGTGATAATCACCAGACAATTCTCTTTCCTTAAGTGCAGTAATACAATGTTGATATCCACGTAATAAAGACTCAGCATCCATTTTAGGCTGTCATTTAGCTATTGATTTATTTTTTCAGTTTAAATTTTCTTTTTTTCTTTTTTTTTTTGCCATTTTATGACTATCTAAGGAGTGGAAAGAAAAGTGTTTTCTGAACTAGAGCTAACCTCTCCTCTACAGTCTGGTTTCCCAGTCCTATTTGTTAAACGTCTTCGCCAGCAAAAAGGCTGCAAATTGCCAGTTGCTCTCTGCAGCTGCAGCTAAGCTGTCACCTCTGACTTGCAGCAAGGGAACAGTCCACTATTTCTTCATGTTCTATCATTACACTGCAAATGATGGGACTGACTATCATTATGCCATCTGCAAGCAATGATATGATGGGAACCAAATGAGAAGACATTGCTCCTGTCAACACTGAAAGTTGTAAACTCATACTTCTCTTTGACTCTCAGCTATCCACTGTATTTAACATCTGAAAATTAGTACTTTCAGTGATTTCTTTCCCTCATCTTATTATGTTAGAGAATATAAGAATGTTTAGATGTTAAGATTAAGCTGTAGTTTATTTGATGAAATGTTAATAATTTGTGCATTGGGGAAGTTCAGAAATCAACAAAACTTAAACAGACTCAGGGTATAAGTTTTCCATGATCGAGTTAAGACCACTGCCCAACAGTAAATTCTGCTTTATTAGAATTCATAACACTTGATGAGGAGTCCAGTTTCTAGGGCGGACGGCCAGTGTTGACAAACGGAAGGCCTAGTCTTTTTCAGCAGGTGTTTCAGTGCTGTGTGTGTCCACTTCCGAGGTGAGTGCAGTGCATGAGGAAGTAACTCCCATGGGAGCTGCTCCATGGTGGATGAGAGTACACAGGACTCCAGTGAGGCAGAGCACAGGAAGTCCACAAGGAGCAGAATGGTGCTATTTCTAAGAGTAAAGATCCTACTTTAATTCAAGTCCTAAAGAGTGTTTATTGACCTACTGATTCCAGAAGGTCAACCTAATGTCTTCTTGAGAAAACTCACTGCTTTCCTTGTCGGGTCTATACAAACACGTGAAGGTGTTCTGTGAGTCTTAAGTATACTCCCAGAAGTCATATGTACACTTGGGACAGGACAGTCATCCTTTCTAAATTCCTAACCTCTTAACATACAAAAGTCAGACACAACTAACAATTAAACACCCACCAGTAACTCAGCGGGATAGAAAGAGGGCAAACATGTCAGCCAAAGCCATGCCAGAGCATAGCATGGAACTGAAATGAAAATACAACAGCAAACATTAAAATATTACTGTTAAAAATTGTCTTCTTCAGTGTATTGTCATCTTTACACAGTTCACAAGTCTTGCTATCAGTACTGGCTAGGGCAGTGAGAGAACATCTCTCTAATGCAGTCCCTGACTACTGAGTAGCTAGCACACACAGATGACTAAGAATGGGATTTGAGAATATCAGGAGAGCTAGCTGATATTCTCAGTCCCCAGGCTTCAGAAGTGGAAAGTCAACAGGTCCCTAGATACCATCTCTCAGGGAAATACTAGAAAGTGAATTCCCTCTGGACTCAGCCAAACCTGGGTTCAAATAGAAGCCCTGATTCTTTATACATATAACCTCTGTGTTTCCCTCTGTCAGGTCAGATCCACTCACCTTGGAAAATAATTGTGAGGATTATAAAGGATAAAGCATGTAAGTTTCTGATGCAAATTTATTTCTGTGTGGTTTCTTCTTATTCAGCATAGTGCTCTTGTGGCTTGGGAACTAACACAGAGATATTTTATATGAGAATAGCCTTAACGCTGGCAGATAATGCAGGGGCCCTGTTATCATCCTGTCCACAGTCTTCTTTCTCCAGGAGTACCATGCCCATTAGCTCTTATAGTACAAAGAGAAACCCATCATCCTTCGAATTTGCAGTCTTTTTTTTAAATTAGCTTCAAGATTGTTTAAAAGTATCTAAAATCATAATGGGGCAGTTTATCCTTACATTTCAAAGTAGTTTTGGCAAAGTGCCCTTCAATGTTTCAGAGAATTAAGTGAGCTGTGTGGTCTTCCCTCATCTGATGATACAGAGAGATGCTATATTGGAGGAATTTTCTCAGAAATGCTGGCATAACTAGGATCAGCATTCAAAGCCTTCACTTTTGTATCTTCAGCTCATTTCACTAAAAACTTTTCTTTTCTACATTTTTTCTCCTGATACAACTAAAGGGAGTTGTAGAAACCTCAAGAGAAATGCTAGTCTATTGCATAAGAAAAGCATCTTTATTACATAAGCACAACAACCACACCAGAATGATCTATTATAAATCTATTATTAGCAAAGAAAATAAGTCCTTATTTGGCAAGAGAGGAAATGGTCCATAAAATATCTTTCAAATTAAAATTTTTTTCTAAACACTTAGGAGATATTTTTTCTTTTTCCATATTCTTTATAGAATGTTAAATTTTTTCTTGGGCCCTAAATCTATTACTGCATGTGTTTTGGGGTGACTATTTTTTATTTATTAAAATAGACATAAAATTTACCATTTTTAACCATCTTGGGGTGTACAATTCAGTGCCATTAGTACATTCAAAAGGTTGTGCAATCATCACAACTATCCATTTCCAGACTTTCTTCATTCTCCAAAAGAGAAACTCCAAACCCGTTAAACAGTAAGTACCCGTTTACCCATCCCCCAGCTCCCAAAGAGTTCTATTCTGCTTCTGTTTCTGTGACAATTTCATGTAACTAAAATCATACAGTATTCATCCTTTTACTTCTTGCTTTTCTCACTTAGCATAATGTATTCCGGGTTACACCATATATTGTACGCTGTGTCAGAATGTTCCTCCTTTTCAGGCTGAACCATATTCCATCGTATGGATGTACCTCCATCGTTTATCCATTATCTGTCAATGGACACGGGCTGTCCTCACCTTCTGGCTACCAGGAATGATATACAGTTACTTCTCAATGTCATTGGACAACCCAAGTCCTGGTAAATTTAGGAACTCAAATAGTTTGTCACATTAAATCACTTAATAATTGAGCGAGAAACAAACCCCATGATCTCTGTGACACCTCTGTCCACAATTCTTCGCTAAAACATGCCACACGAGATGCTGGAGATGCAGCAGGGAAATGGGAGCCAATCTACTTCCTTCACCTGAAGGTCCCTTTGTGTGTGTGCACGCACGTGTGCTAAGTTGCTTCAGTCGTGTCTGACTCTTATGATCCCATGGACTGTAGCCCACCAGGTTCCTCTATCCATGGGATTCTCCAGGCAAGAATACTGGAATGGGATGCCATTTCTTCCTCCAGGGGAACTTCCCAACCCGGGGATTGAACCTGCATCTCTCATGTCTCCTGCATTGACAGATGGGTTCTTTACCACTAGCACCATCAGAAAAGCCCAAAGGTCCTTTTATCTTATAGCAGTAGCACTTTCTATGTTTTGGATTCTTTCTCATCTCCTCAGAACCTCAGCACAGTCATATGCTCAGGATCTCAGTTTTTCATGTGGCAGAACTGAGAAAGGAGGATGCCTTACTAACTTGTTGGAGGTTCTGCATGGATTGCAGTTTAAATTCTCTTCCTTCCCCATTCTCAGACCTTCTACTCCATGTGGATCTCACCAGACACCAATTTTCAAAACACCCAGTTGAACCATTTACAATATCTACTTTGTCGAAAGAGAGATGTATGTTGTGGCAACAAGAAATCTACAAACACCATCTCTACTCAGAAAAGTATAATCTAATGGACAGGCAAGAAGCTGTCACTGGCCCCTCTGACCTGCCACAGCATTTATCAAAAAGCCCTTCACATACACTCAAAGATAAATATGTATTTATGAAATTAAACTATTGAATGAGACAAATTAGGAAATATTCAAGAATACTGTTTCTACCCCTGCTTTCTAACTCAAGCAGTGACTCACTGCAGAGCGCTCAGGCTGGGAGAGTCATTGTAAAGGAGCATAGATGATGTTGTGATTGTGTGCAACAAGAAAGCCTGTGTCCTGCTTACCAGTAAGCACAGTGAGTGTGCTTGAGTCTCCAGGAGGTCATGATCGCCATTCTGGGTCTCTGAGGACCTCCGAACTGGGAGGCAATGAAAGGAGGTGAGGAAAACTAGGTTAAAATATGAGTGTCCCATGCCACAGGTATGATCTGGATGCACTTAATTCTGTGAAAATGCAATGACCTTTTTCAAGGGAAATCACATAATATCCTATAATTTAAGTTCCAGTATGTAGAACTGTCTTCTACTGATACATAATCCTGGATTAACAGCAATGCTTCCATCTCTGTTGGTGAGGTGACCACACATGGTCAGGACGGTGTGGAACCAGGCATGGCTGTGCTGGAAGTTTCATGTCCTAACACCCTGTATTTTTGCTACCTCGGGTGAGCCAAAAGCACCACACAGTTGGAAAAGACACCCTAGGTTTAAACAAAAGTGTAAAAACAAAGATGTAATGCTCATTTTACTTTCTTTGGGTAATAAACAAGACAGGCAGTCAAGATATTTTTGTTTGTCCAGGTAAACAAAGCCTTGTTGAATAATACAGCAAAAAATATCTGCTGCTTGAAACCATGGGCTGAAAGTGTTTGGTACGCAGTGAATCCTAAGTGCCCAGACAAAAGCGTGTGCACTCCTGCAGAGACTTGGCCTGAATAAGAGATATCAGAGCACAGAGAACAAGACCCCAGGGTCAGGAGGAAGAATCCAACTCCACCAGCATTGCAGTGCTACTTAAGGCTTTCATAACTTCTTTCCTTGCCCTGGCATGGAAACTGCTACACTCAAGGTCCCTGGACTTAGGCACTTAGCAAACAGGTCAGCTGTTCTAGCTGGGCCTATGCGAGTTAAGGGAAGAAGCCATGTTCATCACCGTAACTCCTCAACCTCACAGTGCCCACAGAGGGCAACCCATACATATTTGCTGAATAACAGAATGGACACCGACAGATTCACACGTAAGGTTCATGTCACGTATCGCCCAGGTTTGTGTGACAATTCAATGACATAAGGTGTAAGAGAATGCTATCCCAGGACTTCGTACATCGTCTCATAGAAGCTAAAATGAAAAGTCAGGTGCAAGGATCCTGAGGTTGAGAGCCAAGTTCACTGGTTCTTCTCTCCCTGACAGTAATTAGGTACCACAGACCATTATTAATATAAATTGCTCTAGGTTTTGCATCTGTTTCTCATATCTGAAATTCTTTGCATCTTTGTGAAGAACAAGATGGCACTGAAGAATTAGAGCAGGCTCCAGGAAGCAAGGCACTGTCATTGAAAGCATGCAGAAAATTAGCATATGCTCCTATTTCAGCTTTAAAAGTCTCATCTCAGTGACTTCTATCAGCAGCTCTTATTTGACTCAAAGAAAAGGGGTCTGGTCCCCACAGGATATTAAGTATTTATAAAAGACATTCCTCCTCACACAAGCCAATCAAGATCACTACTGCTTATTATCTCACTGACTTCAAAATAACTATATTCCTTTGTAGGTTTAATGTATACGTCAAAGACTTTTACGTTTCCATAAGAAAAGTTTTCTTTTGTAGGAAAAGGTATATTTATCATATTTCATTAAATGTTGCCTTCAATGAATAAAATATGACTTTATTCTTGTCTAAACTCCATATGATGGTTTCAGGGAAGTCTTCTCAAAGCAAATGACAAGCGTTTGAGACTGGAAAAACTGGTTATCCTAACTAGGTCAAGGAGTATGTTCTGGAGAAGAGGTAAGGGAGAATTCCAAAGAAGAACGCATACAAAGACGCTATGATAGAGAACGGAGTAACAGCTCAAGACACGGACTGTAAAGTGAGAGCGGAGCCAGGAACAGTGTGGGCAGAGCCGAGGCCGGTCGCAGGGTCTGAGTCTATCTGGGGCCACGGTGAAGATCTTAGTATTAATCTGGCAATCAGTCAGGGTGCCTGAAGGATAAAAGGGAATGTGACACTGAGATTCCCACTGGATGCAGAGCATGGCAGGAGTGAATAGGAAACCAAGCTGGCACCGTACAGAAGTTCTACGGAGACAAATGTTCATAGTCTGCTGAACAGTCCATGGAAATGGAGAGACTACAATCCATGAGAAAGTTAAAAGACACACATGAGAGTCATTTGTAATGAGCTGGATATTGTTTCAGGGCTGGCACAATAGAGGACAGTCTGTCACATCAGATGACCACAATGTGGTCTGTGGGAAAATAAGTCAGTAACAGAAAACCCCACAGAGGCCCTGGGTAGGTGGGAAGACCAAGCGTGTGGCTGTCAACAGGCTTCAGGAACGAAGCTTCAGGTTATATGAGTTGTATCAACTAATGAACTCCCTTTTCCTACTCCAGCTTGAATGCTGCTTTCTGTTTCAATTTCTGTGTAAACTACCACCCCAATATTAGTGAACTAAAACAACCACTGGCTCTAGTCATGGCTCCAGTGTGTTGGGAGCACAGGAAGGCCACTGTGGGGTGCCTTGTTTCAGTCCCGTAATAACCAGGGTCTCAGCCCCAAAAAAGACCCAGAGCCTGGGGGGCTGAATCATCCACAGGGTGGCTCCAGCCTGTGGCTGGCACATAAACTGGGAAGACTCAAGGGCAGCCTGGAGCCCTCACACATGGTATGGTGGTGACCCGGAACACCTGCGCGTCTCTGGTGGTGACCTGGAACACCTGCGCTTCTCTGGTGGTGACCCGGAACACCTGCGCGTCTCTGGTGGTGACCCGGAACACCTGCGCATCTCTGTGCCTGCTCTGGGCCCAAGTGCAAGGCTCCAAGTGG
Organism: Bos indicus x Bos taurus; assembly: GCF_003369695.1. Classification (NCBI taxonomy): domain Eukaryota; kingdom Metazoa; phylum Chordata; class Mammalia; order Artiodactyla; family Bovidae; genus Bos; species Bos indicus x Bos taurus. The sequence continues at coordinate 1,960,675 of NC_040102.1, read as the reverse complement.
AGGCTGCATGGCCTTCTCAGTGCTGGGCTCAGGGTCAGCAGACTCACCCCACTCTCCCGAAGAGGTTCACAAGCCTCCCTCTCAGCCCTGTGGAGGAGATGCAGCCCTCGCTGTCTGTCTGGAGAAGTACTAGGGTCATATGTAGAGGATGTGAGAGGTGCAAGATGCTGGAAGTGGCTGTGGCGACCGTAGCCTGACATTTGGCTGTGGCGACCGTAGCCCGACATCTCTGCATCTTGCACCCAGAATCCTGGTACACACGGGCAACCTCTCATTTTGCACATCTTTGTGTAGCCCTGCCCTAGGCACCTGACGTCAGTGAGGATGCCAGCAGACTCTCCAGCCTATACTTCCTTCTTTTACTTGTTTTCTGCTTTACCCTTTAGAACAATATTTCACCTGTCCATAAAATAATCATTTATATAGAGTAGTCTATGGCTGAACATATGCAATGAAATAAGTGCACAGAAACAAATGAAATGTCTATGATACCACAATCTAGAGCCAATCATCGTAAATGATTCAACAGATATTTGATGTTTGAGAGGTATCTTCCCAGCCTCCCTTGTAAAATTCAGTTTCCCTAGACTCTATGATTTCAATCTTTATTCCCTCCTTTAGTATTATATAAGTATTTACTCATATCTTTGAAAAACTCTTCATAGATATAATTTTGTAACATTTGTTCAAAGATATGTAAAAGAAGAGTTTTCTATACATTAAAACCATAAAGGTGTAGATAGCTAACTGCAGACAGAAGTACCCATGTGTGACAATAGAGAGATGCCCAGTTCAGATGTCTTGGGGGAGATATCATGGAGAGGGTGGGAATTAAACTTGCTTTGTTTCACATCATAGTATAAAGACATAGTCACACCATTTCAGATATTTTCAGCAGGTTTTGGGTAAATTAAGTGACTCATTCCTTCCATTTGCCTAATTTGATAGGCAGAAAATTCACACATTTAGTGACTTTCCTGAAAGGATCTATACAGTGAAAACACAGAAGCTATTAAAATCATCTTTAATAATGAAGTTATTAAAGATGATTTTAAAACTTAAATTATTTCATGAGCCCAATCTGTTTGATTGCTGTGCTTTTGTTATGTCTGAATTCTCTTCTAAGATTTCATTCTGCACACAGTGTGAAAACAATTCCTGAGTTGTAAAATCGTTAAAGCATACACAGCCTCTGGGTGAAATCTGGTGAAATTTGTCAGATGTATATTTTTCATCTTGCTGTAAGAAACAAACAGTACATTTTTCAAGACTTTTGGAAACATATTAAATTCAAAAATTCATAAATATAAACAAAGGAAGAAAGCAGCTCTTGGTCATCCACAGAAAGTTGTTTTGACGAATAAGGGGAATTTATTTTCACTAGAAAAAAAAATTAAATTTATTTTCATTAGAATAAAAGAGTGTTCATTTTACTTAAGTAAAATAACTTTCAAAAAATTAATCATACCTATACTAGAAACAAGGAAACAGGATGGTTTTAAAGCTTTATATTGGTGTTATTATATTGTGTCAAGGGTTGAATGAATCATGGCCTCCAAGTCCCTATGCTGAATCCTAACCTCCAGTATCTCAGAGGGTGCGCCTATTTAGGAATAGGACACAGCTAGTGGAGATGAGGTCATACTGGAGCAATGCAAGGGATATTTGAACAAACACACACACACAGAGGGAGAAGGCCACGTGAAGATGAAGGCAGCGGCTGAGGCAACACCAGGGAACAAGAAGCCAGCAGAAGCCAGGACAGAGGCCTGGAACATCCTCCCACAGCCTCAGAAGGAACCAACGAGCCTCTGGCCTCCAGGGCCCTGAGGCCAGTTTCTGATGTCCCAGTCCTCCGTTTGTGGCACTCTGTTGTGGCAGCCCCAGAAGCTAACATAGTGATCATTTCATTTCTTTCTAAAAGGATCTTCCTTTTAAGAATCAAAGATCTTCCAGAAAAGTATATACCATTAACATATCTCAGAAGTGAGAAACTGAAGTATAACTCATAGGTTTAGTAATTTATGACTGAATTCAGATAGAAAACTGGACCTACAGGGTCTTAACCCTGAGTTTTTATATAATTTTCCTATTATGAAACACGTTTTGAACATAAGGCAGCAATCACAACAGTAAAAGAAACACAACAAATTTAGGGGTATCATTCCCTCCAGTCTAATCTTGGGGAATTTCTTTTTCTACTTCTTATTCTCTAATAGTCCTGATGTCTTCTCTAAGACTATTAGAGCCGATTACTTGGTATCCTTAGGCCAAACCACCACATGAGAAAGAGAACTGGGTGAGACTAAGTGCACTACTTTTCAGTTTAATCATTTTGTTTGAGGGTAGAAATGAGCATGTGTATGATTCCCTCTCTTCTGACCCACTCTCAGGAAGCCATTCATCTGAGATAATATCTGTAGATCTTCTGAACCTGAAGCAGCATGATCACCGCATCACCGTCCACGTCTACAGCTGTCCCAGCGATGCAAAGCCCAGTTTCTCTTTCCCCAGAGTTCCGTGTTGACTTTGGATGAAAAACACATATATGCTGCACACTGTGATTACCCCATCTGTCTAGAATTGTCTGCTTCCTACCAGATCATTCTAAATACCTATTCTTAGACCTCATGGAATGAAGTCAGTTGTATGCGGCTGCTCTTCCTTTGATGACACAGAATTTGGTAACTGAGGAATTCTCAGCTTAAAGGACTCTGACCTCAAACACCATTGATCTCTGTTTAAAGCAAGATAATCAACTATATATCAAGTCTCCAGTCAGTCATCCCAGGAGTCAGTATAGAAATAATGAATTCCCAAATGGCCAACGGGACTAGCTGTGATTAAAGAAACCCAACTCTACACAGAGGAAACTGCTTGGGTGAGGGAGATGCTAATAAGATGGAACGGGATTTAAAGAAAGATGATGATGATGACAACGATGATGACATCACCAGCAAAATGTAAGTAAACTGACCCCCAGATGGTTTGGCTTAGACATCCAAGGGATAAATTGTGAGATAAAATCACTAATCTTTGAGATGGTTTGGGAATACCCCAAATAGAACCATAGAAACATTTTCAAGAAATTTTACCTTAAAGATGTTTAAGCTTTATTTGTGGGCTAAATTCCTCCATCTGACAATCAATTTTTAGGATTTTACTCAGTGCGAGCCCCATTTATAATATTATAAAAAGGTCAGGAGGATCTTTACTGAAAACAGCCTCCCCAAAACACATCTTTACTTTTCTGTGCAGGGACACAGACAGGATGGCATTGCTGAAACAGCCATCTAGGGGTATCAGAGAGACTGGAGTACTGGCCCCGTGGAGCCACTGAACCAATATTAGCAATTGTCTAGCCCAGATTAGTTGAATGAGGAAAAACAAATTTACTTAACAACAGACAACAACCTGAAAGTCCCGCTTTAACTGGCGTTCATTTCAGTGGAACACAACTCCTAACTGACCTGCACTGCAGTTGTGCTGATTAATGATGACAAATGTAGGTGCACATCTGTCTCATTTACTTCATTAGTACTGTGAGCACTAAAAAAAAATTTCTAATTTTCACTAGTCCTAATTTTTCAAGTAACTGCAAGAATGATCTTAAATTCATCAAGTAAATATTTTATCGTGTTGACCATGACTAAAGCAAAACAAAAACTACACTTCTCCGGTGTGAGGAATATATGAGCAATAAATAGAAGTAACACAGGCCTTCCAGGTCGCGCTAGTGGTAAAGAACCTGCCTGCCAATGCAGGAGACACACTGGGTCGGGAAAATCCCCCGGAGGAGAAAATGGCAACCCACTCCAGCATTCTTGCCTGGAGACCCCATGGACAGAGGAGCCTGGCGAGCTACAGTCTATGGGGTTGCAAAGAGTAGGACACGACTGAAGCGACTTAGTGCAACACAGGAATACTTAGGAAGGAGCAAAGGAGGAGGAAATAAATCACCAAGCTAATCACGGTCACACCGGCGCTGCGCTAGTGATATGCTGTCTTACCCAAATGTCACCTGGCCTGCTCCTGCATAAATAATGAATCGCTGGATTTCTTCTGAGGGTCGGCTGACCTTTACAATGACCAGATCCATTTTCTTGGGAATAAGGTGCAATGTGAGGGGAGGGCTGAATTGAAATAAGTAAAATTATTTTCTGGAGGTCATTTCCACAGTAGCAAGGAGAAGAAACAGGCATGTGAAAAATTTCTAGTAAATAATCCAGTTTTAAGCTTATTTCAGCATCTTTAGGATACACTGCTGTGGCGAGTCACAGAGGAGGTGAAGGCCTTCGTCGGCAGCGGCATCTACACGGCCCCTGTGGGCGCGAAGGCCGGTGCTGCTAGGGCAGGCACAACGCACTCGCTCCTGGACTGGACGTGGGAGAAAGCTCCCCGATCCTCTCCGTGGGAATGAGTCCCTGTTCGGGCTGCCTTGTGGACTGTGGTTCGGCATTCCTGGAAGGTACTTTTATGTCTATTTTCCTCTCCAGACCGCTGACAACCGGGTGGTGGAGAGGAGACCTACCCCCGACAGGCTGCATCTGTCTCCTGCTGCAGCCCTGGCTCCAAGCCGGGGTGTGCGTACCAGCTGGTCAGATGCAGCAACAGAACTGTCTCTAAAACCAGCTCCACTTCTGATCTTGTCCTTGAAGTGCACCTGATTTTTCCTTTGGAATTACTACTTCAACCTACTTTGTTGACGCTGTGCCTAGCATATCTCCCTTTTCCTAGCTTTATCAAAGCTGAAAAGGAGCTTGTAGCAGCACTGCACTTTCAACTAAATTCCTACTGTTCAACATGACAGTTTCTATATATTCTCTATATATTTATATTGCCATCCACGTATCTACCTCTCTAGGCATATGTATTTATTTAATTTTAATGGTTGGAAAGCAGACATGTAAATCATGTTATTTACCTCACTGGTTGAACTGGATTAATAGGCAGACATTATCTGAAAAGTATTACTCACTGCTTAATGACATGGTGACTAAGTTCAACCAAGTGTGTCCTTAGTCACACTACCCCTCGTCTGGAGGCACTGCCTTTCCCACCTGGTGCACAGAGGAAACTCAGCTCTGATCTCCCCCCAGCCAGCCCTCTCCCCATGACCTGTCCAGTACCCCCTCCAGAATCTCTGGGGCAGGGCAGAGAGGTTTCTCCCAAGCCTTCAGCCCAGAGTCATCCCCTGTCTCAGTCTCTCTTCACTGCCCATCAGCACTCGGCGCAGACCACACAGAGCACAGGCCTGGTCTCTCCCAGGATGCTAGAAGGAAAATACCACCTCTTCTGGCTGCAGTCTAGCAAGGGGGAGGAAAAGGGGGGAGGGGCAAGCAATAGAAGGGGGCACTGATGTCAATGTCATTCAGCGGTTTAAGGAGGTGGATGTCTGGTATTTGGTAGCTTTTTGTGTCTTTAAGTTTTACTAATATACATTAGCCACTAACATCAAACTTAGCTCAATATTTGGAATTAATCACTTCCAACCACAGACACATAACACATCAAACTCTCTTTAAGTATGTCAAATATTTATGATTTTCCTTACATACCAAACAAAACTATTCTTTGAAGAACTGAATATTAAGTATTTATTACACTTTAGTGGGCAAGCCAGTTAATACAATTACTAGATCTCAATTTAAGAACTGTACTAGTTATATGAATCTTTGACAGTATAAAGAGCATCTGTAGCTGGCTGACACATGTGCTACACAACCTGCCCTACCTCTCCTAGTCTAATGACACATTTGTCATTGATCCAATTAATTCAAAACTATTTCTTTTGTGTGAATATGTGCCAAGTGCTTTTCTAGATCTGGGAATTAAGCACTAAGTAAACAGGAGAGTTCTTTCAAAAGAGATGGGAAACAAAAATAAACTAGTAAACTGCGTAGATTTTAGAAAGCTGTATGGTGATAAATGCTATGTGTGAAAATCAAGTTAAAATGGGAGTGGGGGAGAAGAGATGGGAGTGCTAGAAATGCATTTTTGCATTAACAGGAGAAATGAAGAAAATGTTCCTGTAAAAGGGGGAGGTGTTCAGCAGAGACTCCCAGGTGGAAGGAAGGCTAGGGCAGCGTCCTGGGCTGGGATTTGCCCCTGGGCTGTTGAGGTGACCGTGAGGAGCGCAGGGGACTCGAGGGGAGTGCATGGAAGAGCAGGGGGTGCAGTGCTCAAGGAGGGCAGCGGGGTCAGACTTTGGGGGGCACCATAGAGAATCTGGATTTTTTTTGTGAAAGAAGTTGAAATCACTGCAGAATTTTAATAGATGGTTAGAAGCTGCCGTGTTTGCTTTCCTAAAGCAATGGGGACCAGTCACACCCATTGGGAAGAAATTATTAACATTCAACAAGGAGTTTACATCAATGTCACCAATGTGAACTGAAATATTAGACAACAATAAACTGAATAGTCCTAGAGGAACATGCATCATCTGATGAACGAGTCAGTCATATAAATAAACCAGAAATTGTTTTGTGAATGACTACTAGGTATCAGGCATTCTGGGCTAAACAAGAATTTTATGACCTGTAAGTATTTACAATCTACATGGAGAGTCATAGCCAACATATGTTTATAAAATAATAAATGAGGTAAGTAGCACAGAGTTAAAGATCTAAAGGAATTGGTAAAATTCCATTTTGTAATCTGTGGTTTCACAGATATTTACTTATCATAATTTTATTTCACACCACCACACACAACCCAGATATGTACATACTTATGAAAAAGCTCATGATTTAAAGATGCATAGTATGGCACAGAGTATTGATATTTTCTGACTTAACCAAGAAGAATTCAAACTACGTCCACAAGAATTAGGAAAAGTTCCTTGGAGACAGTGGAATTGATAGAGGAGGAATCAAAATATAACCAGACATGACAGTAGAGAATGGGGAATTTTGCCCTTCAATGGTTCAGGGTCCTTTAAGCTGTGGCGTTCCACCTGGGGGCTGGAGAGGGCACAGGTGACCCCAGGGCCCAGATGAGGATGGGGGAGCAGGGAGATGGCACGTGCAGGACCAAGGTTGGCCAGGCAGCTCAGACCTGGGAGGGGGCACCAAAGGAAAGGAAGATGCCAGCAGCGGAAACACATACACAAGAGACTCTCTTTTCATGATGTGGCCACCTAAGAAGCTAGAAAGTCCTTGAGCTGCCCTTGAAGGATGCCACCGAGAGTCTCAAAAAAGAATCAGGAGGAAACTTGTAGAGGTGATGGATCCGCAAGTCACTGTGATGGTGGAGGTGGCCTCACTGGTACAGGCGTATGCCCAAACTCACACTGCACACATTAGATATGTGCAGGTTTTAAATATCAGTTATACCTCAATAAGGATGTTTAAAAAGGAAGCATACTCTGAGCCCAGCATCTGCCATGTAAAAATGATAACTTAAAAACAGACAACACTCAGGACCTGGAAAAGGATTCACTCCATAGAGTGAATCGATCCACCTGAACTGATCATGATTACTCAGCCAGTGTTCAGGAGGGGAAAGCCTTATTTTCTGTATACTTCTGATTAAAATAAGTCAAACAGACTTATTATCGATTGGACTTTAAGTAATAATCACACTTTGGCATAGTCAATAAGGCAGAAGTAAATGTTTGTCTGGAATTCTCTTGCTTGTTCTATGGCCCAATGGATGTTGGAAATTTGATCTCTGATTCCTCTGCCTTTTCTGAATCCAGCTTGAACATCTGGAAGTTCTCGATTCATGTACTATTAAACCTTAGCTTGGAGAATTTTGAGCATTACTTCGCTAGTGTGTGAGATGAGTTCAATTGTGTGGTAGTTTGAACACTTTGACATTGCCTTTCCTTGGGATTGGAATGAAAACTGACCCATTCCAGTTTTCCACTGCTGAGTTGCCCAAATTTGCTGGCATACTGAGTGTAGCACTTTCACAGCATCATCTTTCAGGATTTTAAATAGCTCAGCTGGAATTCCATCACCTCCACTAGCTTTGTTTGTTGTGATGCTTCCTAAGGCCTACTTGACTTCACATACCAGAATGTCTGACTCTAGGTGAGTGCTTACACCATCGTGGTTATCTGGGTCATGAAAATCTGTTTTATATATTCTTCTGGGTATTCTTGCCACCTCTTCTTAATATCTTCTTAATAATAATAGGTCCCTAACATATGTGCTTAATCACTCAGTTGTGTCTGACTCTTTGTGACCCCATGGACCCCATGAGTCCATGGAATTCTCCAGGCCAGAATACTGGAGTGGGTAGCCCTTCCCTTCTCCAGTGGATCTTCCCAACCCAGGAATCAAACCGGGGTCTCCTGCATTGCAGGGGGATTCTTTACCAACTGAGCTACGAGGGAAGCCCTTTCTGTCCTTTATTGTGCCCATCTTTGCATGAAATGTTCCCTTGGTATCTCTAATTTTCTTGAAGAGATCTCTAGTCTTTCCCATTCTATTGTTTTCCTCTATTTCTTTGCACTGATCACTAAGGAAGGCTTTCTTTTTTTAATTATTTAATTGGAGGCGAATTACTTTACAATATGGTAGTGGTTTTGCCATACATTGACATGAATCAGCCATAGGTGTACATGTGTTCCCCATCCTGAACCGCCCTCCCACCTTCCTCCCCATCCCATCCCTCAGGGTTATCCCAGTGCACCAGCTTTGAGTGCCCTGTTTTATGTATCACACTTGGACTGGTCATCTATTTCACATATGATAATATACATGTTTCAATGCTATTCTCTCAAATCATCCCACCCTCGCCTTCTCCACAGAGTCCAAAAATCTGTTCGTTACATCTGTGTATCATTTGTTGTCTCACATATAGGGTCATCGTTACCATCTTTCTAAATTCCATACATACGTGTCAATATATTGTATTGTCATTTTTCTTTCTAACTTACTTCACTCTGTATAATATCCTCCAGTTTCATCCACCTCATTAGAACTGATTCAAATGCATTCTTTTTAATAGCTGAGTAATATTCCATTGCATATATGTACCACAACTTTCTTATCCATTCATCTGCTGATGGACATCTAGGTTGCTTCCATGTCCTAGCTATTATAAACAGTGCTGCGATGAACATGGGGGTATAAACACAAGCCTCTTTCAATTCTGGTTTCCTAGGTGTGTATGTCCAGCAGTAGAACTGCTGGATTGTATGGCAGTTCTCTTTTCAGTTTTTTGAGGAATCACCATGAGGAGAGTGAAAAAGCTGACTTACAATTCAACATTCAAAAAACTAAGATCATAGCAGTCCCATGAATTCATGGCAAATAGATGGGGACACAATGGAAACAGTGAAAGATTTTATTTTCTTGGGCTCCAAAATCACTTCAGATGGTGACTGAAGCCAGGAAATTAAAAGATGCTTGCTCCTTAGCTTCCCTGACAGCTCAGTTGGTCAAGAAGTCACCCAGTTCAATTCCTGGGTCAGGAAGATCCACTGGAGAAGGGATAGGCTACCCACTTCAGTATTCTTGGGCTTCCCCTGTGGCTCAGCTGGTAAGGAATCTGCCTGCAATGCAGGAGACCTTGGTTCAATACCTGGGTTGGGACGATCCCCTGAAGAAGGGAAAGGCTACCCACTCCAATATTCTGGCCTGGAAAATTCTATGGACTGCATAGTCCATGGGGTTGCAAAGAGTCGGACACACCTGAGCGACTTTCACTTTCACTGCTCCTTGGAAGAAAAGCTATGACAAACCTAGACAGCATATTAAAAAGCAGATACATTACTTTGCCAACAAAAGTCCACCTAGTCAAAGCTACGATTTTCCGGTAGTCATGTATGGATGAGAGTTGGACCATAAAGAAAGCTGAGTGCCCAAGAATTGATGTTTTTGAACTGTGGTGTTGGAGAAGACTCTTGAGAGTCCCTTGGACAGCACAGAGATCAAACCAGTCAATCCTAAAGGAAATCAGTCCTAAATATTCATTGGAAGGACTGATGCTAAAGCTGAAGCTCCAATACTTTGTCCATATGATGGGAAGAACTGACTCACTGGAAAAGACCCTGATGCTGGGAACTATTGAAGACAGGAGGAGAAGGGGACAACAGAGGATGAGATGGTTGGACGGCATCACCGACTACATGGACATGAGTTTGAGCAAGCTCCAGAAGTTGGTGATGGACAGGGAGGCCTGGTGTGCTGTAGTCCATGGGGTCACAAAGAGTCAGACATGACTGAGTGACTGAACTGAACTGAATAATCACATTGGAAATACATTCTAAAATCAATGCCAGCAGTTCATTTGCTTTGTTTCCGTAAAAAATAAAATAAAAAAACCTCCCACAACAAAAATAAAACCCTGTAATACACTTCAAAATACCAGACAGAAAATCTAGACTCTCCCTAGATAACTGAATGACTGTAGCAATGAGCATTACAGATGCTAGCCACCGGGTAGCATACGATCAGAAATAATTATCAACATGTTTTTCTCATATGCTGTCTCCCATTAAAATGCAATTTGTCAAACTGGAGAGTTTCTAATGCCTGAAATTATGTTTCACTGCCAAAGCTCTTTTAAAAAATCAGATACCCTATTGTCAACAATAATAAAATCCATATTTTTGTCAAAATTTTCCAGTGAAGACTCCTAAGTATCTGCTGAAAGGATAGCATACCTATTTGTGGTCTTAATTTATACTTCACAGCTAGTACTGGTCATATTTTTCATGGATTTCAATAGGTAACATTAAGAGCACTAGGAGAAGCTTCACTTTTACTGCCTGGATAATCAAAATTAGATTATTGGGTTAAATTGTTTCACTAATCACACTGCTTTAAAACTTTCTGGAGTGTTTGATTACTGCAAGAATTAATTTGCTTCCTAAATCCATCTACACCACATTTAAAGAAACGATACTGCCAGTAATAGGGTAGAAATGAAATGGTACCAATAAACATTCAGTGCCTGTACCTAGTATTATGGTTTTCTATTCTCAAATGGTGCAAATAGGCTTTGAATAGGAACATCTGACCCAAGTCTCTCTAGGTGAAAACTATGCTCCTAAATTTCGGAGCACAACAAGAGCCCTCATCTAGCGATGTGAAGCAGTGCTGGCGAGGGCTGTGCTTTGTCAGACAGTGTCCTGGAGTTGCCACCGCCATCGGTGTCACGTACGGCTTGAATACACGTGTAACTAACGAACCGAGAAGAAACAGGTGCCGTGGTGTCCTGTCAGACAATCAGAATGGGCTGCCTTCCCCTCTCTCCCTTGGAAACACTTGAACGTGAATCCCTGTCTCCCGTGTCACTGGTCAAACCCAAGATGGCATGAAGTTGTCCCCACACTTACTGACCCCGGAGCACTTTACCCTCATTTACCCAGAGCAGGATGCATGTACCTGTAGGCCCTGAATAAAAGTCAGACACTGGAGACCTGGAAAGAGACAGACAAGCTTGTGGAGTGGCCCTGATCGGGACGCTGCCCAGCTCCTGAGACAGCTCCTGTGGGTGGCAAGGCCCCTCTTCTCCCTGACGCCTCGTCCAGCCTGTAAAGACTTGCACAGACACACACACAGTTCCTGTCAGCTCCAGGCCTCATCCTGGGAGACCAAGCCCCCCTCGAAGTGCTCCCACGAGGAGATGAGGTATTGCAGGCACCCCTGAGGACTGGCCCACCTCTATGGGAGGAGCCCCACTCCGATTGCTGCCCTGATCCACTTGCACAGCCCCACCCTCCTCGTGCCTCACTCTGCTCCATGAAACCCCTGCTCCCTCACCTGCCCTTTAAACCCTGCACAAGCCAGAGTCGACTCCAGGTCACACTGGCCCCTCTCCCGTTACACAGTTATTGGACTTAATCCATCCTCACTGCTCAGGGACCAGCTCTGCTGATCTCTGACGTGGGTGAGGACAAGGTCCAGGGGAGGGGGACGTGCTCAGCAGGAGAGGGCACGTGGCTGGGCCCAAAGAGGGTGGAGTGAAGGGCCCTAGGACAGTCCTCGGACGGTCAACCAGAGGGAGAACAGTAATACAATTCAAGTTCATGTCCTCCACTTAGAGACTTGGAATCCATGGAGTATTTATGATTCTCAGTAATGCAATTTATGACCAGACATCATGAAGATATTTTAAGATAGTCCTCAACATACAGACATATCACTTTAATGTGTGTATATAAATGACCTAAATCCTACCAGCAGGAAAAGTTTTGCACATGAGCAAACTGGACTGGGGAGAATGAAGTGAAGAGCAGCAGGCCGAGCTGGCCCTCACATCCAGAACTTCAGATGACACGTGTGTCCTTTCATAAAACAATGGATCCAGCAGGTACCCTGGCCAGTCTTCCAAATGTGCACATTTTTCTCTCTCTTGCTTTTATCTGATTTTTCCTTTTTTAGTATAAATTCAATTTTACTTCTGTGAAGAAAATACAGCCAAGAAGGTACTATATTGGATACTCAACAAAGAGAGAAATAAAGTCACTGGATCAAATGTTAAAAACATCTGCTTGTGTTGTATATGATTTACCTAGCAAAATATTTGGAGCATAATTCAAAGTGACATTAAAAGAAATTTTAATAAAAAATTTAAAATCATTGACTCTATAAAACATTGTTCAACACATTCCCCACACTTCAGAGCCTTGACAACCTCATCAAGACTATTTTGAATGTTAAGCAAAAATTTTTTAATATTTATTTATATTATTTGCTTGGCTGTGCCAGGTGTTAGTTGCAGCACCCAAGATCTTTGATCTTCATTGAGACACGGGGGATCTTTAGTTGTGGCATGCAAACTCTAGTAGCAGCATGTGGGATCTAGTTTCCTGACCAGGGATCAAACCCAGGCATTCTGCACTGGCAGCACAGTCTTAGCCACTGGACCGCTAGGGGAGTTCCAGCAAAAAAGTTAAAGAAGGCACTTGTGTTCTGAAGACAACGAGCAATGAAATAAATAAAAATACAACTGATTGGTGCATGTGCTACTACTTATTGCCTAAGGGGCTTCCCAGGCGGCTCAGATGGTAAAGAATCTGCCTGCAATGCTAGAGACTCTGGTTCAATCCCTGGGTTGGGAAGATCCCCTGGAGAAGGGAATGGCAACCTACTCCAGCATTCTTGCATGAAGAATCCCATGGACAGAGGGGCCTGGCGGGCTACAGTCCATGGGGTCACAAAGAGTCAGACACAACTGGGTGACTAATGCTTTCACTTTCAATGCCTAGGAGATGTTCCATCATAACCTGTTGAACAATATTAAGAGTATGTACAAGAAACAATTAAATGCATCTAGAAAATTGTGTTAACCTAGTATGTGACAAAGGATGTATAATATGGGTGGAAAACAAAGAAATTCTATTATAATTCTTACTGTTAAAGTCATTCATCATTGATTTTCTTCCCAAACTTCTTTCATAAAGTCAGTATTTGTATTTCTCTTTTCAGCATATTCCAGTGCTTAATACAAAAACTGAGGGTTAATCCTGCACTATTCCACTAAAATACTTTCATTCTGAAAGCAAAGAATGGCATTTTCCCAGGAAATAGGTACCTACTTGTTAAGTCTATTCCTGAACAAATCAATGGAAAGTTACATTTCTTAGCAATATTTGTTCTATCACTGCACTGATAACACAATTACCAAGGCAGAAGGTCATTTTACTTTGAAGTCATGTCAGTGTGAGGCAAGCCGAATTAAAGGGTTTGCACTCAGAAGGTAATATACATGTACTTAGGCTGAGAGCCCCACGACAGCCTTGTCATGTTTCAATCAGATGAGAAGGTTCCCTGGATAATCAGCGGCTGCCTGTGGCACTTCTGCATTCTCAGAATGTGCGTCCTGGGGCCTCTCGGCATCTCAGGCACTGCCAGGCTCCTGACAGGTGCCTAAGAACCCATTACTCGGGCATTCTGTGGTTTTGGAAAGGACTCTGTCATCAGAAGTCGGTGTGAGGAGGGCCATCCTGCCTGTATGAGAAGATTGCAGCCCTTCTGGGACATGCTCTGGCACATGGAACAACGTCAGAGGAGCCCAAAACTCTTCCAGAACTAACATCAGCAAAGGAGCTGTGTGCACATCAGGCATTTTTCAGTGGGTCTTTACTCAATGGTAAAAATGGCAAACACAGAGCTAACTAGAGAAGTCAAGGGTGGTTTCTTCTTAGGTCCCAGAAAAGAATAGAATAACTGGGGAAACTTTCTAAAATACAGTCTTTCTGAAATTTAACAGTTGAAGTCTCTCTTCTAGCCACTCAAGTACTGCATCAAATGGGACGCGATCTGAATAAATACCAACTCAAAACAATTGTGTACAATAATCCTGAAGGAAAACCACTGCACACAGGGAACCTAACCACTTACCCTGCAATAGAGCAGCTGGGGCCTGCCTTGGACGACTGTTCCACAAGCCAGTCTGTTCTTTATGGGGCGAACCAGCCTGTCTCTCTGTCCCCAGGGCCAGAGGCTGCAACTGCAAGGGCCGCTCGACGGCACTATTTCCCCTCAGGACCTGCCCTCTGGCTCCTCCAGAAGCTACAAAGGCCCCATCTCCATGAATTCTTTATCAAAACTAGATGGACAATGGACAGATGGATAAACAGATGGAATGATGTATGAATAAAATATATAATTTGTATGAGCACCAAAGTGATGGCAATGTTTTGTGTAAGTACCACACTTTATCAACAAGCCTTAGCTTAGCGGAGCTGGTTCTGGCCACTGTTTTCTGATTCTTGTCTATCTTCATAGATTCTACTCAAAAGTGCATCCGCTGGTGGGGAGTCTACCTGCTGGGTCTCTTACTGGCTGTACACCAGTCCCAAGAGCACTAAAGTCTTCTCTATGTGTGTGTATTTCTTGGGATCTTAGCACTCTCCTCTTTGAGAAATCAGCAAACACACTGTGTGTGTGTGTGTGTGTGTGTGTGTGTATGTGTGTGTATTCCCAACAGACATGATTATGCATGTTACGATGAGATAATCCTGGTATCTTCATGATCTCTGCCCTCCTCAGTTTTCTTCTCTGTGGATACATTTGGGATCAGGCTCCTTGAAAGGTCATCTCTGGGCTGACCCCTATTTCTCAGTCAATACTGGCCCCTGAGGTTTGGCTCCTCACCCCTGACTCCTGGGACCCTGGGACAAGCTTACAACTGGAAAGTCTAGGATAGGTTAAGGGAACCATCATCTCTCTGGGATAAAAATTTCCAGCAAGATATACTTTTAACTGAATTCCTTAGCTCTCAGGAATCTCACAGATCATAAACAAATCAGTAAGTGCCCTAATTTTCCAGATGAAGAAAATAAAGTCCAGACTAAGCTAATTTGTTAAAAACATATGACTGGAAAATGGTCTTTTGAAGATGAATTCTAAATAGAGAAATCTTTTTCTTTGCTCCAGTATTTTCTCAGTGTCTGATCATAATAGGAATTTATCAAATATTAATGAAACAGCAAAAAATCATATTGCAATATCCAAATATATGAAAATATATAGTTAAAATAGGTATATTTTCTTTACTGAGGATCAGGAATGATCATTTAAAATTTTAGTTTAATATTTCCCAGTTACAAAAAATACAAATGGCTTTCTCTTTGAAAATTTCACTTTGATTTTCATATGAAACTAAATTGTATTTTTCATTACAGTATGAGGTCTAATGTGGACTTAGTTATTAAATTGTCGTCTGTGACAATGAATGGGCTTCCCTGATAGCCCAGTTGGTAAAGAATCTGCCTTCAGTGCAAGAGACCCCAGTTAGAGAACATGCTACATATATTCAGAAGCATTCCTTTACACCTTTTAAATGCACATACAAAAAGAACAAAAGAGATTTCCGTGCATCTGTACTCTTCAAATACATGAGCCAATGGCAGCTCATGATTTAAAACAACATACCCAACGGCAGTAATTTAATATTTTTTGTTCTTTTTCATCAAAGCCTATTTCAAACTTTCTTGCATAAAGTGCCTTAATAAACATTAGGTTCCAGTGGTAGGTGTGCTTAATCATTTTGCTCACACAATGGGCAGAGAAGACACTTGGAACAATATAAGCAGAATTGAAATGAGAAGAATCAACGTAAAATTGAGAAATCAACATCACATTTGAACCCAAATTGCACATCCACTTCATCTCACAACTATTCCTTCTCTTTGTCCACTTGCACAGACTGATATGTATGGCATGGTAGTCTTGAGGAATTCAGGATTTGTTATAAAGCTACTTTAAAATATTTGTTACAATGAGAAAAGTGCAATTAGAGAATTTTACTGCTTCCAATAACTTTCATATGGCAGAATTTATCTTTTAAGTTTGTACTTGTTTCCTATGTTAAAATGGAAAAAAAAAAACACAATAAATGAGTTTATGAGGATTTAAAGGTAGAATACTCATCATAAACATATTTTAAAAGCTAGAGATTTCAGGATTTATGAGTAACACATTGGCTCAAACTAAATTTTCCTTCTCAAGACAGAACATTACTGAGAACCACATCAGCCTTAGTCAGAGATCAGGCAAGTAAGAATGTCTGGCCAAGATCCCATCTACTCCTCAACTAAGGCAACACATCCCTCTTCAAAACCTCCATACTTGTATTATTAAATACAATAAAGAAGATTCAAAAACTGAAAATCCTATTGTTAGATTAAAACTTCATAGATCAAATCCATGAATTTGAAAAATAAAATATATTACCTTTTCAGCTGTTCTCTTACTGTGTCTAGAAAAAGCAGTACTGAGTTCTTCAAAAATAATGACAGTAAAAATGGTTACTTTGCTCTTTTTAGGTGACACTAGAGATAAAGAATCCGCCTGTTAATGCAGGAGACACAAGAGACTCAGGTTCAATCCGTGGGTCAGGAAGATCTCCTGGAGGAGGGTAGGCAACCCATTCCAGTATTCATGGCCGGAGAATCCCACAGACAGAGGAGCCTGGCAGGTTATAGTCTATAGGGTCACAAAAAGTCAGACACCATTGAAGTGACTTAGCACACACATGCAAGCTCAAAGAAGCTTAATTTTTTTGGAGGAATAAACTGTTACTTTAGATCAACAAAATGACAGTCAAAAGAACCATAAGTCATTGAGCAAAATTCTGTGACCTAAGGATATAAAGACAATAGTGAACACTTACTGACTGCCTTCTGTGTGCATGATTTATATGCCTTCTGTGTGTTCATGTACTGGGGCCAAGGGTAGTTTGTGTGTCACAGAGCAGTGGCAGGGAGGCCAGGAGAAGGGTCCTGACTATAGGGCGTGGGATGCTCAAGCCCACCCCAGTGAGAAGCAGAAGAGAGAGGGCGCACAGCATGGCCAACAGGGAGAGCACTAATACCCTGTTAGTTGCCACTTCCTCCGGGGGCACCCCGTGCATTTTACTAACACTGAAAAAGAAGTCTGCTTTCTAAAATCTATTTTCCAATTTTTTAATACTGATACATAAAAGCACTATTTTCTTGGCATGCTGATTCTATACAAAAATGTTTAATCCTATCAAAAAAATTATGGAGAATTACTTTCTTTAAAGATGTCAGAAGAGATTGCTGGATGCCCTGTCTAGCATGTGTTTTGATTATCTGTGTCTTTTGTTGTCTTTGAGCTATTTTACAACTCTCTCTGCAAAACTGATAGTAACACAAATTACACTTGTCCACAGAAATGCAAATGATATTCAACACTGGATACTGACTAGGTTTTTGCATCTGTAATGAAGGTTCACTTCAGCATTTCCAGTTTCATATGTGTGTGTGTGTTGATTGAATTCTCTGGATCAGTTGTAACAGGTTACTGGTTTCCTCCTTAATTATAAATTAAATGAACCTTTGCCATATTTTCATTTTATGTTTGAGTGCCATGACCTAACCTTTAAAGAATCGTATTTTACCATTTTAAAAGTTTATCTTTAAATGTTCTGTTGTAATTTTTACTTGAACAATACTAATATTTTTCATACAAAGACAACTGATTCAGGCCAATTCTCAGTATTTGCAGTTATATAATCCATAGAGTTGCTGCAAACACAGTATCAGTGAGTCCTGAACGGCCATTGGAGGGCAGACCAGGTGGGCTTTTGTCAACCTCTGATCATAATATCCAAGGTCTATCAGCCCCTCAGTAACATTCAGCCCAGCCCAAACGCACTAAATCGCGGCTGAATGAGACCATGCAACAAAGACTTCTCTATAAGGTCCAGTGTGCCCTCCGGCCTTAGAACACTTCACTTCTTCCCCATAGACTCACTTCCGCACTCGACTCAGAGGCCTTTTTCAAGAGAGAAATCATCAACAGAAAGTACAGAGTATGAAAAACATGAAATAAGGATACTACAGAAGGATGCTTGTCTACACTGAGAGCTGAGACATGCCGGCATAGAACCCCAGAGGACCAATCTCAATTTCTTTTTTCTACTCTACTTGCAGATGACCATGGGCATCTGCAAGATGTCCTCACAGTTTTAAGTCTGAGTGGAGCAGGCTTTTTCTGGTCTGCTTTTTCTGCTCCTGTCAACAGGCCCCATCTGTAGACAGATCACAGCTGCAGCCCCGACACACCAGGCACACACAGCGCCCTTTCCGATGTGGGTCTCAAGACTCCTGCCAGCACTGTGAAGTGACCGTCCAGGGCTGTAAACCCAGGACATACTGGAGACTCAAGTGTCACTCCTAGCTATGATGTTAGAAAACTTATTTGGTTTCTAGTCATCTCCATCTTTTGATGTCAAGGTTTTGG
Source organism: Bos indicus x Bos taurus (assembly GCF_003369695.1). Lineage (NCBI taxonomy): Eukaryota > Metazoa > Chordata > Mammalia > Artiodactyla > Bovidae > Bos > Bos indicus x Bos taurus. Next base: position 1,942,001 of record NC_040102.1, on the reverse strand, counting down.
CTCAAAACCCACACATTTTTATTCTGTATTATCCAGCAGCACTGGCAATTTTTTGATGGGTGTGAGAGATAAATATAGAAATGGTTTGTTACAGTCTGCCATTTCAGAACAGTACTAATTTCTCTACTAGTGATCCTAAACTTGTCCATGTAACTCTTGCCTGTTACCTCACATGGATCACAAGGCTCTTCTACGTCAGAGCCTTGCGTGTGCCTGAAGAGTCACATCCTTCCTACAGCTTGTCTTCATGATCTGTGCTCTGACCATTTTTCTTATATTGCCATTTCAGTCTCTTAAATCTCCATCATTTGACTTAACATTGACCTGATTACCTGCATTTTAAATTAATGCTAATTTATTTGGCACAAATAAGTCATACGATTACACTGAAAAACTACTGGCAAACAGAAAGTATTTTCAAATACAATGAAATCTCCTGGCTGGCTCGTGGGACAAGGGCTCTTTTTGACCTTCCAGGCGACGCTAGTGGTAAAGAACCTGCCTGCCAATGCAGGAGACATAAGAGACAGATTGGATTCCTGGGTCGGGAAGATCCCCTGGAGGAGGAAATCGCAACCCACTCCAGTATTCTTGCCTGGAGAATCTCACAGACAGAGGAGCCTGGCAGGCTACAGTCCATGAGGTTGCAAAAAGTCAGACACAACTGAAGTGACTTAGAATGCATGCACAAGTCATACAATTACACCGAAAAACTACTGGCACAGACAAAGTATTTTCGAATACAATGAAAACCCCTCAGTAGCTTAAAAATATAACTGGTAGTCGCATGAACATATAATAAGCATACATTGAAGTTACTTCATATAATAAATCTTAAAATAAGGTTTCTCTGTGTTGACACTAGAGTTATCATATTTGAAAGTTCTATCTTAAAAAGTTCATCTTTGGCTTTTGTAAAGAAACTGAATTTGATTTTCAGTTTATAATATATATAGGACAGTGAAAATTGTTAACTTTCCATCAATTTCATACAATTTTCAATGTGATTCATCTGAAATCAAAATCTAATTTCCTATCCACAAGATATAATAAACACCTAATAAAATTTAATGAAAAAGATCATTTCCTACCACCATGTGGTAATTGACAAATTAACTGGTATTGCCACTAAAATCATTTTCTTCATCTTCTTTTTACATGTTTTCATGACTGATACTTGTTGGGACTTGACAATTTATAGGTCAGATTAAAAATCTCAGGAATTAGTTGACAGAAATTCAATTTTAAAGTAGTTCAAGCTGTGCTAATATATTATCAGAGCCATAAAGATGATAAAGTTCAGTCTCAAACTTCTGTGACCTACAAAATGACTTATGCCAACACACGAATCCTAAATAACAGTGTTAGGGGAAAGGCTTTATAAATCAAAGTCTGGAGTAGGTTTTAATAAGGTTGCATTCACATGTACCATTACTGTGAGAGAAGAAAAATTAGTATCTTTCACAGAGATGAAAATACACTTGAGGAAATAATTCTGTTATGATTAGCTCATGGCTCACAGAGACGTGGAGAACACAAAGAAGACAGGTTGAAAGAGATGGAGGTGGTACCTGACCTCCTCTTCCACCAGGAGACAAGACAGGAATCCCCAGATCTTCTCCATCAGACACAGTAGATGCAGACTCTCCTTCTCACACATCCGGCTCTTATAGCCACACCTATAGTCAGTTTTGTTAGGCAGAATGCATGTCTTGGTATTTAAAAGCATGTGAATACTTTTGTGTGTTTCTGAGTCTACTCCTTAATGTCTAAGGAATATCTTATCCTCTCTGCATCTTCATGCTCCTGGGGTCACACCAGCAATGAGCTGCAGCCTCCCTACTAACCCTTCTAAGGGCACGGTCATAGAGCAGCCACGGCTCCCTGTGTGTTACCAGTAAGACCATGGTCAGTTAGCTGCTGTTTTCCATTAACATCCCTGGAAACACCACTGTCATTGGCTCCAGAGAACTGTGTGCATCTCCTGTGATGACATCACCAGTTAGCCCCAGATCCCCATTTAATTCACCATTTGCACAACTTCCAGAACAGATTCTGGAGGACACCACCCTCAGTCAGCAGCAGCTCCCTACCACAGTCTCAAGAACACCAGTGCACACACCACAGCTGCCCTCTGCAGCCCCTGGTGACACTGTGAACGAGCCTCAGATTCTTCTACATCTTAGGACGTTCTCGCCATGGGACCACAGCATCCTCCTTTGCATCCCAACGATAAAGCCACCGATCTGCTGCAGCTCCCATCTACTCCCAAGGGTCCATCAGCAGGTACCCAGCACTCCCTCTGCTTTCTCCAGGGCACCACCATCACTCAGCTGCAGCTTCCTACTCACATAACTAAGAAGACCACCATCAGTAGGCCACCGTTTCCTATTTAGATTTGCAAGGAAATCGAACATGAGCTGCAGCTTATCTTCACACTCCTAAGGAGACGTTCATCAATTGGGGATGGCATCCTCTTTGCCTTCCCAACACCACCACCACCAAAAAGTGGCTGCAGCTTCCTCTAACATCCCCAAGAATAATGTCTCCTGCTGGTGTCTGCACAAAATACCTCATCCAGGAGGACAAGACTGCTTAAATGCCAACACAACTAAGACAGCTTACAGTGGAGAACCTGGTCATTAGGCCTGACTGTGGAATGGCTGGTGGCAGGGGCCAGCTGACAGAAATCCACCTCTGAAGTTTCTCAGGAAGTTTAACTCGGGGAACTTCATGTCTGAGTGTGTGTTTAGGGTGAGGATGGACACCTCTTGCACTTCGCCCACCAACCTGAGCTCAACACAATGCGCTCTCCTAGAGAAACTGAGACAGCTCCATGCTATGTCACAATCCATTCCTCAGACACATTCGTCTCTAATGACCTGAGTGCTAGTCGCAGTTTTTACTTTTTCCAGATTTCTAGCTTAGACAAGTTATATATGTCGTCGGATATTTATCTCCCTGAAAGATAACAATGGCTTTTCTTTTAATCAAGGATTCAGAATTCAGCCAAGAAAACCTCACACAACATTAAGGAAAAACCATGTTGATAAATACTATTCTTGAGTTCAATTTCTTATAAAATGTTTGTTTTTCTCTGCAAGTTTAAGCTGTGCAGTCCCTTTAAACCACCTTAAAACATTTTATCTCATTAAACTCCCCCACGGCTGCTCCACAGGCCCAGGTGCCCCACGCCCATCTTACCTGCTGTCTCATCAGCCAGGTTTCCTCAGGATTTTTTAACACCAGGTATGATCGGCCTGGGTGCCTCCTGGGCCTTCTCCTTTCCCTCTGCTCAGCTGTGCTGAAATACTTGAGAACAGTTTCCATACAATTTTCTGGAAGAATTTTGTTTTTCTGTAATTTACCCGTGTGAATCTGTAAAAACAAGACAGAGATTCATGTGGACTGACATTATTTATGAAAAAGAGGAAAATGGAAACTGGCATTACCTGGAGACCATACACACTGTACAGTTTTTGCATATTTTGATGCCAATTACATTTGGTGCTTGCCTAAAATATTGATTTTGTTCACGTCACTCATACACACTTGTCCTAATGAAGAGGACAATGAAGGGGATTCCCACAGATGGCACCGATGCTGTGTACTCACACATGAGCCAGTTCTTTCAGGTGTCTGAAATAAAAAATAGACACAAGAGACCGGCTTTGTCTATTGAAAATGGTGATTCTTTAAAAACACAGAGATAACCAATTGTTATGATATATACAAACTAAGAACAGTTTCCCTAATAATAATTCTGGTTACCATGCATTGCATATATATTTTGTGCTAAGGGCTTTCTAACATTCTGTATTTAAATAGAGATCAAAAGTAATATATGTAAACACATGTTCTAATGCCTGGTGCATTTTAAGGACTCGATAAATGTCTGCTGTTTTTATTAGGATAATGGATGCTACCATTTAATCTTCACAAGAGCCCTTGTAAGTAGGACTTTTAATGCCTCTGATTTACACATGGAGGGCCTGGGCTGAGTCTGCTGATGGCTGACGTGAAGCAGTATGGGCGGCAACATGATGGAACACCGACAGGACAGGTGGATTCTCTGTGCGCCTTCCTCTGTTATAGGGGTGGGGCTGGAGCCCAGGAGATGCAGGCTCAAGAGCACGGTCACCTGTCTCTGTCTGCTACCCACCTGCCGCCCCAGCCAGAAGGGCCGGCGCCGACAGACGCTGTCGGGCACACAGACACCACTGTGAGCGTGTGCCTGTCTTTGCCCTCCAAGGCCTCGAGGACAGGCTCACTTTCCTTCTCTTTGATTTTCTGTGTTCCACCTCTCTTCTCTCCCCTCCTCCTCCTTCCTTTTTAAGTTCCCAGAGCTCAGTACACAGTAAGGACTTCACTTCAAACAACAACTAAACTAGCTTTCCCTCAAAATTATACTGGGGCTAGCAATTTCCAACTCTGTGCGGGCCTCCAGGACTCCACAGCCACGCTCTTCCTAAGGCATCACCATAGGTCACAAAGTGTTACAGCCGGGCACTGCAGGTAAGCCAGGAAGGGAAAAGGTTGACTGAATGTGCCAAGTCTTTTGACCAAAAATGAAAGAACTCTGGTCCTAAGACTGAATAAGTCTCTGTAAATCCACAGCAATATCCACTACAGAAAGCCAGAGAGGGAGAGGGAAATAGGGGAAAACAACTCTATACAAAAAGAATGCCAGCAAATAAATACACAGGGAGTAAAATCATTAGAAAGATCACCAGTTTGCAACCACCACTGTAACTGAGTCTTTTAGGGATTGTCAACTGATGCTAAAATCATTCAGTGAAAAGTGCTTTCAAGAGAATGGACTATGCATAATATCAACACATCACATGATAGAATAATTATTAACTACAAATGGAAAAGGCACCTTTCAATAGATAAATCTGGAGAGCACACAGAACCATCCAGAAGGACAAACTGACCTCCTGATAAGACACACTGGGAAGGAGACCAAACATTACCTGTCTGATTTTATTTCCAAAGTGTTCAAGCAGAACTTAATGAGGAAATAATCAGATAAATGCAGATGTCTGAAAATTATGACAAAACTGCCCAGTGTGTTTGGAAACAACTCATGAAAGACAAGGACAGACGGGGTGGTGTGTGGGTGAAAGTTTGAGGAGAATCACAAAGCTGAGGTGAGATGCTACACTTCAGTGAGCATTATTAGCATAACAGGAGAAGTTTCATGAGTTTCTTGTTTTATAGTATCAATGTTTGAATCATGTATTAATATTAATGTTAAATAAAATTAATTAAAGTAACAGTGTTGATATTGAATGTACTGAGTTTGATGATAATATTGGGATTATGCAGAATGCTTTGTCCTTAAGAAATATATGCGACAGGTTTTGGGGGTATAATGTCATTTTTCTCTAAAGATTTTTTGTATTTTTGGCCATGCTGGGTCTTCACTGCTGTGCAGGCCTTTCTCTAGCTGCGCTAAGCGGGGGCTCCCCTTCACTGAAGTGTGTGGGCTTCTCCTCGCAGCGGCTTCTCTTGCTGTGGCGCACAGGCTCGAGGGTGCGGGTGCAGTGGCTGTGGCACGTGGACTCAGTAGTTGGAGCTCACTGGCTCTAGAGCATAGTCCCAGTTGTTGTGGTGCATGGGCTTAGCTGTCCTGCGGCATGAGGGATCTTCCCAGCCCAGGGACAGAACTGGTGTCCCCTGCATGGCAAGGCAGGTCCTTAACCACTGAGCCACCAGGGGAGCCCCATATTTGGCACCGGTGCACACCTACAATAGCAGTTTCCCCAAAAGTTAGCTCAGCAGACTTCTGCCTGATCACTAGAGCGCATGTTCTCTCAGGGTCGAGGGCTTCAATTGATCCTTCCTGTGTCTTCCATCACAGGCCAGGAGCTCAGAAAGACTTTTTTAAAAATCAGTTCCACTGGACAGAAAAGATGAGCATAATGACAGGGGAGAGCATCCCTTGCTGTGTTTGACTGTGCCCGTCAGGCTGAGTGAGTACACTGAGTCTGTGCAGGGCTGTGGAGGATGGAGTGGCTACTATTAATAAGAGCAGCCCCTGGGCTGTGTGGGGGCTCAAGGACCACCCGCCATGGACTCATCACGAACAGCCCATGGAGTGGCTGCCTTCACTGCACACGCACACACGATGGCAGAACCTGAGGCCAGAGGGGCCACTCATCAGAGACTCTGTACCCTGGGAGGGGCTGAGACCCAGGTCCACGTGAGCACTGCCACCTCAAAATCCCTGGTCGACTCCCAGTCACCTCTTCAGCACCGCATCCCCTTCACAAATTAGGAAGACCAGGAAACCGTCTGCAGCACTGACTCCTTTCTTCATGCCCTAGCCATGGATTTGTTCTGCTGCACCCATGTCTCCTCCAGCAGTGGACTCTCTTCAAGGTGCTTTCAAACGTGTGATCACCAGGCTGTAAGGAGCAGAATGGTCTTCCCACTGAGAATCCAGTGTTCACATCCATTCCTGAAATTCACTGTCACAGCACTGTCTAGGTCTCCAAGGCAAAGTCACATGCAAGTAATTAGGATAATCTGACACATCTTATTAATACATACATAAATCCTTAATATTGAATGAAAGAGACAAATCAGCTTATCACAAGTATTACCTAAAAAAAGAAAATATGTGTTCTAAAGGACAAAAATCATACAGTATAAATGATGCACAGAAATCACTGTAGTTCTACATTTCTGACTAACCCCATCTTAAGGGTATGTAATGCTACAGATTTCTCTACCCTGTTTAAAATAGTACTTTTTTTTTAAGTTTTCATTATTATTATTATTTTTTGCTTTACAATATTGTATTGCTTTTGCCATACATCAACATGAATCCACCACGGGTGTACACGTGTTCCCCATCCTGAACCTCCCTCTCTCCTCCCTCCCCATACCATCCCTCTGGGTCATCCCAGTGCACCAGCCCCAAGCATCCTGTATCCTGCATCAAACCTGGAATGGCGATTTGTTTCTTTTATGATATTAAACATGTTTCAATGCCATTCTCCCAAATCATCCCACCCTCTCCCTCTCCCACAGAGTCTAAAAGACTGTTCTATACATTTGTGTCTCTTTTGTTGTCTCACATACAGGGTTATCGTTACCATCTTTCTAAATTCCATATATATGTGTTAGTATACTATATTGGTGTTTTTCTTTCTGGCTTACTTCACTCTGTATAATAGGCTCCAGTTTCATCCACCTCATTAGAACTGATTCAAATGTATTCTTTTTAATGGCTGAGTAATATTCCATTGTGTATATGTACCACAGCTTTCTTATCCATTCGTCTGCTGATGGACATCTAAGTTGCTTCCATGTCCTGGCTATAATAAACAGTGCTGTGATGAATATTGGGATACACGTGTCTCTTTCAACTCTGGTTTCCTCGGTTTGTATGCCCAGCAGTGGGATTGATGGGTCATAAGGCAGTTCTATTTCCAGTTTTTTAAGGAATCTCCACACTGTTCTCCATAATGGCTGTACTAGTTTGCATTCCCACCAACAGTGTAAGAGGGTTCCCTTTTCTCCACACCCTCTCCAGCATTTATTGCTTGTAGACTTTTGGATCGCAGCCATTCTGACTGGCGTGAAATGGTACCTCATAGTGGTTTTGATTTGCATTTCTCTGATAATGAGTGGTGTTGAGCATCTTTTCATGTGTTTGTTAGCCATCTGTATGTCTTCTTTGGAGAAATGTCTGATTAGCTCTTTGGCCCATTTTTTGATTGGGTCATTCATTTTTCTGGAATTGAGCTTCAAGAGTTGCTTGTATATTTTTGAGATTAGTTGTTTGTCAGTTGCTTCATTTGCTATTACTTTCTCCCATTCTGAAGGCTGTCTTTTCACCTTGCTAATAGTTTCCTTTGTTGTGCAGAAGCTTTTAATTTTAATTAGGTCCCATTTGTTTATTTTTGCTTTTGTTTCCAATACTCTGGGAGGTGGGTCATAGAGGATCCTGCTGTGATTTATGTCGGACAGTGTTTTGCCTATGTTCTCCTCTAGGAGTTTTATAGTTTCTGGTCTTACATTTAGATCTTTAATCCACTTTGAGTTTATTTTTTGTGTATGGTGTTAGAAAGTGTTCTAGTTTCATTCTTTTACAAGTGGTTGACCAGTTTTCCCAGCACCATTTGTTAAAGAGATTGTCTTTTCTCTGCTGTATGTTCTTGCCTCCTTCGTCAAAGATGAGGTGTCCATATGTGCGTGGATTTATCTCTGGGCTTTCTATTTTGTTCCATTGATCTATATTTCTGTCTTTGTGTCATTACCATACTGTCTTGATGACTGTGGCTTTGTAGTAGAGCCTGAAGTCAGACAGGTTGATTCCTCCAATTCCATTCTTCTTTCTCAAGATTGCTTTGGCTATTCGAGGTTTTTTTTTTGTATTTCCATACAAACTGTGAAATTATTTGTTCTAGCTCTGTGAAAAATACCATTGGTAGCTTGATACGGATTGCATTGAATCTATAGATTGCTTTGGGTAGTACACTCATTTTCACTATATTGATTCTTCCAATCCATGAACACGGTATATTTCTCCATCTATTAGTGTCCTCTTTGATTTCTTTCACCAGTGTTTTATAGTTTTCTATATATACGTCTTTAGTTTCTTTAGGTAGATATATTTCTAAGTATTTTACTCTTTTCGTTGCAATGGTGAATGGAATTGTTTCCTTAATTTCTTTTTCTGTTTTCTCTTTATTAGTGTATAGAAATGCAAGGGATTTCTGTGTGTTGATTTTATATCCTGCAACTTTACTATATTCAATGATTAGCTCTAGTAGTTTTCTGGTGGAGTCTTTAGGGTTTTCTATGTAGAGGATCATGTCATCTTCAAATAGTGAGAATTTTACTTCTTCTTTTCCAATGTGGATTCTTTTTATTTCTTTTTCTGCTCTGATTGCTTTGGCCAAAATTTCCAAAACTATGTTGAATAGTAATGGTGAAAGTGGGCACCCTTGTCTTGTTCCTGACTTTAGGGGAAAAGCTTTTAATTTTTCACCATTGAGGATAATGTTTGCTGTGGGTTTGTCAAATATAGCTTTTATTATGTTGAGGTATGTTCCTTCTAGTCCTGCTTTCTGGAGAGTTTTTATCATAAATGGATGTTGAATTTTGTCAAAGATTTCTCTGCATCTATTGAGATAATCATATGGCTTTTATTTTTCAATTTGTTAATGTGGTGTATTACATTGATTGATTTGCAGATATTGAAGAATCCTTGCATCCCTGGGATATTGGTCATGGTGTATGATCTTTTTAATGTGTTGTTGGATTCTGATTGCTAGAATTTTGTTAAGGATTTTTGCATCTATGTTCATCAGTGATATTGGCCTGTAATTTTCTTTTTTTGTGGCATCTTTGTCAGGTTTTGGTATTAGGGTGATGGTGGCCTCGTAGAATTAGTTTGGAAGTTTACTTTCCTCTGTAATTTTCTGGAAGAGTTTGAGTAGGATAGGTGTTAGCTCTTCTCTAAATTTTTGGTAGAATTCAGCTGTGAAGCCATCTGGACCTGAGCTTTTGTTTGCTGGAAGATTTCTGATTACAGTTTCAATTTCCATGCTTGTGATGGGTCTGTTAAGATTTTCTATTTCTTCCTGGTTCAGTTTTGGAAAGTTGTACTTTTCTAAGAATTTGTCCATTTCTTCCACGTTGTCCATTTTATTGGCATATAATTGCTGATAGTAATCTCTTATGATCCTTTGTATTTCTGTGTTGTCTGTTGTGATCTCTCCATTTTCATTTCTAATTTTATTGATTTGATTTTTCTCCCTTTGTTTCTTGATGAGTCTGGCTAACAGCTTGTCAATTTCATTTTCCTTTCAAAGAACCAGCTTTTGGCTTTGTTGATTTTTGCTATGGTCTCTTGTTTCTTTTGCATTTATCTCTGCCCTAATTTTTAAGATTTCTTTCCTTCTACTAACCCTGGGGTTCTTCATTTCTTCCTTTTCTAGTTGCTTTAGGTGTAGAGTTAGGTTATTTATTTGACTTTTTTTCTTGTTTCTTGAGGTATGCCTGTATTGCTATGAACTTTCCCCTTAGCACTGCTTTTACAGTGTCCCACAGGTTTTGGGTTGTTGTGTTTTCATTTTCATTTGTTTCTATGCATATTTTGATTTCTTTTTTGATTTCTTCTGTGATTTGTTGGTTATTCAGCAGCGTGTTGTTCAGCCTCCATATGTTGGAATTTTTAATAGTTTTTCTCCTGTAATTGAGATCTAATCTTACTGCATTGTGGTCAGAAAAGATGCTTGGAATGATTTCAGTTTTTTTTAATTTACCAAAGCTAGATTTATGGCCCAGGATGTGATCTATCCTGGAGAAGGTTCCATGTGCACTTGAGAAAAAGGTGAAATTCATTGTTTTGGGGTGAAATGTCCTATAGATATCAATGAGGTCAAACTGGTCTACTGTATCATTTAAAGTTTGTGTTTCCTTGTTAATTTTCTGTTTAGTTGATCTATCCATAGGTGTGAGTGGGGTACTAAAGTCTCCCACTATTATTGTGTTATTGTTAATTTCCCCTTTCATACTTGTTAGCATTTGCCTTACATATTGCGGTGTTCCTATGTTGGGTGCATATATATTTATAATTGTTATATCTTCTTGGATTGATCCTTTGATCATTATGTAGCGTCCTTCTTTGTCTCTTTTCACAGCCTTTGTTTTAAAATCTATTTTACCTGATATGAGTATTGTTACTACTGCTTTCTTTTGGTCTCTTTTTGCATGGAATATCTTTTTCCAGCCCTTTTCTTTCAGTCTGTATGCGTTCCCTGTTTTGAGGTGGGTCTCTTGTAAACAATATATATAGGGGTCTTGTTTTTGTATCCATTCAGGCAGTCTTTGTCTTTTGGTTGGGGTATTCAACCCATTTATGTTTAAGGTAATTATTGATAAGTATGATCCCGTTGCCATTTACTTTATTGTTTTGGGTTGGAGTTTATACACTCTTTTTGTGTTTCCTGTCTAGAGAATATCCTTTAGCATTTGTTGGAGAGCTGGATTGGTGGTGCTGAATTCTCTCAGCTTTTGCTTATCTGTAAAGATTTTGATTTCTCCTTCATATTTGAATGAGATCCTTGCTGGGCACAGTAATCTGGGCTGTAGCTTACTTTCTTTCTTCACTTTAAGTATGTCTTGCCATTCCCTCCTGGCCTGAAGAGTTCCTACTGAAAGACCAGCTGTTATCCTTATGGGAATCCCCTTGTGTGTTATTTGTTGTTTTTCCCTTGCAGCTTTTAATATTTGTTGTTTGTGTTTTATCTTTGTTAATTTGATTAATATGTGTCTTGGGGTGTTTCGCCTGGGGTTTATCCTGTTTGGGACTCTCTGGGTTTCTTGGACTTGGGTGATTATTTCCTTCCCCATTTTAGGGAAGTTTTCAACTATTATGTCCTCAAATATTTTCTCATGGTCTCTCTTTTTGTCTTCTTCTTCTGGGACTCCTATGATTCAAATGTTGGGGCATTTAATATTGTCCTGGAGGTCTCTGAGATTGTCCTCATTTCTTTTAATTTGTTTTTCTTTTTTCCTCTCTGATTCATTTATTTCTACCATTCTATCTTCTATTTCACTAATCCTATCTTCTGCCTCTGTTATTCTACTATTTGTTGCCTCCAGAGTGTTTTTGATCTCATTTATTGTATTATTCATTATATATTGACTCTTTTTTATTTCTTCTAGGTCCTTGTAAAACCTTTCTTGCATCTTCTCAATCTTTGTCTCCAGGCTATTTATCTGTGAGTCCATTTTGATTTCAAGATTTTGGATCATTTTCACTATCATTATTCGGAATTCTTTATCAGGTAGATTCCCTATCTCTTCCTCTTTTGTTTGGTTTGGTGGGCATTTATCTTGTTCCTTTAGCTGCTGGGTATTCCTCTGTCTCTTCATCTTGTTTATATTGCTGAGTTTGGGGTGGCCTTTCTGTATTATGGCAGTTTGTGGAGTTTTCTTTATTGTGGTGTTTCCTCACTGTGGGTGGGGTTGTACAGGTGGCTTGTCAAGGTTTCCTGTTTAGGGAAGCTTGTGTCGGTGTTCTGGTGGGTGGAGCTGGATTTCTTCTCTCTGGAGTGCAATGAAGTGTCCAGTAATGAGTTATGAGATGTCAATGGGTTTGGAGTAACTTTGGGCAGCCTGTATATTGAGGCTCAGGGCTGTGTTCCTGTGTTGCTGGAGAATTTGCATGGCATGTCTTGCTCTGGAACTTGTTGGTCCTTCGGTGGTGCTTGGTTTCAGTGTAGGTGTGGAGGCGTTTGATGAGCTCCTGTCGATTAATGTTCCCTGGAGTCAGGAGTTCTCTGGTGTTCTCAGGATTTGGACTTAAGCCTCCTGCTTCTGGTTTTAAGTCTTATTTTTTCAGTAGTCTCAAGACTTCTCCATCTATACAGCACCACTGATAAAACATCTAGGTTAAAGATGAAAAGTTTCTCCACAGTGAGGGACACCCAGAGAGGATCATAGAGTTACATGGAGAAGAGAAGAGGGAGGAGGGAGTTAGAGGTGACCCGAATGACATGAGGTGGAATCAAAAGAGGAGAGAGCAAGCTAGCCAGTAATCACTTCCTTATGTGTGCTCCACAGTCTGGACCGCTCAGAAATGTTCACAGAGTTATACAGAGAAGAGAAGAGGGAGGAAGGAGACAGAGGTGGCCAGGAGGATAACAGGGGGGAATCAAAAGGAGAGAGACAGATCCAGCCAGTAATCAGTTCCCTAAGTGTTCTCCACCATCTGGAACACACAAAGAGATTCACAGAGTTGGGTAGAGAAGAGAAGGGGGAGGTAGGAGATAGAGGCGACCTGGTGGAGAAAAAGGAGAGTCCAAAGGGGAAGACAGCAGTCAAGCCAGTAATCTCGCTCCCAAGTAAAAATGGGAATTGACGATTGGGTTCTTACAGGTACAAAATTGATAACAAATACCAAAAAGCAAAGATTAAAAATTGAGAGTAGAGGTTAGATTTTCAAAAATACAATATTAAAGAAAACGAGAGGAAAAAAAAAAAGAAAAACAAAGTCACAAAAATTATAAAATATATATATGTATGAAGTTTGCTTTAAAAAATAGGGTCTTTTTTTGCAAAGTAATAGTAGGTTATAAAAATGAAAATTAAAGAAGTAATAGAGGACTTAAAATTTAAAAAAATTTTTTAAAGAATGATCGTAAAAATAGTAAAAATATACCTAGGACTTTCTCTGGTGTTGTTGTGGGCAGTGTGGGGTCAGTTCATTTTCAGATAGTTCCTTGGTCCAGCTTATATTTCTAAAGATCTATAGGGCTCTTCCTATGTAGTCGGTACTAACGACAGGGTTTTAATCTATTGCACCTGCCACTTCCAAGGTGGTTCCCTCTGTTTTAACTTCTTCTCTTTGCTGGTCTCTTCCATGTCTGATTTCTGCCCTGACACAAGGGGGCGATGGTGGATAGTTTTTAGGCTCACTTGTTCAGTTGCGCTGTGGGGAGGGAGGGACGCTGCAAACAAATAACACTGGTGTGTGCTCCCAATGTCTCAGCCACACTGGGCCTGCCCTCGCTCACGGCTCGTGTGCCCTTCCTGCCCACACTGCTCAGGGTCTATGTTGCTCCACCGGGAACCATCCGAAGCCAGCCCTGGGCTGCATGCACCTCCCAGTTCTAAGCCGCTCAGGTTCAGGCACTCATGGAGTCCTCAGAGGCGCAGACTCGGTTGGGCCTGCGTTTTCTGCCCTTCCCAGGTCCGCAGCTCAGGTGATGAGGTGTTTGGTGAGCACGATCGTGACTTATCGCCTCCCCCGTCCCTGCCGCTCGGTTTTCTGGGTGTACAACTGGCGCACTTTCTCAGGCGGATGTTGACTGTCCAGAAACCCAAGAAGTCTTAGCAAAGAAGCCTGCTTGCAGTTTGGTAGATAATGTCTCTCTTGGGCTGTGATTGCCGGCTTCCAGCTCTGGCTGCCTGTCACCAGAGGGGGATGGTCTGCAGCGGGCTAGCTCTGTTCAGTCCTTTGTTCTGTGAGCGGGCCTGGCAGTGTCAGGTTTTAGGGCTTTTCGCGTGGTAGCTATCCCACAGTCTGGTTTGCTAGCCCAAATTAGTTCCCTCAGATTGCCCTCAGGGCATTCAGGCCGGTCCTTACTCTAAGCAATGCAGCCCACACCTCCCAGTCCAGCCCCCGCTTGCTAGTGGCGGGGGCAGGTGTCTGCGCTGCTTCTCCGCTGGAGAAGTTACCGTTAGGCTCGTAATCTGTGGGTTTTAATTGTTTATTTATTTTTCCTCCCAGTTATGTTGCCCACTGTGGTTCCAAGGCTCACCACAGACTCGGCAATGAGTGTTTCCTGGTGTTTGGAAACTTCTCTCTTTTTAAGACTCCCTTCCCTGGATGCAGCTCTGTCCCTACCTCTTTTGTCTCTTTTTTTTGTCTTTTATATTTTTTCCTACCTCCTTTCGAAGACAATGGGCTGCTTTTCTGGGTGCCTGATGTCCTCTGCCAGCATTCAGAAGTTTTTTTGTGGAATTTACTCAGCGTTTACATGTTCTTTTGATGAATTTGTCGGGGAGAAAGTGGTCTCCCCGTCCTATTCCTCCGCCATCTTAGGACCACCCCCTAAAATAGTACTTCTAAGAAAAATTCTCTCTCTTAAAAAGTTTCTTAGTATTACCACAGTCTGCATATTTGGATGGTGACTATGTCCGAACATAATGTAAAGCCAAGAAAAATCTGTAATAACACTCCATTTACTTTTCCATATTGTGTTTCAGTCCTATAGGATTACAAAAGAAATAAATGAATACAAAGAATATGTTTCATTTGAAAATTTTTATTTTTAAACCTAGATCTTCCTTTTTAAAATGAGTGAAGTATCAGATCAGATCAGATCAGTCACTCAGTCGTGTCCGACTCTTTGCGACTCCATGAATTGCAGCACGCCAGGCCTCCCTGTCTATCACCAACTCCCAGAGTTCACTGAGATTCACGTCCATTGAGTCAGTGATGCCATCCAGCCATCTCATCCTCTGTCGTCCCCTTCTTCTCCTGCCCCCAATCCCTCCCAGCATCAGTCTTTTCCAATGAGTCAACACTTCGCATGAGGTGGCCAAAGTACTGGAGTTTCAGCTTTAACATCATTGCTTCCAAAGAAATCCCAGGGCTGATCTCCTTCAGAATGGACTTGTTGGATCTCCTTGCAGTCCAAGGGACTCTCAAGAGTCTTCTCCAACACCACACTTCAAAAGCATCAATTCTTCACTGCTCAGCCTTCTTCACAGTCCAACTCTCACATCCATATATGACCACAGGAAAAACCATAGCCTTGACTAGATGAACCTTTGTTGGCAAAGTAATGTCTCTGCTTTTGAATATGCTATCTAGGTTGGTCATAACTTTTCTTCCAAGGAGTAAGCGTCTTTTAATTTCATGGCTGCAGTCACCATCTGTAGTGATTTTGGAGCCCAGAAAAATAAAGTCTGACACTGTTTCCACTGTTTCCCCATCTATTTCCCATGAAGTGGTGGGACCGGATGCCATGATCTTCGTTTTCTGAATGTTGAGCTTTAAGACAACTTTTTCACTCTCCACTTTCACTTTCATCAAGAGGCTTTTGAGTTCCTCTTCACTTTCTGCCATAAGGGTGGTGTCATCTGCATATCTGAGGTTATTGATATTTCTCCTGGCAATCTTGATTCCAGCTTGTGCTTCTTCCAGACCATCTTTTCTTATGATGTACTCTGCATATAAGTTAAATAAACAGGGTGACAATATGCAGCCTTGACGAACTCCTTTTCCTATTTGGAACCAGTCTGTTGTTCCATGTCTAGTTCTAACTGTTGCTTCCTGACCTGCATACAAATTTCACAAGAGGCAGATCAGGTGGTCTGGTATTCCCATCTCTTTCAGAAGCTGAAGTTGAACGGTTCTATGAAGACCTACAAGACCTTTTAGAACTAACACCCAAAAAAGATGTCCTTTTCATTATAGGGGACTGGAATGCAAAAGCAGGAAGTCAAGAAACACCTGGAGTAACAGGAAAATTTGGCCTTGGAATACGGAATGAAGCAGGGCAAAGACTAATAGAGTTTTGCCAAGAAAATGCACTGGTCATAACAAACACCCTCTTCCAACAACACAAGAGAAGACTCTATACATGGACATCACCAGATGGTCAACACCGAAATCAGGCTGATTATATTCTTTGCAGCCAAAGATGGAGAAGCTCTATACAGTCAGCAAAAACAAGACCAGGAGCTGACTGTGGCTCAGACCATGAACTCCTTATTGCCAAATTCAGACTTAAATTGAAGAAAGTAGGGAAAACCACTAGACCATTCAGGTATGACCTAAATCAAATCCCTTATGATTATACAGTGGAAGTGAGAAATAGATTTAAGGGCCTAGATCTGATAGATAGAGTGCCTGATGAACTATGGAATGAGGTTCATGACATTGTACAGGAGACAAGGATCAAGACCATCCCTGTGGAAAATAAATGCAAAAAAGCAAAATGGCTGTCTGAGGAGGCCTTACAAATAGCTGTGAAAAGAAGAGAAGAGAAAAGCAAAGGAGAAAAGGAAAGATATAAACATCTGAATTCAGAGTTCCAAAGAATACCAAGAAGAGATAAGAAAGCCTTCTTCAGTGATCAATGCAAAGAAATAGAGGAAAACAACAGAATGGGAAAGACTAGGGATCTCTTCAAGAAAATCAGAGATATCAAAGGAACATTTCATGCAAAGATGGGCTTGATAAAGGACAGAAATGGTATGGACCTAACAGAAGCAGAAGATATTAAGAAGAGATGGCAAGAATACACAGAAGAACTGTACAAAAAAGATCTTCACGACCCAGAGAATCACGATGGTGTGATCACTGACCTAGAGCCAGACATCCTGGAATGTGAAGTCAAATGGGCCTTAGAAAGCATTACTACGAACAAAGCTAGTGGAGGTGATGGAATCCCAGTTGAGCTATTCCAAATCCTGAAAGATGATGCTGTGAAAGTGCTGCACTCAATATGCCAGCAAATTTGGAAAACTCAGCAGTGGCCACAGGACTGGAAAAGGTCAGTTTTCATTCCAATCCCAAAGAAAGGCAAGGCCAAAGAATTCTCAAACTCCCGCACAATTGCACTCATCTCACACGCTAGTAAAGTAATGCTCAAAATTCCCCAAGCCAGGCTTCAGCTATATGTGAACTGTGAACTTCCTGATATTCAAGCTGGTTTTAGAAAAGGCAGAGGAACCAGAGATCAAATTGTCAACATCCACTGGTTCATGAAAAAAGCAAGGAAGTTCCAGAAAAACATCTATTTCTGCTTTATTGACTATGCCAAAGCCTTTGACTGTGTGGATCACAATAAACTGTGGAAAATTCTGAAAGAGTGAAGTATACTAACACATATATATGGAATTTAGAAAGACGGTAACGATAACCCTATATGTGAGACAGCAAAAGGGACACAGATGTAAAAACAGTCTTTTGGACTCTGTGGGAGAAAGCAAGGGTGGGATGATTTGAAAGAATAGCACTGAAACATGTGTATTACCATATATGAAACAGGTCGTCAGTCCAGGTTCAATGCATGAGACAAGGTGTTCAGGGCCACTGCACTGGGATGACCCTGAGGGATGGGATGGAGAGGGAAGTGGAGGGGGATTCAGGATGGGGGACACATGTACACCTGTGGCTGATTCATGTCAATGTATGGCAAAACCACTACAATACTGTAAAGTAACTGGCTTCCAATTAAAATAAATAAAAATAAAATGAGTGAAAAAAGCTAATGCATTTTTCTGATCCTTTAAGCTGGTGAGAGGGAGGAGGAGGAATGAGTGAGCCTGAGGAGGGCAATGCTGAAGTCTGTGAGGTTCCCACGGCCAGTCTCTCCTGACTGTTTCTGATACATTATCTCAGTCGAACCATATTGCAACCAGACTGCACATTTTATTAAGTAAGCAAAATTAACTATCCTTGCAATAGATTATGCCATCTGACTCAAGGCAGCCTATGAAAAGCACTCAAATGCTGTACTGCCCTGGAGGTTAAAGCCCACGTTCTAAACCACCACTTTACATTAAAACCAGTCTTGCCTTATGGGATTTACCTCAAGAAACTGAACATGTTAGATTATCTTTCAACTGATACATCCATATGGAAAAACCAAAGTCAAGGGACCAGGTACAGTGTCTGCAAAGTGTGTACTGGTTCCAACGAAAGTGGTACTTTTTTATATAGTTTGGTTTTAAACATGACATAGAAAAATGCTCAATGATTTCTAATGCTCCAATGTCTCGATTACTTGTGGATTTAATCAATACTAGGCACCCCACTCCAGTACTTTTGCCTGGGAAGTCCCATGGACGGGGGAGCCTGGTAGGCTGCAGTCCATGGGGTCGCTAGAGTCAGACACGATTGAGCGACTTCCCTTTCACTTTTCACTTTCATGCATTGGAGAAGGAAACGGCAACCCACTCCAGTGTTCTTGCCTGGAGAATCTCAGGGACGGGGGAGCCTGGTGGGCTGCCGTCTATGGGGTCGCACAGAGTCAGACACGACTGAAGCGACTTAGCAGCAGCAGCAGTGATTCTCACACACACTCTCTCAGATCACACTGCCTGCAGTGTGACTCCTCCCTACAGGCCCCCCACCCCTCTCAGATACTGCAAAGCCATGCCAGCCACTGCCCTCCCCACCTCCCCTTGTCAGGAAGCGGGCTCTGTGCCCACCTTCACCTCGAGCTGCAGCACCCCCAGGGTCCCTCTGTTCAGAATGGACTTGTCGGATCCTCCACTCTGGTGAAGCCAGTCATGGACAGCACCACATGCAGCTGAGCTCTCAGTGCGATAGTTGGATCACAGGATCTCACAGAAGTATTTCTTTAACTGATTCAGTTAACAAAAAAATCATCTGGAGATTTTTGGGCAATCTGGAGAAAAAGGTTCTGGTTGTAAATTTTCCACATTTTTTTTAATTTTAAAAAATCATTGATTCCTTTCTCTTTATCTTTTGTTTTGTTTGTGTGTGTGTGTGATTTCATATTTTTATTTTTATTTTTTTTAAATTTTATTTTATTTTAAAACTTTACATAATTGTATTCGCTTTGCCAAACATCAAAACGAATCCGCCACAGGATGCGTCTACATGGGTCTGCCGCGGGTGTACGCGTGTTCCCGGTCCCGGGCCCCCCTCCCGCCTCCCTCCCCATACCATCTTTCATCATAAAAAATATTTTCTAATGTCATTAAGTTTTTTAAGAAATAGAGCAAAATCAATGCCTGCCATTGTCAAAGGAAACTCACTTGAAATATAGATGATATTTTTAAATCATATGAGAATTATACCTTCTTTTGGAATATATAATTATGAACAAAAAATATTAATTACCTTAGTAAGATATTTTGAAAACTGCTAGTTTTATATATAGCTGCTGCTGCTGCTGCTGCTAGCGGGGGGGTGGCGCTGGCACCGCACTCCAGTGCTCTTGCCTGGAGGGTCCCATGGACGGAGGAGCCTGGGAGGCTGCAGTCCGTGGGGTCGCTGAGGGTAGGACATGACTGAGCGACTTCACTTTCACTTTTCACTTTCATGCATTGGAGAAGGAAATGGCAACCCACTCCAGTGTTCTTGCCTGGAGAGTCCCGGGGACGACAGAGCCTGGTGGGCTGCCCTCTATGGGGTTGCACAGAGTCGGACACAACACTTCAGCCGTGTCCGACTCTGTGCGACCCCAGGGATGGCAGCCCACCAGGCTCCCCCGTCCGTGGGATTCTCCAGGCGGGAGTGCTGGGGTGGGGTGCCAGTGCCTTCTCCGTTAGATGTGGCTATGAAATGCTAAACCAAATAAGTAGGTTCCAACTTGGACTTAATTATTTCTTTTTTCCCTTCATAAAATAATTACCTGGAAACAACTGTTTCTCACTGCTGTTCTACAAATGTCTCTGTCAACTCCAATGATAGAATTTCTTTCTCCAACTGAAGGAGTCTTAAAATATACAAGTCAAGCTGTGTCTAAGAAATGTGTAAGAGTTTCATTTTAACCTGTGGTTCATTGCAGTATGCCAGTAGCATGTCTGTGTAGTTTTGCCTT
Source organism: Bos indicus x Bos taurus (assembly GCF_003369695.1). Taxonomy (NCBI): domain Eukaryota; kingdom Metazoa; phylum Chordata; class Mammalia; order Artiodactyla; family Bovidae; genus Bos; species Bos indicus x Bos taurus. The sequence continues at coordinate 1,921,941 of NC_040102.1, read as the reverse complement.
CTTCTTTTCCATTATGTATTTCAGAACAAAATAAAAAGCAAAATAAATTTTTAAAAAAATCAAAGAAGTCAAGGGTCAGGGTCTATTCAAAAAACTATTCTTCACTGACTGCCAATATCTGACAAAAACAAAACTTCATCCTTGATCTAAACATACTTAGAAATTATTTTGGAAGTTAAGGATCTCTCTTCTGTTGAAAAATAATTCTGAGATTGTGATATAAGATGGAGAATAAGAATAGGGTGCTAAAGGAAGAAACTACATGAGCTTAAGCATGGTAAGAGTCATCATCTTTCTATCACATATTCTATATTCAAACATGCTATTCTAAGTTATTCAGTTGCTTTAAATTCTGTAGTCGTTGAGGTAGAAAAAAAAAATGGCTTGTTATTCCATGAGGCTGGAAATTAACCATGTATTTCTGTGGTATTTAAGTCCCTCGGAACCACCAGTGATTCACATTAAATCTTCTGGCCCCTATGAATAGTTATTGATATTTTAAATGTTAATTTACAAAAGGAATCAGAACTGTTTGCTTTGCTGGCTATTGTCAAGCAAATATGGCTGCTCTGCTGAGTCACAGACTGCAGAAGTGTGTCAGGAACCCAGTGCTGACAAAGGGGAAGAGGCTTCAGCGGATGGCGGGACCCCAGGAAAAGAGAAACTTGGAGCGTCAAGGGACTTAACTGACTCCACAGGGAATGGATGGAGAAAGGCCTGCCGTGGGTGGACCTGTAGGGGACAAGCAGAAACATTTGTGAGAAAGCAGGCTTGCTGTTTCTGTAATCCTGCTGATCTGGCAGCATTTAGCTTACAATTTTCCAGGACTGAAATGGATTAGCCTTTCCCAGAGCCGACCCGTGAAAGAAACACCCAGGCCAGGTGACCTTCAGACAGAAGCACTGAGCAGGAGACGGCCTCAGCCACAGGCAGGGGCTCGGAGGACACCCAGGGCGAGGGGAAGGCCTCCAGGAAATGTGAATGTCACATTGCCTCTGGAGTATTAGACACACCATTTCAGTATCCGTGCTGTTATTTGCTCTCCTTTGTTTTCAAAACGCTGATTCCCACCCACACAACTGTTTGATAAACAATGACATAAAAGCTGGTATCCAAACAGCCTCCTCCAGTGTCTAGGCCAGGACCAGGATAGGCAGAGGCAGAGTCTGCTGGGCTGGGGAAGGACACAGCTGTGGCCCAAAGCATCTCAATTTCCTGAGACCACCACAGCCACCAGCTTTGATGCTACCAAAATCCACTTTATCATCTCAGGACTTTACAGTGTCCACTTAATCATCCTCATCCAGATGGCCCCTTAGGACCACTTTTTAACAACAGCTACTCAGGAAAGACGGAGAAGAAAATGGCAACCCGCTCCAGTATTCTTGCCTGGGAAATCCCATGACAGAGAAGTCTGGTGGGCTACAGTCTTACAGGATCACAGAGTCAGACAGAACTCAGCGACAGAGTGCGCATTCATGTACTCTCAGGAAAGAATGAACATTCAAACACATTCACCGTGTATTCTTCTTTGACAAAGACCCAGAACTAGTTTCCATAATTGATACAAACTCAAGAACATCCTCAATTTATATTAAGCCAGAGATGTAGTACCATCAACACATTAACATCTTTCATTACTAAATACTGGAAAAAACTGAATGTTTTTGTGGAACCTTCATCCCAGCAAGGCTAACTTCCCAAAATCTCACTCAGTTCCCACTTCACACACACAGGAAAAGCAGATCCATGCTGGCATCCCCAGGATCCCACAGGAAAGCCATCACCCAATTCAGACGCCTTGACTGTAACATACTTTGGATGAATTAAAACTAAAAGGCAGTTTGATGTGCGAACAAACCAAAGAACAACAACACAAGTGCGGGAGTAAATATGGTGCAGACATCTGAGAAGTGAGGAGGTTACAGCCGGAGGCTGAGCGTGGGGACGGGAGGCACACGGGGGGACCCCCGCTCCCCGGGGATCAGGAGGCTGTTTGGTCGTGTCTGGTACTGAATCCATGGCTGGGATGTAGTAGCAGGTTTCTCACAAGTGTGAGGGGGCTCTAGAGAGGACAGTGACTCAGAATTGCCATAAGCCACAGGAAGGGGCCTGAGGAATGCCTCTGTGTGCCTGCCCACTAGCAAAATACAAGCATGTGTGATGAGATCTTACAGTTTGAATTTTATATTAGCCACGAGATAGGTATTAGTCTATCAAAGAACAAATTGGATCCAAATTTTGCTTCTGGCATTGAATACATTACACTTACCTGCTTAGATGTCTCCAGCTTTTAACTAGTACCTGTGGAAGAGACCTTTAACATTTGTCATAGGCCTAGTTTCTAAAATAGCCTTCCCTTTTTATTTCCTTCTGAGAAGTGTCTTGGGTGCTGGAGATGACCGGGTCGGACCTTTCTTTGACAGGGTTTGTTCAGAAGGCACAGAGAAAGCATGCAAGCTCCACCCACCAGGACTTCTTTTACCCAAGTCTAGATTTTACAATGTCAGCAAGCCTTCTGACAGGAACAGGGGAAGACTGAACTGCTTCTAGAGCTCCACTTCTTTTCTTGGAAAGGCTCCACTTGTGAGACAAGTACAGCTGTTTTCACTTTCTCAAGAACCAGGTAGCCACCCGAATGGTATGGAGGCTACCCCCACCCAGCTACGTTCTCCCCAGTCTGCTTCTTCATACTGGGGACGGCCTTCAACTATTAACACAGACAGAACCCCCCACAGACTGCTTGGTTCATGACCCTGTTTCTGGGAAGGTGCTATTTCTGGACATAAGCACCAGTGTGGTGACCTCCTGGCTTCCTCGTGCTCCCTCAGCCCCCGACTCAGGATCCAAGCAGCATCACTCAAGGCCACATGTGGTGTCTCCTCTTCTCCTCAAACCAACTTCCTGGTGTGTGTGTCTGGGTTCAAGTTCTCCCTTTTTATAAGGACATCAGTCATACTGATTTAAGATCCACCCAAAGACCTCATTCTTCTCTTGATAATCTCTGTAAAGATCCTACAGAGGTCCTGTAAGATCACTCCGAGGGAGTAGGGATTAAGATTCCAACACATTTTGGGGGATGACACAATTGAACCCAGCAATACAATGAGACAATTCTGAAAACAGGGAATATAAAAGTTAACTTTTAACTATTTTATTTATGTATTTATTTATTTGACTGTTTCAGGTCTTAGTTGCTGTATGCAGACTTAGCTGCCCATTAGCATGTAGAATCTTAAGTTCCTGACTTGGGACCAAACCCATATCCACTGCTTTAGAAGGCAGATCCTTAACCACTGGAGCACCAGGGAAGTCCTTAAAAAGGTTCATGGGTGAATTTAACTCAGATGACCATTATATCTACTATTGCGGGCAGGAATCCCTCAGAAGAAATGGAGTGGCCATCATCATCAACAAAAGAGTCCAAAATGCAGTACTTGGATGCAATCTCAAAAACGAGAGAATGATCTCTGTTCGTTTCCAAGGCAAACCATTCAATATCACAGTAATCCAAGTCTATGCCCCAACCAGTAATGCTGAAGAAGCTGAAGTTGAACGCTTCTATGAAGACCTACAAGACCTTTTAGAACTAACACCCAAAAAAGATATCCTTTTCATTATAGGGGACTGGAATGCAAAAGTAGGAAGTCAATAAACACCTGGAGTAACAGGAAAATTTGGTCTTGGAATATGGAATGAAGCAGGGCAAAGACTGATAAGAGTTTTGCCAAGAAAATGCACTGGTCATAACAAACACCCTCTTCCAACAACACAAGAGAAGACTCTATACATGGACATCAACAGATGGTCAACACCGAAATCAGGCTGATTATATTCTTTGCAGCCAAAGATGAAGAAGCTCTATACAGTCAGCAAAAACAAGACCAGGAGCTGACTGTGGCTCAGACCATGAACTCCTTATTGCCAAATTCAGACTTAAATTGAAGAAAGTAGGGAAAACCACTAGACCATTCAGGTATGACCTAAATCAAATCCCTTATGATTATACAGTGGAAGTGAGAAATAGATTTAAGGGCCTAGATCTGATAGATAGAGTGCCTGATGAACTATGGAATGAGGTTTCTGACATTGTACAGGAGGCAGGGATCAAGACCATTCCCATAGAAAAGAAATGTAAAAAAGCAAAATGGCTGTCTGGGGAGGCCTTACAAATAGCTGTGAAAAGAAGAGAAGAGAAAAGCAAAGGAGAAAAGGAAAGATATAAACATCTGAATTCAGAGTTCCAAAGAATACCAAGAAGAGATAAGAAAGCCTTCTTCAGCGATCAATGCAAAGAAATAGAGGAAAACAAGAGAATGGGAAAGACTAGGGATCTCTTCAAGAAAATCAGAGATACCAAAGGAACATTTCATGGAAAGATGAGCTCGATAAAGGACAGAAATGGTATAGACCTAACAGAAGCAGAAGATATTAAGAAGAGATGGCAAGAATACACAGAAGAACTGTACAAAAAAAGATCTTCACGACCCAGATAATCACGATGGTGTGATCACTGACCTAGAGCCAGATCCTGGAATGTGAAGTCAAGTGGGCCTTAGAAAGCATCAATACGAACGAAGCTAGTGGAGGTGATGGAATTCCAGTTGAGCTATTCCAAATCCTGAAAGATGATGCTGTGAAAGTGCTGCACTCAATATGCCAGCAAATTTGGAAAACTCAGCAGTGGCCACAGGACTGGAAGAGGTCAGTTTTCATTCCAATCCCAAAGAAAGGCAATGCCAAAGAATGCTCAAACTACCGCAGAACTTCACTCATCTCACACGCTAGTAAAGTAATGCTCAAAATTCTCCAAGCCAGGCTTCAGCAATATGCGAACCGTGAACTTCCTAATGTGCAAGCTGGTTTTAGAAAAGGCAGAGGAACCAGAGATCAAATTGCCAACATCCACTGGATCATAGAAAAAGCAAGAGAGTTCCAGAAGAACATCTATTTCTGCTTTATTGACTATGCCAAAGCCTTTGACTGTGTGGATCACAATAAACTATGGAAAATTCTGAAAGAGATGGGAATACCAGAACACCTGATCTGCCTCTTGAGAAATCTGTATGCAGGTCAAGAATCAACAGTTAGAACTGGACATGGAACAACAGACTGCTTCCAAATAGGAAAAGGAGTTCGTCAAGGCTGCATATTGTCACCCTGTTTATTTAACTTATATGCAGAGTACATCATGAGAAACGCTGGACTAGAAGAAACACAAGCTGGAATCAAGATTGCCAGGAGAAATATCAATAACCTCAGATATGCAGATGACACCACCCTTATGGCAGAAAGTGAAGAGGAACTCAAAAGCCTCTTGATGAAAGTGAAAGAGGAGAGTGAAAAAGTTGGCTTAAAGCTCAACATTCAGAAAACGAAGATCATGGCATCCGGTCCCACCACTTCATGGGAAATAGACGGGGAAACAGTGGAAACAGTGTCAGACTTTATTTTTCTGGGCTCCAAAATCACTACAGATGGTGACTGCAGCCATGAAATTAAAAGACGCTTACTCCTTGGAAGGAAAGTTATGACCAACCTAGATAGCATATTCAAAAGCAGAGACATTACCTTGCCAACAAAGGTTCGTCTAGTCAAGGCTATGGTTTTTCCAGTGGTCATGTATGGATGTGAGAGTTGGACTGTGAAGAAAGCTGAGCACCGAAGAATTGATGCTTTTGAACTGTGGTGTTGGAGAAGACTCTTGAGGGTCCCTTGGACTGCAAGGAGATCCAACCAGTCCATTCTGAAGGAGATCAGCCCTGGGATTTCTTTGGAAGTTTGATATTGAAGCTGAAACTCCAGTACTTTGGCCACCTCATGCGAAGAGTTGACTCATTGGAAAAGACTCTGATGCTGGGAGGGATTGGGGGCAGGAGGAGAAGGGGATGACAGCAGATGAGGTGGCTGGATGGCATCACTGACTCGATGGACGTGAGTCTGAGTGAACTCCAGGAGTTGGTGAAGGACAGGGAGGCCTGGCGTGCTGGGATTCATGGGGTCGCAAAGAGTCGGATACGACTGAGCGACTGATCTGATCTGGTACTTTATTTGCCTTAAACATTTCTGCAAGTTAAAAATAAATATCTTCGTATGAACCTTCTTAATTTAATGATTCTAATCTGTGTTAAACAGACAGAAGCCAGAAACACAGTTCTTTTCTCCTAAGATATACATTTTAATAATCAAATTCCTAAATGCTTTTATCTATCCCAATTTTCTATCTTTGCTTTCACATAACATGAAATATTTTAGCCAACACCTTTTCTTCACTGATGTGCCAGGATTTCTAAAACTTTGTGGCATAAAATTATCATACTGGATTACCGAAACATAGAAAGAGAACTTAAATAGAGACACATAATTGAAAAAGCCCACAAAAGAAACGTTCTGTATTTTTAGTCACCATGTTAATTAAAAGTGTTTCTATTCTCTTAAACCTACTCTCTGCCTGAGAGCTACCTGAACTCCTCTGTAGGCTTTTCCACAAGGACCACATTTCAAAATCTATCATCTCCAGTTTCCAGCTGAAATGCCTTGTTCTGCTAACATCAGTGATCTTCTCCTGGTCTATACTTAACTCTCTCCAGCCTGACTATGCAATTCTGTCAAGCTCTGTGTTTCACAAAACTATATTTATACCTTCAAGATTATTAGAGCTTATTTTACATGCTCTGATTTAAACTGACTTCCCCCTAAATCCTAGAGGCAAAAGTTCTTAAGAGAATGACTCACTTCAGACACCTGCCTGGTGCCCAGATGTGGACAGAGGTGTGCCAGTGTGGCTCACTCCTGGAAAGGGTGGAGAGGAGGTTTCTGCTGCCTAGCAACGCTGTCCTCAGGACCACAGGAGACTCCATGTCAGAAGGGCAGTGTCAGTAACTCTGCAGTGCAGGGACACGGAAGGGAGAACCTACCTCAGCTACCTGATACAAATCCAGGACACATGGGTACATGTGCCGATACCAGAGATTAGTTAGTTATATGCAGATTGAAAACAACTCATATGGTCTACTCATGATTGAAATTATCAAGCTCTTGTTTTCTGCCTCTAGCTCAAGTTATTTCTGGAGATATTGACTCATTATTAAGAGGTACAGTATGAGGAATGAAATGTAAATACATACCTTTCTCTTACTGAAAGACACTCTGGAAAGAGAACTAATGAAATCCCCAATTTCAGCTAAAACTGGCTGAGTGATTTGCATGGTCTGTGGGTGTCATTCAGTTTTGACTGTCACCCAGTATATCACATAATACACTAAGATCTTGAAATACACTCTTATAGTCCTTGAGTCAAAATGATATTTCTTATTGCTTCAAATCAGTTCAGTTCAGTCACTCAGTCATGTGCGACCCCATGGACTGCAGTACACCAGGCTTCCCTGTCCATCACCAACTCCTGGAGCTTATTCAAACTCATGTCCATCGTGTTGGTGATGCCATCCAACCATCTCATCCTGTCTTCCCTTTCTCCTTCTTATTGCTAATTTCATTTTTATCTACTGCAATAAAAGCTACATTAAAATTTTATAGCATATACTATTTGTTAAATTTCCACTGGCTGTACCACATGTATCGATAAATAAAAGTGTGAAGTAAATGTATTAGGTATTTGACACTAATGAAACTATTATCCTCTTTCCATCCCACAACCTCATCTCAGGATCTTACCTCTGAATTCTAGGGCTTCCAGAAGCTGGTCCTGATTAATTACACTGACAAATTGTGCATGTGTGCTAAGTTGCTTCAGTTGTTTCTGACTCTTTGCAACACTATGGACTGTAGCCAACCAGGCTCATTTGTCCATGGGATACTTCAGGTAAAAATACTGGACTGGCTTGCTATGCCCTTCTCCAGGGGATCTTCCTGACCCAGGAATCAAATCCAGATCTCCTGCAATGGCAGGCAGGTTCTTTATCACTAGCACCATCTGGGAAGCACCAATTGTGCCCACATCCATGCTTTAATATAGACTTAGGGAAAAAAATGCACTATTATAAATCTTCAAAACACAGCTTATTTTCTTCGTGTAAAATGCACTGGCAAAAGAGAGATACTTTCAAGATGATGAGTTACTTAATCCACTTGTTCATTTATTTTAGAGTACATGTAAAGGTTCTGAGGTATTAGACATCAAGAGGAAATGTCTCCCGTCCTCAGAGTGACCACACTCTCCTGGGGGTGACAGGCAACCTCTCAAGTGTCAACTAAAACTGATGTGATGGGTGAGAAGCAGAGGAAGAGACCAGCCTGGCTAAGTGTGAGGGGAGCCTATGCAATTCCACATGGAATAACTCTGAAATGACCCTCATAACATAAGCAGTTTTTACCTGAATAAAAGAGAGGGATGACCCCCTCTATTACAATTCTCTTTTTACAATACAAAAGAAAGGTAAACCAGGTTGTTAGTGGTAGGTGTTCTGAATAGCAATTTCATTCTGATATTCCACATTGACTGGTACTTAAACTCTTGTCTTCAAGGATCTCTGGCGGAGGTGGGGAACATGCTCACATGCAGGACCATATGAGCTGGCTCCTCCATCTTCCTCAGGAAAGCCTGGCCTTCACCTCAGAAGCCCACATTGTTCAGACATTGTGCTCATTAATATCTTAACCTGGTCCATTCTAATAATGCAAAGCAATTTTATTCAATTATTATTCTGAAAGTCCAATTAAGAATTTTATCATTTCTAATCAAATCATTTAAATACTAATGGGACTAAAAATGGTCCAGCACTTCTGAATTACTTGGCCCCTCTCAGTAGGAATATTATTTAGTCAAAACTGGACCTCCTTTCTCTCAGCTGATCCTTCTCTCAAATAACAATGGCATTAAAATTCCAGAACCAATACAATATTGTAAAGTAATTACCCTCCAATTAAAATAAATAAATTTATTTATTTATTTTAATTAATTAATTTATTTATTTCAATTTTATTTTACTTTTAAACTTTACACTATTGTATTGGTTTTGCCAAATATCAAAATGAATCCACCACAGGTATACATGTGTTCCCCATCCTGAACCCTCCTCCCTCCTCCCTCCCCATACCATCCCTCTGGGTCGTCCCAGTGCACCAGCCCCAAGCATCCAGTATCGTGCGTCGAACCTGGACTGGCGACTCATTCCATATATGAGCCTATTATACAGAGTGAAGTAAGTCAGAAAGAAAAACACCAATACAGTATACTAACGCATATATATGGAATTTAGAAAGACGGTAACAATAACCCTGTATACGAGACAGCAAAAGAGACACTGATGTATAGAACAGTCTTTTGGACTCTGTGGGAGAGGGAGAGTGTGGGATGATTTGGGAGAATGGCATTGAAATAAATAAATTTAAATTTTTAAAAAATTCCAGTTTTATGAGGTAGTCTGCCACTATGCACTGGCATGCCAAGAATTATTTTCTAAATTAAGCATCTAAGGTCTTGCCCATACTCCTCACCTCAGACACTCAGAGTCAGAGCTCATGGGCAGATGTAACGCTGTGCACTGCATGTTTGGGAGAGACAGTCCTCCAAGGTTTCTATCAGAGTCAAGTACACCTGTTTGTTTGACAACTGGAATTGCCCTCCTCTACTGCACCCAATTAATTTCCTATATTTTTAAAATTTTCCTCCCACAGTTGATGTTAGCTGAAAGGTAGGAAACTTGCTCCTGAAGTAGGAAAAGGAGATGTTCTAGTTCTACTCAATGCCCTATCACATGTGCTAAAATCTCCACCTCTTTGTATGTCTACCTTTTACCTACTTATCTTTCTTTTCTTCCTTCTTCCCCTCTTTCTCCTCCTCCTCGTCTCTCCCTCTCCCCCTCCCCACCTCACACATACACACATACCCCTCATGTGTATCTGGGGAAGATGCTGGTAAGACTGCTATTCCTTACAATCCCCAGGTCTCTACAGTTGTCAATCTTGCAAACACTGTGTGATCTCCTCTCTGAGAGCCTGTTACCCTTCTGGGAAAACAAGATACTTGCTGTTTAGCAGTAATGAGATTTCCCAGGCACTACTAAAACCTAACTACTATATTTTTTCTTGAAAAATTTAATCATCAACACAGTTGATAGTTCATACTCTCTAAGTTGTAGTTCATTTTATGTTACAAAAATGTTCAAAGCCAATAAATTGAAGTCACAAATGCTCCACTCTCAGAGTTATTAAACATAAAAACTCTTTTATGTCCCCAGAGTCTGCAGAACTCACTGTACTAAGTACTTCGTTGCATTCCTGGAAATTAACAGCAAAATTGCATGAATTGGTGGGTGTAGATTTATGTCTAAATCAATTTATCTGATTCTTTCTTGACTTAAAATCATAGTATCTTGTTCATCATGTATTTTGCACTACTTTTCAGTTTTTAAAATACTGCATTAAGTATTTATCTGGATTACAGAATTTATTGGTGCACCCCTAAATTCTGTATCCAACTTAACAGCTTCACTTGCCACACCCTGTCCCAGTCCTGGCAATACAACCTGGCTTTAGTTTAAGTTCTAAAACGATGAGGACTTCACCCTGATTTTTCTTTTTCTTTTTTTACACAGTAATTAGTGTTACGGGTAAGAAAAAGATTGTTGCTGTTGTTCAGTGGCTCAGTCCTGTCCAGCTCTTTGCAACCCCATGAACTGCAGCACGCCAAGCTTCCCCGCCCTTCACTATCTCCTATAGTTTACTCAGATTCATGTCCATTGAGTCAGTGATGCCATCCAACCATCTCATCCTCTTCTCAGTCATCCTCTTCTCCATCACCACTAACCAAAAGATATCAATACAGATGTAAAACATGTCCTTCATTTTGTGTTCAGAATATCCAAACTCTGGTTTATTCTGAGCCATCTCAGATTTTTCAATGTAGATTTAAGTTAAACCACAAAAAAATATTTATAAAGGGTAGGAAATTGTGATAAAATATTAAGGAAGTGAGGCAAAGCATTAAGGGTCAACTTTCAGCTTTAGTCCTACCATCGACATGATCCCATCGCCACACTGTCCCCTTTTGGGGACAATACATACCAGTAATGTGAAAAAGATTTTCATTCAGGATAAAATAAAAGCAAGCAATTAAAATAAAAATAAGGAGGCAGAAAGTGTGAATGACGTTATATGTAAGAAGAGTATATAAATACATTACCACTTGTGATATACACAGCTGGACAGATAAGAATCTTCAGTTTTTCTGTATTCACACCAGAGGTAAAACCTCGCAGGGGCTCTGCCCCAGTCAGGGGAGGGAGTGTGGACTCCACTCTGAGTCACTCCCATCGGCTCAGTCTCATCACCCAAGAACCCTGCCCCCATGACACCATCTGCCTGCCTGTTTCTGGTCTCCAGGGCTCAGTGTTTCCCCTCCAGAAAGACAAGCAGTTCCTTACGTCTTTTTCTGTTTCGGGAGACAATTTCAGGTAACAGAAACCCAGGACAACTTAGCACAGAGTAGAAAACCGAGTATAAAACTCCCAGAGGGGAACTTTTTAAAAGGCCATTAAGTTTCCTAAAGGATAAAATAAATGTGAAAAATCTCATAGGTTGGTGGTTTCTGTTTCCTGGCATGTAATAATCATAATCATAACAGCCAATGAACAGAATTAATAAATGGCACTCCTATAGTCTCTCTTCCTTCTAGGCTCAGTCATGTACATCTTTTCATCTCTGTCCTCACATTTCAATCTCAATGACCCCACACGGCTGAAGAGAATGTCAAAACTTACAGAGACGGTGAGTTACTCACGGTCACAGGAAAGAAATGTGAATTTCAGTTTCCTGTGTCTCTGTCCTTTTCTATTCCAACCACGTCTCACCATTTTACCTAAAATACACGCACGTAGGTAACCGTGTTAATAAAGTGGAGCATTACAGTAACAGAAACTTCCCTGGCTCACTGGGGGCAGTTCTGAGCACTCACAGTATTGCTCCTCAGGTGGATGCAGCGATTTCTCTTGAGGGGTAACAGACATGCTCGGCACCTCAGTCCCAGGTGCGCGTGCCACCCGCGTGTCCATCCACGCCATGAGATCAGCGGCACCCCAAGTCCCGCAAGTGCCGCCTCAACACTTGGGGCCACAGGTTGTAGGGTAAGGGAGTTAAGAGAAGGTGAGGTTTGGAAAAAGAACAAGACCGGCACTTTACAGGAACAGATCACCTTTAACGAGGTGAGAAGGGGCAACAGTCAGATTAGTGAGCTGCTGCACTAACCCAAGAAAAGAGTTAAGTATATGTAGGCATATATGTGGAAAGCTATTGTCTTAAGGGGGCCTGTTCTTCTCCAAGGTTGTTCGGAGTAGTTATCTCTTAAACAGCTGGGGCAAGGAATTCTGGAGATCAGCCAGAGGCTGGGACTGGCTGGGAGCTGGGCATAATCAACCTTAATGTCCATTTTTTCCCTTCAGGTGAGAGAGTTCTTTGTTTTGCATAGAATGATGCGGAGAATCTGAAGGGGAGTTTTAATTCCAGACTATTTTGAGCCATGTAACTTTGCTTCATTCCAAACCCTAAGAAATACATATAAAAAGAGAAAGAGAGGTGGGTGTCGTTAATGTCAGGGCTTCTTCGTGCTGGCAAATCAGGGTCAGGGGTTTGCGGTCTGGGAGGAAGGAAATCTAAGGCCCGTAGTGTTAATTTTCTATTCTAGCCATCAGGGTCTCAAGCAAAAGAACAGTCTTGACTTGGTCTTGGGAGATGGCTTGGATTCGGTCTTGGAGGAATCCCTGGAAAAGATTAAACAAACAAGACCCAAAGGTGAGTAGGAGGATGATAAAAATAAATGGTCTGAGAAGGGGTAAAACCCAAGGCATCCAGTTCCAATCTGTCAGCCATGACTGCCAGGAGTTGCTTTCTCTCTGGCGGATTCATGAGGCTTGATCTGTAAGGTTTTTTTGCAGCTCCTTGGACAATGTCCGACTGGTTGGCATAGAAATAGCAGGATTCATCTAGAAAAAGACACAGACCTCCCTTCTCTGCAGTGAGTAGATACAATCCCCTTCTATTTTGTAATATTACAGCCACCAAGGAATCAACTTGATATTGGACAGTTATTAGGCCTTGAACTATTTCCTGGCAGCTGTCTGATAGGTCTTTAGATAGTGTCTGGTAGTTTTGGATGGAGGTGGTTAAGCCTATTCCAATTGCAGCCACTATTCTTAGTCCTATTAAGAGGGGAATGAAATGAATGGCTCATTTTATTCGCTTGTGGATGAGAGGAATAGGCAAGGGTTGATCCTTGGGGGCTATTAAAATGTTTGGCCTGGAGTATACAAGGGTGCAGGTCCCAGTCCAATTAGTAGGTACACAGAGGTATGTAGACGTCCCACACAGGAAAAATAGGCCAGGTGTCGTAATACAACAGTTGAAGTAGATGGCAAAGAGAAGTTGAGGGGGGTTTTGATCATTCATTCAAGGACGTTCAGAGACTCCGCTACGGTGGCCCCAGTGATGGGAGAGGTGGAGGAATATGCTGAAGGAAACTGCCCTGTAAAGGTTAAAGAGTGTTCTGCAGGACCAGAAACATTATATATAGCCTTTCCAGTGGCAAAGAGTAAGGTGGAGGTTTGGTTGCACATGGAGTTAGGGATTGTGCCCACGGGTTGGTCATACAAAATGTTTCAGTAATTTCTGGATATGCAAAAAGGAGCTGGTTGTAACAGTGTTACTCTCTGGGTTTTTCATTGAAGGAGAGAAGTTCAGTGAGTAAAGATTCTAAGAGTATGTCTAAATTTTGGATTTAGTCAGTAGTGTGAAGATATTTAAGATATGAGATGAATAAAGGCTCCCTACAGTATGAGTGGTGTAGGGACATGTTACCTGTGGTCCAGTCAAGGATGGATGTAGGGAGGGCTGAATCTCCCAGGGGAGTTATGGATAGACGTATCCAGCAGTCTTTAGTCAATTGTGGGTAAGAAGCATTGAGAAGGGTATGGGTTAAATTAAGGGTCCAGAATAGATAGTTGAGGTTAGGATTTTGAAGGAGTTCGTGGGTCAGAGGAAGAAGGGAGGATAAGAAGAAGATGTTAAACAACATTTGGGCAAGTGAGTACAAGATAGATTACTATGGAAAAGAATTGGATTTCAAAGGGGTAAAAGTTATAAAAGGTTCCCCATAGCCACAGGGTAGAGATGTAACCTTCCACATGTTCGAACGTGGATCCTTGAGGACTCGAGACCTAGTCCTATCTGCCAGAAGTTGTTCCAGGAATAATCGCAGCCATGAAACTGACAGGCTCATCCATCACCAATTGTGAGAAACTTGTTAAGTATAAGTCTGGCACGCATTTTCATCATTGAGCTACATAACCTTTTTAAACTGAGTGATGTGTACCCAAGAGGTGATTTCTTTTAATTTTGTAGCAGTACAGGTCAGCAGAATTATCATGTAGGGTCCTTGCCATTTTGGGGTTAGATCAGAGCGGGACTGAGTTGTCATATAAACTCTGTCTCCTGTTTCAAGGGATGGCTATGGAAGATTGGGATGTGGCCGAGGGAGTAATTTATCCATATGTTGCCAAAGGGCATCTCATATCTGGGCAAGTAAAGGAAAAGGAAGGTGGGATGGCAGTCTGGGACCATCCTGGGAAGGGGGAAGACCTAAAGGTACTATGGGCCTCCCATACATGGCGTTGAATGGACTGATATTTAAGGGGTTTTTTTTTTTTGGTAAGGCCTGGACCTTGAAGAGGGCTAAAGGAAGGAATTTAGTCCAGTCTTGATGAAGTTTGATCGTTAATTTTGTCAGAGTTTCTTTTAGGACTCAGTTGGCTCTCTCAACCTTACCAGAAGACCGGGGATGATAAGGAATGTGAAACCTCCAAGAAACTTGAAGGGCTCATGCAATATTTTGGGTGATTTGGGATGTGAACTCGAGCCCATTGTCAGACTGGAGGGAGGAAGGCATTCCAAACCTGGGGAGGATTTCAGTAAGAATAAGCTGAGCCACAGTAGGGGCTCATTTGTTAGTAGTCGGGAAAGCTTTGATACATCCAGAAAATGTATCTATGAAGACAAGGAGAAATTTAACCCTTTTTACGGGTGGTATGTGGGTGAAACCTACCTGCCGGTCTTGTGCATGAAGATGTCCACGAATTTGGTGGGTGGGGAAAGGAGGGGACGAATGTTAGAATCAGGATTTGTCCACTGACAAATGGTACAAGTTTGGGTCAGATTATTTAAATAAGTCACATCATCCTTAGTCAGTTCAATAAAGTTCTGAAGGAAAGCCTTAAGTACTTTTGTAGGGATGTGGAAAAGGGAATATAAATATGAAAACAACGTGAGGATGTTAGGGTCGTCAATCTGGGCTATAGTAAAGACAGTATTAACAGAGGCAGCCTGAGGCTTTGCTTTGTGATCTGCTATATTGTTATATAGCAGTGATCAACGCAAAGAAATAGAGGAAAACAACAGAATGGGAAAGACTAGAGATCTCTTCAAGAAAATTAGAGATACCAAGGGAACATTTCATGCAAAAAATGGGCTTGATAAAGGACAGAAATGGTATGGGCCTAACAGAAGCAGAAGATATTAAGAAGAGGTGGCAAGAATACACAGGAAACTGTACAAAAAAGATCTTCACGACCCAGATAATCATG
Organism: Bos indicus x Bos taurus; assembly: GCF_003369695.1. Taxonomy (NCBI): domain Eukaryota; kingdom Metazoa; phylum Chordata; class Mammalia; order Artiodactyla; family Bovidae; genus Bos; species Bos indicus x Bos taurus. The sequence goes on along the minus strand of NC_040102.1, from coordinate 1,906,351 downwards.
ATGGTGTGATCACTGACCTAGAGCCAGACATCCTAGAATGCGAAGTCAAGTGGGCCTTAGAAAGCATCACTATGAACAAAGCTAGTGGAGGTGATGGAATTTCAGTTAAGCTATTTCAAATCCTGAAAGATGATGCTGTGAAAGTGCTGCACTCAATATGCCAGCTAATTTGGAAAACTCAGCAGTGGCCACAGGACTGGAAAAGGTCAGTTTTCATTCCAATCCCAAAGAAAGGCAATGCCAAAGAATGCTCAAACTACTGCACAATTGCACTCATTTCACACGCTAGTAAAGTAATGCTCAAAATTCTCCAAGCCAGGCTTCAGCAATATGTGAACCGTGAACTTCCAGATGTTCAAGCTCGTTTTAGAAAAGGCAGAGGAACCAGAGATCAAATTGCCAACATCCACTGGATCACCGAAAAAGCAAGCGAGTTCCAGAAAAACATCTCTATCTGCTTTATTGATTATGCCAAAGCCTTTGACTGTGTGGATCACAATAAACTGTGGAAAATTCTTCAAGAGATGGGAATACCAGACTACCTGACCTGCCTCTTGAGAAACCTATATGCAGGTCAGGAAGCAACAGTTAGAACTGGACATGGAACAACAGACTGGTTCCAAACAGGAAAAGGAATACATCAAGGCTGTATATTGTCACCCTGCTTATTCAACTTATATGCAGAGTACATCATGAGAAACGCTGGACTGGAAGAAACACAAGCTGGAATCAAGATTGCCGGGAGAAATATCAATAACCTCAGATATGCAGATGACACCACGCTTATGGCAGAAAGTGAAGAGGAACTAAAAAGCCTCTTGATGAAAGTGAAAGAGGAGAGTGAAAAAGTTGGCCGAAAGCTCAACATTCAGAAAATGAAGATCATGGCATCTGGTCCCACCACTTCATGGGAAATAGATGGGGAAACAGTGGAAACAGTGTCAGACTTTATTTTGGGGGGCTCTAAAATCACTGCAGATGGTAACTGCAGCCATGAAATTAAAAGACGCTTACTCCTTGGAAGGAAAGTTATGACCAACCTAGATAGCATATTCAAAAGCAGAAATATTACTTTGCCAACAAAGGTCCATTTAGTCAAGGCTATGGTTTTTCCAGTGGTCATGTATGGATGTGAGAGTTGGACTGTGAAGAAGGCTGAGTGCCGAAGAATTGATGCTTTTGAACTGTGGTGTTGGAGAAGACTCTTGAGAGTCCCTTGGATGGCAAGGAGATCCAACCAGTCCATTCTGAAGGAGATCAGCCCTGGGTGTTCTTTGGAAGGAATGATGCTAAAGCTGAAACTCCAGTACTTTGGCTACCTCATGTGAAGAGTTGACTCATTGGCAAAGACTCTGATGCTGGGAGGGATTGGGGGTAGGAAGAGAAGGGGACGACAGAGGATGAGATGGCTGGATGGCATCACCAACTCCATGGACGTGAGTTTGAGTGAACTCCAGGAGATGGTGATGGACAGGGAGGCCTGGCGTGCTGCAATTCATGGGGTCACAAAGAGTTGGACACGACTGAGAAACTGAACGGAACTGAATTGCTATTGTTATAAAAGGAGATAGGGCCACGCTGCTGATGTCCCGGGCGATGTATTACAGCAGCTTGTTTTGGGAGCTGAGCTGCATGGAGGAGTTCAGAAATAAAAGCAGCATTAAAAATAGGTATCCTTCTGAGTCAGGAATCCCCTCTCCCCCCAGATTATAATGTTAGAATGTAATATGTTTTAGACATACTTGGAGTCCATGTAAATGTTTACCTTTTGGTCTTTGGCTAGGGTCAAAGCCTGTGTAGGAGCTATTAGTTCAGCCTGCTGTGAGGATGTGTGAGCTGGGAGCATGGCTGACTTGATGAAGCGAGGGGGGATAGCTTTGTTGGGATGTCCCTGGACTATAGCGTATCCAGCCCCAAATGTGGCTTATGTCTGGGCACTGCCATCTATGAACCAGGATGGGACTTTGGGGTGAGTAAGGGGCTGACCGGTTATATATTTGAAGGGATTAAGTGTCATATCTAAGGTCTGAACACAGTCATGAGATAGGTGTTCTGCTTCTGGATCTGGTGTAGGGAGTAAGCTAGCAGGATTAAGAGGTTTACAAGGCATAAAAGAAAGGGATGGGTCCAGGAGGTGTGTGTGGAGGATCTGTAGTTGAGCAGTGGGCAGAGAAAGGAAAGCCCGATGAGAGAGTAAATCTTCGAAGGAATGAGGTAAGCATACATTTAGAGGAGCATTTCGGGTTAGTTTTTGGGATTCAGGTATTAAGAGGGTGGTTGCAGCTAAGGCCTGAAGACAAGGTGGCCATCTGAGCGTGACGAGATCAAGTTGTTTAGATAAGAAAGCTAGAAGGCCCCATATCCCCTCCTTTTTTGGCACAGAATCCCTAAGGCATGTCCTTGTCGAGAATGTACAAAAAGGAAAAAAGGCTTGGTGTAATCAAGTAAGTAAAGAGAAGGGGCCTGTAGTAAATGTTTGATAAGAGTCTGTTTTGGGGTGAGGAGAGAGGTGGGAGCCAATTAGTGTTCATCTAGGTTTCCTCAAGTAGCTTGGTAGAGAGGTTTTGCGTGGAGGGCAAAATTTGGGACCCATATTCAGAAGAAGTTTAATAGACCTAATATAAAAAGAAGTTCCTTCTTGGTCCGGGGTCTGGGGGTCTGTGTCAAGGCTTGAAATCTCTGAGCTAGAATTATTTTGGATGTGGGAGTGAGAAGCAATCCCATGTAATTGTCAGTGGTGGAAGCAAGTGTGCTTTGGAGAGAGAGACTCTGTAGCCCCAGTTGCCTAGGGCATTTAATACTGTCTCAGTGTGGACCAGGCAGTTATGGTGAGAGGAACTACATAACAATAAATTGTCTACATATTGGTGTAAGGTAGTAGAGCTTAAGCCTAAAGTTTGTAGGTCTCTTTGGAGGGCTTGATTGAAAAAAATGAGGGCTATCTCTAAACCCTTGTGGTAAAATAGTCCAAGTTAATTGTTGAGATTGATATATGTCTGGGTCCATCCAGGTGAAGATAAATAGGGGCTATGAGGAGTGGTGTAAAGAAAGCATCTTTGAGGCCCAACACCATGAAGTAGAGTGTGTCAGGGGGAATATGTGAGAGAAGGGTGTAGGGATTAGTGACCACCAGCTGTATGGGTATTAAGGCCTCACTGATCTTGTGAAGATCTTGAACTAGACGCCAGGAGTGGGGGCCCTTTTTGACTGCCAGTATACGAGTATTATGAGGAGAACAGATAGGCTGCAAAAGGCCGGCTTTGAGCAGTCGGGAGATTATTTATTGGTTTAAGTCCTTGTCGAGATTCCATGGTCAGGGTATATTAAGTTTGGGTTATTACCTCAGAGGGATTTTTAAGAAAAATCTGTACAGGGGAATGGTGTTAGGCTACTGACAGGGCTTCAGTGTCCCAGACCTGAGAATCTATGGGGGAAGGTCAGGAGGCAGGTTTTGGGAGTAAGGGCTGGCCAAGGGTTCAGGTGCCATTTGAATGCAAAGAGTTGATATGGGATCTAAGAATGGGAGGTTTATAGAAGTTTGTGGCTTAGCCAGAAGATCATGTCCCATCAATGCCATTGGGCATTGAGGAATTACTATAAAAGAATATGTTAATGTTTCCTTACCAAAAGAACATAGGAGAGGAGGGGTTATTTGGGGATAATAAGGGATGCTTGAGACCCCTTCGATAGCCACCTCTGAAGGTTGAAGAGGGCCCTTAAAGGAGATTAAAAGTGAAAAGGCTGCTCCAGTGTCTATTAGGAATGAGACTTTGTGTCCGGCCACTGTGCCAATTACCCAAAGCTCCGAGTCTGTCTGTACGGGGTGGACTTAGGGTCTGGAGCTTGGGCTCCGTCACTGGACTAACTCAGGCACTATTGGATCATCTCTCACCTCATCTGAGGAACCGTGGTCTGGGGTGCCAGGGCCCCCCTGAGTCTGGTTCCCAGCCCACTGTTGTTGGGCCTGGGGTGGATCCCGAGATTTGGTGGGTAGTGTCTGAGGACAATCCATTTTCCAGTGGCCCCATTGTTTGCAGGTGGGGCAGGGTTTGGTGGGTGGCCAGGTGTTCGGGCAGGACTTAGCCCAGTATCCCGATTGGTTACATCTGAAGCAGGGGCCTAGAGGGTTAGGTCCCATACCGGTGGGCTGAGGTTGATGGGCCAAAGGGGTTGAATTTTTTTCTTGGATAGCTGTAGTGAATAAAGTGTATTTGGCCTTTATTTCCTTTTCCTTTTTTCGCTTCTTCCTCCCTATTGTTGAAAACTTTAAAGGCTATTTCTAGGAGATCTCACTGAGGGGTTTCAGGGCCTTTCTCTAACTGGCATAGTTTTGGGCAAATATCTGGGGCTGACTGGCTTATGAACTGGATGTGTAGGTACAGAAGTCCAGCAGGGGTGGAAATATCTAGATTAGTGTATTTTTGCACTGCCTCAGTAAGCCATGAAAGAAAAAGGGCAGGATTTTCATCTTTTTTTGAGTCCCTTTCCTAATCTTATCATAGCTAACATGAATGTGGAAGCTTTTTAGCATTCCTTCTAGTAAACAGGTGATCATATGATGTAGGTACTGGATGCCGGCATTGCTGGCTTGATATGTCCACTATGGCTCAGTTAAAGGGACTACATCATCAGCCAACAGATTAGTCCTATCTTGGTTATGGAGCTGATTACCATGAGTCTGAGCTGCCTGCCATATCTGTTCCTTTTCATCAGGGGTTAAAGTGGCATTTAGGATGTAATAAAGATCATTCCAGGTTAAATGATATGCTTGTGTAAGGTGGAGGAATTTTCTCTTGTGTCTAGTAGGATTTTCTGAAAAAGATCCCAATTTTTATTTAATTTGGCTTGTATGAGAAATTGAGAAAGGTACATGAACCCATGTAGGGCCCTCTGGTCCCGCTACCTCTCTGAGAGGAAACGTGTTTGCTTTGGGTCCTGGCCGATGGAAGTGGGTGGAAAGCTCTTTTGGGGTTTCAGAGTCATTGCTTCCTGTTTTGGAGGAGGAAGGGCGAGAGGATGGGGTCTCAGCTCCAGCTTCCTCTCCGGGGCAGTAGGGAGGAGGCTCATCTGCCAGGTCAAAATAGGGGGCTGAGGGTTTCGGGGGCCTTTTAGGGGCTTTAGATTTTGATTCTTTTGTAGTGGAGGGGGAGAGAGAGCAGAGGAGGATTTGATAGGTAGAACAGTCCTTACAGAGAGAAGGATGGCTTCGAAGGTCCCAGAAGGCTTGAATATAGGGGACCTCCGACCATTTGCCATTCCATCTGAGGAAGTTTGTGACATCTGATAAAATCTTGAAATTGAAAGTCCCAAACTCAGGCCAGTGGTTTTGGTTAACCAGTTTGTATTGAGGCCAAATTTGAGTGCAAAGTGACTGGAGTTTATGAACGTTGAGATTGGTCAAGAGTAGAGGTTTAAGGTTTCGTCTTACACAGGCCAAGGAAGAGTTCTGTGGGACGGATTGGCTTGACCCCATAGCAAATGGCTAGTGACTGTCCAATTGAGAGAAAAGGTCGTCACCTAATCTCTTGACCGGGCAAAGAGAAAGAGAGACTCTGAAGGAGGGAGGGGCGTCCCCCACGTACCTCCCCAGAGGGCCTTTTGGCCAGAGAGTTCCCCGGGAACCCGGAAAGGATGATAGTCTATGGCGCCCTAGAGTACCGTCCAGGCTTACCTGGGCTACTGGGTCAGGTGAGAATTCGTGGTGGATGGAGGGAGGTCAAATGGCAAAAGGCCTTTGTCCTGGAGTTGGTCGGTCTCACGGAAAAGAAAGTGTAGAGAAAAGACAGTGTAGAGAAAAGAGGGGAAGGGGCGGGGGGCGGGGAGAGAGAGCACACGCGCGTGAGCAGTATTCCTCTGGTTACATGGAAAACCAATAAAGCCCTTATATAGGGTTTGTACTGCTTACGAAGGCACAGGGAATCCTCTTAAGGAGGTCTTAAAAGCCCGGGCTGGAAGGTGAGCCTGGCAGCCTTCCACGCTCTGAAGAGCTGGCAGTGGAGAACGAGAAGGAACCTCAACCTCCCAGTTTCAGCACCAAAAAATGTAGGCTAAGGGAGTTAGAGAAGGCGAGGTTCTGAAAAAGAACAAGACCGGCACTTTACAGGAACCGATCACCTTTAATGAGGCGAGAGTGTGCAGCAGTCAGATTAGTGAGCTGCTACACTAACCCAAGAAAAGAATAAGTATATGTAGGTATACATGTGGAAATCTACTATCTTAAAGGGGCCTGTTTTTCTCCAAGGTTGTTCAGAGTAGTTCTCTCTTAAAGGGCTGGGGCAAGGAATCCTGGAGGTCAGCCAGAGGCTGGGTCCGGCTGGGAGCTGGGTGTAATCAACCTTAATGTCCTTTTTTTTTTTTTTCCTTTGGATGACAGAGTTCTTTGTTTTTGCATAGAATGGTGGGGAGGACCTGGAGGGGAGTTTTAATTCCAGGCTATTTTGAGCCATGTAACATTCCTTCACAGGTCATCTCCCATGATGAGACCCATGTCCCCCTGCGTTATTGACAAGCAACTCATGTGAGTCACCCTGAATCTGAGCTGACGGCCTGATTTAACAAGGAGAATATTATGACCTTACCCTCCGAGCGAAGGTCACTCTCGTCCAGAGCCTGGTCCTGAGCCGTGGTTTGCGCACCGGACACCCCCGCCCCCCGGGCTGGAAGTTCCTCCTTGGCCTCCCTTTCCCCATCTCCTCCACCAGCACCCCGTGCTCTGGTCTCTGGGCCTGTCTGCCTGCCGTGGTTTACAAGCCCCGCGAGAGACACGGTCACGTCTGTCTGTGTCTGGGCTGTCTCACTCACCTGAGGCCTCTGGGCCCGCACGCCGTCCCAACGGCTGCACATCCTCCTCCCTGGCTGAGCAGTGTCCCGTTGTGCGTGTGTGAACACCCTGCGTCTGCGCTGGCCCACCCCTCACGGACACCTGGGCCTGCGGCCACGGCTGCTGTGGACGAAGCTGAGACAACCGCGGACATGTGGACACCGGGCTGAGTCTGTGTTGCCATTCAGGGTTTGCCCAGACCCGACAGCGTCCCTAATGGGATAGTGTCAGTCAGCAAGAGACTCCGGCTGACTCCAAACCAGACCCTCAGACACCTGCTTTTCACGGAGGCAGTTGTGTACAGTCCTGTGGGCCTCAAGCCTCAGACCCTGCGGCCACCACAGCCAGGACCTGCGCCCGGTGGCAGTCAAAACTGGGGCCATACAGGTGAATCCAGGGCCACAGCTGTAAGCCGGGGCCACTGACGTAAGTCTATTGTCTGTGAGGTAAACCCGAGGCCACCAACATAAATTGGGGCCTTGGCCGTAAAGCTGGAGCCACTGATGTAAAACTGTGGTCACTGACGTAAACCCGTGACGTAAAGCCACCATCATTGACGTAAACCTGGGGTCACTAACGTAAAACTGGGATCACTGACGTAAATCCAGGGTCACTGACGTAAATCTGTTTCCTCAGATGGAAAACCAGGGACATTGTGGTAAATTGGGGCCTCAGACATGACTCCGGGTGCAGGCACCTGTCAGGCTCAGGTGGAGTGCCGGGTGCCCTGGACTAAGCGGGAGGTGTAGATGGCCTGGCTTTAATCCCAAGGACCCCCAGCCTCCCTATGTGCCCCTGGCCACGCTCTGCCCTCCAGTGGCTTGTGGTTGACAGAGTCGGTCCAGGCGGTGAGTGTCCAGGCCTCTCAGGGCGGCTCCTGTGGACCCTGTGGGCTCGGCTCTGGCCGTTCCCAACGCCCGGGGTTCTGGGGCTGGACGGGGAGGGGCGTGTGGGGTTCAGACCCTGCCCCTCAGGAGGAGCCCTGGGTTTAGCCCCGACCAGCCTCCCCTCCCCCGCCCTCCCAGAGCCAGCATTGCTCCGCCAAGTGGCCGGGTTCTCAGAGGGAATGGTTCTGTGTGTAGCAGTCGATTCGGCATTGGGAGGAGCGAGTTCAGGACCCTCCTGGGTTCGCAGCCTGACAGTGAACCCCATGGTTCCTATCGACCTGACTTTATAAATCAAAACGAGGCCCAGAGAAATTCCAGGTTTTGCCCCAGAGTCAGTCACAGTGACAGGGACTCCTGGGGTCCCGGGGTCATGTCGCCCTGCACCCCTAGAAGGTGCGTGCGCACCCCCAGCTTCCGTGCAGTGCAGTGAACCTGTGTTCCCCTTCCTCTGCCCACCTGTGCAGGGGCGCCAACAGAACCCACAGGCGGGGGAGCTCACAGACAGATTCTGGTAGCCGGACATGTGCGACCCCATGCTGGCATGTGGTGGGGGCCTTGCTGGCTTGTAGGCGTGGAGGGCTGTCTGCAGTCTCGCTGCCTTTCCAAGAGTGTGGGAACGAGAGTGTGGGGTCTCCCCCTGCCCCCCGTCCTCTCATCGCACCAGGGCCCCACTCTGATGACTGCCTTCAGTCTTAATTGCCTCCTAAGAGCCCTGTCTTCAGGAACTGTTGCACTGGGTGTTAGGGCTTCAATATAGGAGTTTTAGGGGCCATAGCCCTGTCCAGGGCAGAGTCACAGACACTTGAATAAATGAGCATTTGGTGTTTGGAGGCCTTTGTAACTTTGTTCTTGATGTTTCTGAGGCACTGCAGTGGCTTCCTTCATGTTCTGTATGAATTTCCTGTTGCTTCTGTAACAAATTGCCACAAATTCAGTGGCTTAAAACACTGTGAATGTATTATCCTCCAGTCTTAGGAATCAGAAGTTTGGAGTCAAGGTGCTGGCAGGACTCTGTCCCCATCCTCCCCCAACCCGTCCAGCCCCCCATTCCTTACCTGGTGGCCTCCACCCATCCCCTGTTCTCCACACTGCATCTCTCTGACAGTCCCCATCTTGGTTCGCAGCTCCCTCTGCCCTGAAGGATGGCTGTGATTGTGCTGGGCCTTCCTAGCTGATCCCAGACTCTCCTGTTTCAGTATCCTGAACTTAGTCCCATCCTCCCTTTGATCACATATGTGATGTATTCACAGTTTCCAGGGATGGGCATGTCTGTGTCTGGGGGACCATTATTCTGCCTCCCACATGGTAAGTTCTACTTTTAAACTAACTGCTTTCTAATATCATTATGCTGTACTAATAAATAAATTATTAATATAGTAAAAGTACACTCAATATGTTTCAGGTTACTAAAGGGGCAGATGGTATTTGACCTTGGAATTTCAGTTTCTCATATGATCAGAATATTTTCCTTGGAAATCACATGGCTGAGATTTTGAGGATGTTTTCATGCTGAGTAATGTCCATGTCTTCTTGGTCTTTGTCATTTGTTCTCTTAACAAAATATGTAGTTCTGGTAAATTGTGATATACAGTTGGTGCTCATTAAAGCACCATGGGATTGATTGTAGGGTTACATATCAAGTTTGGATGAGGCAAACTCATAAATAGGGATTCTGCAGATGGTGAGCATCACTTGCAGTTGGTGAGTCTTTATGACCACGTTTTCTCTTTGCTCACATGCTCCTATATGTCCCAGTCTATCATTGACCCTTTAGGAATAATCACACTGCTGAGAAACTGGCCGTGGAACTTGGAACATCCACACGACACGGGAAGCCACTTAGACCAACTATCAGAGATAACTAGTGGGCCCTTAGCAGGACAGTGACAGATAACAGTGGAAAACTGCACTGTTTGCAGGATAAAACCACCAGTCATTGATCAGACACTCACAGTGTGATGGAACAGTGAGTGATATGGGTTACAGAGAAGATGGGTGAACTGGGTAGCTAGTGCATCTCAAGTGAGCAAATTTTGGAGATTGAACAGTGACCATTTTTCATTGGGTCTCATGATTTTGTGGCTAGGGCATTTGGACAGAGCTCAGCTGGGCATCTGTGCTCCACTTGGCTTTGAGTGAGGTCATGCAGTGGTGTCTAGACACAGATGTATTCTGGAGGGCCTAGAAGGCCACTCACAGGTCCGTGCCTTGATGAATGGATGGAGGTCGGATTCAGCTAGTAATGCCCACCCGAGAAGATTCCAGGGGGCCCTGACAGGTGCTGCAGGGTTTCTGTGGTGCAGACCTGAATACCCAGAAGGTCCCTTCCATTGGCCAAGCAGCTCAGTGGCGTTCTGTCTCTCGGTTGCAGAAGCTGCAAAGAATGCGCCTATGAAGTTGTCCTTTCCACCCTCTCAATGCCCATAGTGAACATGCTGTACTTCTGTTGATATCTATACCCACACCAATTAGTGAGCAAGACATTTGTTTTAATTTATTCTAAAAATATCTTCTTAAATCAGACTTGTTAGCTCATTAATGTTTATTTTCTTAATCTAATCACCTAGTGTGAAAATGGAAACTATAAAAAGAAAGGAAATGTACTTTATGATATGCAAATGTATTATCATTCCCTTCACAAAGTCCAGAAAGACCACATAATACCCTCAGTATCATTTAGAGAAGAAAGATTCTTAATTTACACATGCTAATTGTTTATCACCATTGTAATTGGTTAAGTTAGTTGAATTTCAGTATTTTATTTACTGATATAAAGATTAAAGTCAGAAGATAGAAACATTTGGAACGAGTTTTTTATTGTTGTTTTCTTTAACTTCCACTACTGACTGAGGCTATTAAGGGCTTAAAAAAATAAGCTTATAAATGGAATGGATTATTCTCTATAATAATTTTTAAATAACTTTTAAAAAATGTTTGTTGTCCTACAATTTTTATAAACTCTATTGTTCTAACAAATCAATATCTAGAGTCTTAGATGCTATATATTCTGTTGTTTAAAATTGTTGTCAGTGTAAGAAAATTATGTGTTGGGGTGACAGGGAATTAACTGTGGAGATTTTCAGATCTTCTAGGAGGTTCTCAGGCATGGAGACACAAACAACAGATTAAGTTAATTGAAAGAGAACCAAGAAAGTGGAGTCAATTCTCCCAACAGAACTGTGTGCTCAGCAGCCAGCCAGGACTCTCTGTGAACAGGAATCAGATTCAGGAGCTTCTCTTTCAGGACCTAGCCCTCCTCCCTCGACAGATCCTTCACTTTAAAGTCCAGGAATAAGCTGTAATAAGACATTAACAATAGAGAATAGTTATTTTGTTTCTACAGCAGCTTCTCTTATTTTTTGTCTTTATGAAGTTTTGCATGTGTGTGAAAGTAACCCACACTTATATAAAATGTAAATATTATAGACGTCTGTAATATAGCAAGTGGAAGCATCACTTAATACTACAAACAGAGGAGGCTCGTTGGTAGTTTCTGCCAGGCTTGCTTTGGTTCCTTTAAAAACAGTCGTCCCCAAAGTCCCCTCAGGCGAAGGTGCCTGAGCTCCTCTTCTGTCTGTCTTACACCTGCTGGGACTGTTTGGTGATGCACTTAGCAGCACCTCGGAGTCCTGGTTAAGGTCCATTTCTCTTTGAAGAGAAAAGCCTTGTGAATGATCTCAGTACCCAGTTCTTTCTCCAGATAGCAGGGAGAGAGACCCCTGGGGCACCTCAGCGGGCCAGATGCAGAAGACTTAACACCACGTGGAGACTCCACCATTGTCCTGCGGTGGCAGCAGATTTCTGTGGAGAGTGTTTAGGGTTGGTCTTCCAGCTGGAGCACAGGGGCTAGGGGTGTGAATGCAGCCACTTCTCAGCAGACCCGTTGTGTTTCATTTCTTTGACACATTCCTTCCACATAACTTGAAAGAGCTGATGGAATTACGGGAGGAAGGACCCCTACCCAGCTGCATCCATCTCCAGCTGTAGAATCTAAAGACCTGAAGTAGAGACGTGCATTTTAAATCTGAGAGTAGCTGTATAGTGTGTACACAGGGTATTCAGTATAGATTGAGTGTCATTTTGGTGTGAGTAATGCTTTCACGTGTGGCTCTGGGAAATTTTAGCACAAAGGTGTTTAAAGTGAACAAGACCAGGTGACCAGCGCAGAGGAGCCCATTATACTTCCCGCTGTGTCCTTTTAGTTATAAATCACCTCTTTTTTTCCTTAGAAAAAAGAGGCAAGTTGTTAAATTTTACTTTTATCATTAAAGACAAGTTAGTTACATTGGTGTAGAATAAGTGACATCTCCGGCAGGTAGGGAGGAGTTATTTGTTCAGCCATGGTGCTCAGAATGTAGAGTCCTATGTTTCTATAGGAAAAGGAATCAAATCGGGCTCTAGAATTGGAACTTAATCTCTTATTGGTAAGTCAGACTCTTTGTTACCCCATGGACTTCATGCCAGGCTCCCCTGTCCTTCACTATCTCCCATAGTTTGTTCAAACTCATGTCTATTGAGTCAATGATACAATCCAGCCATCTCATCCAGAATACCATAGGTGGGGTCCACTCATGAGCACTTTAGAATCCATCTCGTCATTTCATAGCTGGGTCTTAACTTTTGTGTTCCGTCAAGGGCACAGGCATGTAAGTCCTTGGGGACTGTTGGTGGCCGCATGCATTCTGATACGGTGGGGTTGCGTGGTGTGGGGATGAGAAGGCTGAGAAGCAGGTAAGGCGGGGTGGATCACAAAGGGCTTCATAGGTCAAGTTTTAAGAGCTTCTATTAGATTCTTTGGACAGTTTTAGAAACTTTACTGTGTTTAGGAATCACCTCGTTAATTAAATGGTGCCCCAAGGGTTTCCCTTTAAAGCCTCTAATGAAGTAGGTCTGGAGTGAGACCCAGAAATCCTTCCTGTTCTTTGAAGAGTACTTATTCATGGAAAGGAGCTGGAATCTGTATAACCTTTGTCACATAATCTTCCCTGATGTGGAGCAGACAGCTAACCCAGTGAAAATAGAGAGGAAAGTACAGTTAGGTTATTTAGGATTTGCCTGTGAAATGTTTGTCAGAAAGTAGTGTTCTGTGGGTGTCTTGCATCTTTGCTCGTCTCCTGAGTAGAAGCACCAACTGCCTTTTGTTCTCTGCTCTTGTTAAGGACATTTCTGTAGAGAATGTCCTTGGAAGACAGACATGCTGTCTCCTTCCAGAGCAGAAGGCAGGCTTTCGTGCTGTGGAGAACAGTGACGAAGATGTGACTCTTAAGATGCTGGGCACGTTTGCCTGCAGGTCGGGGTTTCCTAACTGTAATACATGCCCACTGTGCCCTGCCAGCCTGGGCCTCACCAGCCCGCAAGGACTCGAGGGAGGAGAAACCACGTTTCTGTGATACCACATCAGCTAACTCTGTACCCTGCAATTAGGACAAAATCTTTGAAATGTCACAGTACTCGACAGTGCCTGGGTGTGCTGATTTTATATCCCACTTGTTGTTTGTTAAACTTCTTTGATCTTTTCATAATTTTTTAATTTAACTTGAGAAGGTTTGGGCCATTATTTCTACAAAATACTTTCCTGTTTCTTCCTACCCTCCTTTTCTGAAACTCTTGTTCACTTGTGTTAGAGAACTTGGCCCTGATCGCTGAGGCATGGTTTTTCACCCTCAATATTTGTTTGCCTCTTTTTTTATTAGATTACTTCTGTTATCTATTTTCAAATTCATTGTTTATCTTACGCCATCTAAACATCTGACATTAAGACCATCCAGTAATTACTTTCATTTTACTTGCACTTTCAACACTAGAATTTCCTATTGGCTCTTTCTTATGCTTTCCATTTCTCCCTTGATATTTCTTGTTTGTTGAATCATTGTTAGTATATTGCCCTTTAATAGTCTGAACAGATTTATAATTGCTGTTTTGACATCTCTTTATACTAAGTCCAACACCTAGTCCCACACAGACAGTTGCTACTGACTGCATTTTCATTTTTTCTAATATAGATCACACTTTCCTGATTCTGTATCTGGTAATTTTGGTTGAAAACTGACATTCAAGATAAAGTACAGCAAGGACTCAAGGTTTTTTCCCCCTCAGAACTGTTGAATTATTTTTAGTAACTGGCCTGAACTTCAGCTGCAAAATTAGTGTCTCTCCTGATGTGCAGCTCTGGCTGTGTCTGCTTATTTTATCATCTGTCTGTTTACTTCTTTATTTATGCTATGGTCCCATCTATCTAGTCATAGTTCAGTGACCAGTTCCAGTGGTTTCAACAGAGTTGTAATCAGGCATCTATTCTATAAAGCTTCTAACTTCTGGAAACTGACTTGTCTGTGGGTTGAGAAATGCATTCAGATGTACATCCAGTGCTCAGTGGCTTTCATTTATCTCATGTGTTGGATCTGTCTCCCCGAGATGTTCACAGGGAAGCAGGCAGGAAGAGGTGTGGACAGCACGTCTCAGTCCTTCTGTGGTCCTCCTCCTTCTAGGATCTTCCTATTAAGTCTCTGGCCTCTCGCTTGAATGCAGCCTGCCAGCTTGGGGTGAGAAATCTGTTCTCTAAACTAAAAATGCCAGTTTAGCCAACAAGGTCGTGGTGTGTGAACAACCTCTGTCCTGCCTCACGGAGTTTCCTCTGGCCATGAAGCCACAGGCTGCCCCATCCAGACAATCAGGGAAGGGAGTGACAGCTGGCAGGAAAGCTGCAGACTCACAAATGACAAAATTGCCCAGAATTGTAATTTCTTTTTTTATAAAAATGAATTAAAGCTACCCAATTCATTGTCTTCTGCATTTGGTAAATGTTCAGGAAATTGATATGGTTGTTTCTGACATTTTGTCGAGGCTTCTACTTGTTTTCTGCAGTTGGGAACCAGGTAAACATTTTATAACAGCCCAACCAGAAGCAGTGGGCTCATTTAAGAACTGATCTTATAAAACGCCATCTTAAAGGTGTTCAGCTGTAGTTATATGAAAGACTGAACTTTAGACAGTGTATGTAATTTTAAGAAATTCCACACGTTACCTAGCAGTGTAAGGGCTGGATTGCTTGAGAGGTATACTTTCAGTATTTTCTAAAAAAGCTGACACAGTATTTCTCAAAATGACCTGCATCATTTTACATCCCCACCAGCAGTATGTGAGTTCCCAGGTGAGCTACAGTCTCACCACCCCTGGTATCTTCAAATCTGGTCACTCACTGTAGTGGGAATGAAAGTTCCTCCAAGAAAAACAGGGTAACTGTAGGAATCATCACATTGTCACCTCTGTCAAGAGTCACAGCCATTTTAGAGTTGTTTTCCAGTGTATGGAGACTGATTTTCATGTATTTTAATGGGTTTTCCAGCTGTTTACAGCAAGAGAATAGCTTTTATTCCAGCTATTCTACTAGGACTAATAGTAGACCCATAGCTCGAATGTGACCTAAGACTCCCTGGTCTGAGCACGTCCATGGTATTTTCCTAGCTTTTCATTTCATTTATGGGTAATAATGCTTAGGAAGCAATAAACTGCCACTTACCCTATGGACAGTGTCACAGGTGGCTTGGGTGTTTCTGTATCATTAGATGCAGGCTAACCGTGCCTTGTCTTTTGTTTATTCACTGTGTCTGTTGTGTTATATGGGGTTTTATCTGTCTGTGTCTCTCTGTGGTCTGTGTCTTTGCTTCCTCATTTGGATTTATTTTGCTGCCTTGAGTGTGAGGAGGTCTTCAGATGCAGCCTCCACGTGGTTCTGCCCCTCTCTGTGTACAGAGACCACTTGGCCACCAGCGGAGCCTTCCTTCCCTCCCCGGCAGTGCGTCTGGGCCTCAAGCCACTTTGACTAAATAAAGCAGATGTTGTTTAAAACCACAGTGACTTGGGGTAGATTCTTTACATAACCCAAAATTCCAGGGATATTTATATTTTGTTTTCATCTGGACCTTTATATGTTTATAATGTCCTTCATTTCATTTTTCCTTTCTTAGTTTTATAATGTATTAACTTTAATTTTTGACTTCCACCTATTATAATCCCCCCAACATACTCTTTTTCCTGACTTTCTCTTGACAATTCTTTTCATTTACCATTGTGTTATTTCTAAGTTGTAAGAACACTTAAGATTATTATATCTTTTGTTCTATCCTCAATGCACTTTTCTTTACTCATGAAAAAGTGAAAATGTTTCTCACTCAGTTGTGTCCAACTCTTTGTGACCCCATGGGCTGTACCCATCAGACTCCTCTCTCCATAGAATTCTCCATGCAAGAATACTGGAGTGGGTTTCCATTCCCTTCTCCAGGGGATCCTCCCTTCTTCAGTCATATTTTTATTTAAATATATTTAGTCCTTGGCTCGAAGAAGGCAATGGCACCCCACTCCAGCACTCTTGCCTGGAAAATCCCATGGATGGAGGAGCCTCGTGGGCCACAGTCCATGGGGTCGCTAAGAGTCGGACAAGACTGAGCGACTTCACTTTCACTTTTCAGTTTCATGCATTGGAGAAGGAAATGGCAACCCACTCCAGTGTTCTTGCCGGGAGAATCCCAGGGATGGGGGAGCCTGGTGGGCTGCCATCTATGGGGTCACACAGAGTCGGACATGACTAAAGAGACTTAGCAGCAGCAGCAGTAGCAGCAGTCCTTGACTAGTTCTTTAACTGGTCTGGTTTTACCTAATCATTCCATTTATTGCTTTGTATTGGACAAGTCAGAGTTCAATTTCTAACAATAATTCACAGGTATCCTTGACACAACTGGGTCAATAATGCATAATCAATTCAAAAATTTTTTTTTGCAAAATTCCTGGTGATGAATCATAAAACGAATAACCACAGATATCTGACACATTTTATTTTCAGACATATATTTTTCAAAGACTTTTTATGCCCTATATGTATTTTCACCACCATGCTTTGTAACATACAGATTCACCTTTGCATTGTACTGAATTAGTGTTTCCTCAGCTTCTTTGAAAATATTGTCAGTTGTGGTTATAGAACAGACTCTATAGAAGAAAAACATAGGTACTGTTTTTTCAGTCATTTCAGCCTTGGCATTTGCTCCTGGAATAAACAACTAGGCAGTATTGGTAACATCCATTGACTCCTAAAGGCCCAAGAAAGTTCACTTGAAATTATTTGTCTTAGTTTTTTATTGACTGATAATACTTTCAGTGTCATTAACTTGCCAAACAACTGTTCTCACTGAAGGATAATAGTCTTTAAAAGGCCACTTTAAACACACTTCAACTGCTGCAATCAAACACAATTAATTCAGTATGGGAACACTGCTTTCCCTGCTCTGCTAGCAAAAGAATCACCCAGGAAATTACTTTGTTGCAGCCTTAATTTATTTTTTTTTGTATTTATGAAAGAATTTTGTCCAGATGTTGGATTACATTATACAGTTAATAATTTTTCAGAATGCTGCTTTCTGTGAGTTGAAAAGAATGGATTTAATCTGGTAATACTGGTGTATATATATTATTTTAGCCCAAGTATAGTGTCATTACATAATAGCCACAATGTTAACCATGTATTTTGATAAGCAAATAATGAAAACTCTGCTACTGCTGCTGCTAAGTTGCTTCAGTCATGTCCGACTCTGTGTGACCCCACAGACGGTAGCCCACCAGGCTCCTCCATCCCTGGGACTCTCCAGGCAAGAATACTGGAGTGGGTTGCCACTTCCTTCTCCAATGAATACTCTGTTATGCCTTAAAATTATGAGACTCAAAGTTCATTTTTTTCTTCTCTTGATCTAATGGGACCTTTACTTTCTGTGTTACCTGATGATCTCACATGCCACTTTTCACAGTTCTTCATTGTGTTTTTTGCTTTCTTGACATGCTGTTTCTAAGGAATTGTATTTAAGTTTCATCACTCGCGAGCTGAGACCTCGCACTCCTCTGCTTCTCTCTTCTGTGCGGTTCTAACTGCTGGTTTCAGAACATCCATTTCCCCATGTAAATGTGGTTTGAACCTACAGTGTTATGGTGATAATCCAACATTGCTTGAATCTTCATTTCTCTCTTATCTTTTCATGGACTAGCTTTATTATTCACAGACAACTTCTTCTCTGAATTATAAAATGATACAAAATGGTGGTTTTCAAATTTCATCAATTTTCCCCACACTCCTTAGTTGGCCTTGTTTTCTAAGGAAGAGTTTTCTATCATGAAACTCAGCTGTCTAGTTTTGAAATACTATTCTTGTTGAAAACCAGGATGGTGAGAAGCAAAGCCAGATCTGGGTGCACCGAGGAGAAAACATGGAGCAAAGAGCACAGAGACCAGAGATAGTCTGTGCAGTGTGTTTTGATCTGGAGGAGAGCCAAAGATGTGTTGTCTCAGGAAGAAGACGTGGTGGCCGTCAGGGTGTGGTTACAGGGTATTGTCTCAGAAAGATGTGGTGGCCATCACGGTGTGGTTACAGGGCAGCTGGAATTGTGCTGCAGCACCTCAGCACTCTACTGAAATGGAGTGAAACTTGTCTGGCAACACTCTCAGATGCACCTCCAGGTTGTGTTTGATAAGGGTCCCTGACCAGTCACGTTGAAGTGTGAAATTAATCAGATCACAGATCTGTTCCTCCACCCATTTCACTACCTACCCTTCCCTTACAAAGCCTAACTTGTGTGTAAAGCCATTTGTTGAATCCCCCCTATCTGAGACTCAGACCTCTCAACCACAAGGCTACCTACTGGCTGCCCAGCTTGAAATGTGCAGAGACATGAAATGTAGAACCTTTTGAAGCAAGCAGGTCCACCTTTGAGAACCCTGCTGTCAAAGTCTTCCGAACAGTGAGATCAGACCATCTCTCAGTATGCAAGCTTATTCTGGCTCTGACCCAGTGGTTAGGAATGCATGACATCCCTACCAGATATATATATATACTTCAAATATTTGAAAAATATCTCATTTTTGTGTGTTAACTTTTCTTCACTTTTGTATGTTATGTCTCAAACAGTCCAAATTCCTACAAGACTCAGTTCAGCTCTGGTCTTCTCTAAGTGTGTGGGCTTTGCTGTTGCTAGTCTCCTCAGAATTTGTGACGTTCATGGCAATATTTGGATACCAGGAAGGGACCATCTGGTGCACTTAGAATAGTCGGTGCCCTCTGACTCTAATATTTCTACACAAAACTGAAGCCCTAGAAATAGAGGAAATAGAGTTCCTAAAAATATTTGTGAGCAATATAGATGTATTGATTTCTACAAAGATTTATCATTGTTTTTAGGGTTTATAAAGCCAAACTTTACAAATGATGTGTTGTGGAAATGAAAAAGAATTCTGAAAATGTGTATGCTTTGAGGGGTCTTATATATAAATGAAGTCAGTTCCTGACCAGGCTGGTTCCACCACCAGTCATGTTTACATCCTTAGTGTCCCCAGAATATAGCCCAGTCTATATTCTGGGTGACCCCGGCCCTGGGAACTGAGAACCTTGTACAGTGACAATATGTGTGGTAGCACTTATTTCAAGCAGTCAGCTCAGTAGCTATACTTTTGTATATAATTTTTGTATATACTTGTATAATTTTTATATAATTTTTGTATAATTTTGTATACACTTTTGTATATAAAAGAATCAGTGTATTAAAGATATATTTTTTGTCTGTGTCAAACAACATTTTGAAAAAAATAAAAATATGTTAGGCAGGCAAAAAACCATAAGGAACAGATATATCCTGTAATGTGAGGATGGCCCAGGAGAAAATACAACCAGGGACTACTGGAGCCACTCTAGATTTTATGCTTTAGGACATCTTTCTCTTGGCATGAGAGTGAAAATTGTGCTAGGTAATACTTAACTCTTGACTCATCTTTATGTAGGTGAAGCCAGTGACATACTTGTAAGTACAAAAGTGGCTGATAATGCTAGTGTCTGAATTGGAAGGATTATAGATCTAGATAGGAGAAGAGTTTCTATAGAACAGAAGAGTTTCTTCTGGGAACAAACAGTGGGAAAAGTCCCATAGTTTATGCTTTCAAAGAATATAGTTAATTATAGGGACATTAGAAGGAACATTAGAAAAGTATTTATGCCCCATTTATATCATTTCTACCAGTCAACATTGGGTATAATTTCTACAGGTCAAATGTTGTATGTACGTATTTTGGAAACAGATAGAAGGTTGCTTCTACTGCCTGGGAATCCTATTAATAAATTGCATGTAGAACTTCAGCAGAAACACTGTCTAAATTGCTAAAGTGGACAGTGCCTAATTAAAATGTACAGAATTGATCATTTAAATGACAATAAAATATGACATCTAGACTATTGATTTCTTAAAATATGAAAGATAATATCCTTACTGGAGAGTTGTGGTGAGGTGGTCTCTCTTCTACAGTCTTAATGGAAGTATAAATTGATAGTGTATTTTAAAAGCATTTTGGCAATGTCTAGTAAAATTGTCTGCTTTATAACCTGGCATTTCTGTTTTAACGGTTTATCCTCTAGGTAATGTTCCTCAAGTCTGAAAAAACATGTGCAACAAGATAGCACTTTTATATTAGTGACATGTTAGAAATAACTGGGCTTCCCTGGTGGCTCAGTGGTAAAGAATCTGTCTGCAATGCCGGAGCCCCACGTTCTGTTCCTTAGTGGAGAAGATCCCCTGGAGAAGGAAATGACTATCCAACCCAGTGTTCTTGCCTAGAGAATTCTGTGGACAGAGGAGCCTGGCAGGCTACAGTCCATGGGGTTGCAAGTGTCATACATAACTTAATAACTAAACAACAACACAGTAATAATGCCACCAATCCTATACAAAACCCTCCAAAAAATGGAAAAGAGACACTTCTAAACTCAGTTTAAGACCTTCACCTAATCTGTACTGAAATGTGAAAAGAAACATTTCAAGAAAATAAATTATCATCATAAACATAGATATGGATTTGGAATATGGGTCAAGGGTCAATGAGGGTAGAATATTAGCTTTCCATAGGGCTATACTCCTGATTTAGTTTAGACGTTTCCCCCTCGTTTCACTAACACTTAACAGCAACCACGACCTGAGTGTTGAAACAGTGTGTGCCAGAGTTTGGGGTAAGTCATTTGCACACCAACATAAAAGAACAGTATGTGTGTTCTTAAGGTATGCACTAGCATCTCTTTGCCCTTTATTAACAACATCCCCTGGAAAGGGGAGTGGGTTAGATGATGGATGCTTTTGGTGAGAATCATTGAGCAGGTACAGCTTGGCTTCATCCTTCCTCCATTGGGAACTATGTTGTCCAGAGAAAGCTCATGCTCTCGTCGTCAGCAACCCCAAAGTGTACGTTGTAGGGAGGTCCTGGGCTTCTGAAGAAAGCTCGCCCTGGTCCTGCACACTGGAAATACTGATAAACTTGCAAACTCGGAATTCAGTATCAGCATGGACGTCTTTCTAACAGAAGTAACTAGGCCACAGTGAGTGATGATGTTGATTTGGGCACTTCTGTATTTACATGGGGCTTCCCTGGTGGCATGATTTATTTTACAACTTGTCCTATAAAGAGTTCATGGAGAACAGTCCAGCTCTTAGGGATCCCCTCAGAGGCCTCAGCAAATACTGAGAGCAGGAGTGATTTGGAACTAAGGAGGTTTATGGAAGAGTCTAGTGGATGGAGTGTTTATGAGCAATGTTTCTTCAAGAATAAGGAAGATGAGAAAAGCTGGCAAGCATGAAATAAGGAGGCTCCAGATTTCAGAATCATGAGGAAGGCATGCTAACAAGTGCAGAGAAGATTTTACTGAAGGGTGCATTGGGGAGGAGCTGAAGAGCATAACCTTGGTGTTGAAATTTAAAAAGAACAGAGGACTCAGAATCAGATGTTAGTAAACACAAGAGATCAAGGTCTCTGAATAATGTTCTTTTCACAGAACATAGTACAATAATAGCAATAGGGGAGTGAAGTTTTATGTCAGTTCTAAAATGTAATGATCTCCTTGGGACCTTGACATTAATCTTGCAAATAAAAATACACAGTTATTGTTCACAGCATTGCTTCCATTCTATACTTAGTTATAACAAGGTTGGGACTTCATTTTTGGTAGCCAGGGAAATGAATTTAAAGAATTTTTCTTTCTTTTTGCTTTTATCTTAGTTTGGAAACTGGCTATGTGTTTATGGCTTAGACTTTCAATCTGTCATTTCTCTTATAAAATTTGTGTTGTTATACTGATGCCAAGTGTCAGATCCAGCCATCACTAAAATGTCTCTGTTCAGACTCGCAGCCTTTAACACAGGAGCCATAAAGATTTTATTGCTCTGGTGAATTAAAAAAACATCCCAGAGTCTTGGTAGGGCTTTTAGGTCTTGCCATCAGTTTGTAATGATGGCCAAAACAAAGGTGGGTTATCTCTGAAGAGTTTCACTTTAAACAGTCTTTCCCTTGGCCTACTCCATTTTGATAGGCAAGGAGCATGTTTTCTCAGATGCCTTTTTCTTGGTCTTGCAGGAAAACCCTGCAGTGTTTCATTGCAGAATATGATATCAGCTGTATGCTTTTCATGTATGATCTTTCTTATGTTGAGGTGATTACCCTCTATTCCTAGTTTCTTGAGAGAGTTTGTCATAAAATGGTGTTGAATTCTATCAAGTGCTTCTGCATCAATAGAGATAAACATATGACTTTTAGCTTCCATTCTGCTAATGTAATTCATCGTATTGATTGATTCTCATATGTTTAATCATCCTTGCACTTCAGGAGTGAAATCATTGGGTCATGGTGTAGGATCCTTTTGACATGCTGTTGAATTTGGTTTGCTGGTGTTGTATTCAGAAGTTTGCATCTGTGTTCATTGAGGATATGGCTTGTAGTTTTCTTTTCTCATGGTATCTCTGGCTTTAGAATGAGAGCAAGGCTAGCTTCATAAAATGAGTTTGGAAGTGTTCTCTTCTTCAATTTTTTGGAATAGTTGTGGAGTTAATTCTTTAAATATATGATGGATTTCCTTGTGTTAAATATATGTATGTGCTTAGTTGCTCAGTTGTGTCTGACTCTTTGTGACCCCATGAACAGTAGCCCACCAGGCTGCCCTGTTCATGGGCTTCTCCAGGCAAGAACACTGGAGTCGGTTGCCATTTCCTTCTCCAAATATATATGTATATGTATGTAAGAGGGTGTGTGTGTGTGTGTGTGTGTGTACACACGGCATTTCCCTGGTGATCCAGTGGCGAAGGATCTGCTTGCAATACAGGAGATGCTGGAGATGCAGGTTTGATCTCTGGTTTGGGAAGATCCCTTGGAGGAGGAAATGGCAACCCACTCCAGTATTCCTGCCTGGGAAATCCCACGGAGAGAAGAGCCTGGTGGGCCACAGTCCTTGGGGTCACAAGAGTCAGACATGACTTAGCAACTAAACAACCATAATATATATACCAAAATATCACAATATATTTTCTGATTTCTGGGAAAGCTGCAGATATCCTAATCAAATTTCCAACACCTTTTTAAAAATAGCTTGCCAAATGTCAAATCAAGCTTCTAGCACCATCCACTTGTCATGAGCAAATTATTAATAATTGAAGATAGAAATATGTGGGATTAAAAGTAAAACTTCCTGAAAACTGAGTATATGAAAGGCATCTGCAATTATTTAAAAGCAGTCTAAATCCAGCACTGAGTGCGAGCTATGCAGACCACTGGCAGCAGGTCTGAGCAGTGACAAAGTGCAGCGCGAGGAATACACCAGCCAGTGGCCGCCATGGAGTGAAAATAGAGGAGGTGGGTCATAGAGGATCCTGCTGTGATGTATGTCAGAGAGTGTTTTGCATATGTTCTCCTCTAGGAGTTTTATAGTTTCTGGTCTTATGTTTAGATATTTAATCCATTTTGAGTTTATTTTTGTGTATGGTGTTAGAAAGTGTTCTAGTTTCATTCTTTTATGTCTTGATGATTGTGGCTTTGTAGTAGAGCTTGAAGTCAGGCAGGTTGATTCCTCCAGTTCCATTCTTTCTCAAGATTGCTTTGCTTATTCGAGGTTTTTTGTATTTCCATACAAATTGTGAAATTATTTGTTCTAGCTCTGTGAAGAATACTGTTGGTAGCTTGATAGGGATTGCATTGAATCTATAGATTGCTTTGGGTGATATACTCATTTTCACTATATTGATTCTCCCGATCCGTGAACACAGTATATTTCTCCATCTTTTATTTCTTTCACCAATGTTTTATAGTTTTCTATATATAGGTCTTTTGTTTCTTTAGGAAGATATATTCCTAAGTATTTTATTCTTTTCGTGGCAATGGTGAATGGAATTGTTTCCTTAATTTCACTTTCTATTTTCTCATTATTAGTGTATAGGAATGCAACGGATTTCTGTGTGTTGATTTTATATCCTGCAACTTTACTATATTCATTAATTGGCTCTAGTAATTTTCTGGTGGAATCTTTAGGGTTTCTCTAAATGCATCAGTGGCCACAGGACTGGAAAAGGTCAGTTTTCATTCCAATCCCAAAGAAAGGCAATGCCAAAGAATGCTCAAACTACTGCACAATTGCACTCATCTCACATGCTAGTAAAGTAATGCTCAAAATTCTCCAAGCCAGGCTTCAGCAATATGTGAACCATGAACTTCCTGATGTTCAAGCTGGTTTTAGAAAAGGCAGAGGAACCAGAGATCAAATTGCCAACTTCTGCTGGATCATTGAAAAAGCAAGAGAGTTGCAGAAAAAACATCTATTTCTGCTTTATTGACTATGCCAAAGCCTTTGACTCTGTGGATCACAATAAACTGTGGAAAATTCTGAAAGAGATGGGAATATCAGACCACCTGATCTGCCTCTTGAGAAATCTGTATGCAGGTCAGGAAGCAACAGTTAGAACTGGACATGGAACAACAGATTGGTTCCAAATAGGAAAAGGAGTTCGTCAAGGCTGTATATTGTCACCCTGTTTATTTAACTTCTATGCAGAGTACATCATGAGAAACGCTGGACTGGAAGAAACACAAGCTGGAATCAAGATTGCCAGGAGAAATATCAATCACCTCAAATATGCAAACGACACCACCCTTATGGCAGAAAGTGAAGAAGAACTCAAAAGCCTCTTGATGAAAGGGAAAGTGTAGAGTGAAAAAGTTGGCTTAAAGCTCAACATTCAGAAAACGAAAATCATGGCATCCGGCCCCACCACTTCATGGGAAATAGATGGGGAAACAGTGGAAACAGTGTCAGACATTATTTTTCTGGGCTCCAAAATCACTACAGATGGTGACTGCAGCCATGAAATTAAAAGACGCTTACTCCTTGGAAGGAAAGTTATGACCAACCTAGATAGCATATTCAAAAGCAGAGACATTACTTTGCCAACAAAGGTTCATCTAGTCAACGCTATGGTTTTTCCTGTGGTCATGTATGGATGTGAGAGTTGGACTGTGAAGAAGGCTGAGCGCCAAAGAATTGATGCTTTTGAACTGTGGTGTTGGAGAAGACTCTTGAGAGTCCCTTGGACTGCAAGGAGATCCAACCAGTCCAATCTGAAGGAGATCAGCCCTGGGATTTCTTTGGAAGGAATGATGCTAAAGCTGAAACTCCAGTACTTTGGCCACCTCATGCAAAGAGTTGACTCATTGGAAAAGACTCTGATGCTGGGAGGGATTAGGGGCAGGAGGAGAAGGGGATGACAGAGGATGAGATGGCTGGATAGCGTCACTGACTCCATGGACGTGAGTCTGAGTGAACTCCGGGAGTTGGTGATGGACAGGGAGGCCTGGCATGCTCTGATTCATGGGGTCGCAAAGAGTCGGACACGACTGAGTGATATGATCTGATGTAGAGGATGATGTCATCTGCAAACAGTGAGAGTTTTACTTCTTTCCAATTTGAATTCCTTTTATTTCTTTTTCTGCTCTGATTGCTATGGCCAAAACTTCCAAAATTATGTTGAATAGTAGTAGTGAGAGTGGGCACCCTTGTCTTATTCCGGACTTCAGGGGAAATGTTTTCAATTTTTCACCACTGAGAATAATGTTTGCTGTGGGTTTGTCATATATAGCTTTTATTATGTTGAGGTATGTTCCTACTATTCCTGCTTTCTGGAGGGTTTTATCATAAATGGATGTTGAATTTTGTCAAAGGCTTTCTCTGTATCTATGGAGATAATCATATGGTTTTTATTTTTCAGTTTGTTAATATGGTGTATTACATTGATTGATTTGCAGGTATTATGAGATAGCAAAAGAGACACAGATGTATAGAACAGTCTTTTGGACTCTGTGGGAGAGGGAAAGAGTGGGATAATTTGGGAGAAAGGCATTGAAACATGTATGTTATCATATGAAACGAATCGCCAGTCCATGTTCAATGCATGATACAGGATGCTCGGGGCTGGCACACTGGGATGACCCAGAGGGATGGGATGGGGAGGGAGGTGGGAAGGGGGTTCAGGATGGGGAACACATGTATACCCGTGGCGGATTCATGTCAGTGTATGGCAAAACCAAAACAACATTGTAAAGTAATTCAGTTCAGTTCAGTTCAGTCGCTCAGTAGTGTCTGACTCTTTGCGACCCCGTGAATCGCGGCACGCCAGGCCTCCCTGTCCATCACCAACTCCCAGAGTTCACTCAAACTCACGTGCATCAAGTTGGTGATGCCATCCAGCCATCTCGTCCTCTGTCGTCCCATTTTCCTCCTGCTCCCAATCCCTCCAAGCATCAGAGTCTTTTCCAGTGTGTCAACTCTTCACATGAGGTGGCCAAAGTACTGGAGTTTCAGCTTTAGCATCATTCCTTCCAAAGAAATCCCAGGGCTGATCTCCTTCAGAATGGACTGGTTGGATCTCCTTGCAGTCCAAGGGACTCTCAAGAGTCTTCTCCAACACCACAGTTCAAAAACATCAATTCTTTGGTGTTCAGCTTTCTTCACAGTCTAACTGTCACCTCCATACATGACTACTGGAGAAATCATAGCCTTGACTAGACAGACCTTTGTTGGCAAAATAATTTCTCTGCTTTTGAATATGCTACGTAGGTTGGTCATAACTTTCCTTCCAAGGAGTAAGCGTCTTTTAATTTCCTAGCTGCAATCACCATCTGCAGTGATTTTGGAGCCCAAAAAAATAAAGTCTGACACTGTTTCCACTGTTTCCTCATCTATTTCCCATGAAGTGATGGGTCCAGATGCCATGATCTTAGTTTTCTGAATGTTGAGCTTTAAGCCAACTCTTTCACTCTCCTCTTTCACTTTCATCAAGAGGCTTTTTAGTTCCTCTTCACCTTCTGCGATAAGGGTGGTATCATCTACATATCTGAGGTTATTGATATTTCTCCTGGCAATCTTGATTCCAGCTTGTGTTTCTTCCAGCCCAGCGTTTCTCATGATGTGCTCTGCATATAAGTTAAATAAGCAGGGTGACAGTATACAGCCTTGACATACTCCTTTTCCTATTTGGAACCAATCTGTTGTTCCATGTCCAGTTCTAACTGTTGCTTCCTGACCTGCATATAGGTTTCTCAAGAGGCAGGTCATGTGGTTTGGTATTCCCATCTCTTTCAGAATTTTCTGCAGTTTATTGTGATCCACACAGTCAAAGGTTTTGGCATAGTCAATAAAGCAGAAATAGATATTTTTCTGGAACTCTCTTGCTTTTTCCATGATCCAGCGGATGTTGGCAATTTGATCTCTGATTCCTCTGCCTTTTCTAAAACCAGCTTGAACATCTGGAGTTCATAGCCTCCAATTAAAATAAATAAATTTGTATTAAAAAAATTTTTTAAGAAAATAGGGGAGGGCGCTGTGGGGACTTAGCAGAAGTCACTCAGCACTGGAAGAGCTGCAGGCTCCAGCATGTGTTTCATGGTAAACTGTGAGCCAAAGGAGACTCTTCATATATAAGAGCAACCAAGTAAAAGTAAAATGAAATTGTCAGTAGGATGCTGCATGCATGAACACATTGCTACATGTTGTATATCTTAGTAGAATCCAAAGGAATAGATTGTATAAATCCTCAGAGAAATGACAGAAGAAAGCAATGTAAGCAGTAGCATATTAACTTAGATTTTAATTTGAGGCCAAATGTCCAGCAAAATACATTAACATGTGATTGTCAAATTTAGCTTTCTTTGCATAGTTTCTTAATATTCTATATATATACTTTATATATGACAAACCTAAACAACATAGTAAAAAGCTGAGGCATCAGTTTGCTGACAAAGGTCCATTTAGTTAAAGCTATAGTTTTTCCAGTAGTCATGTATGGATGTGAGATTTGGACTATAAAGAAAGCTAAGAGCCAAAGAATTGATGCTTTTGAACTGTGTTGGTGGAGAAGACTCTTGAGAGTCCCTTGAACTGCAAGGAGATCCAACCAGTCCATCCTAAAGGAAATCAGTCCTGAATATTCATTGGAAGGACTGATGCTGAAGCTGAAGCTCGAGTACTTAGCCACCTGATGGGAAGAGCTGACTCTTTGGAAAAGACCCTGATGCTGGGAAAGATTGAAGGCAGGAGGAGAAGGGGGCAACAGAGGATGAGATGGTTGTATGGCATCACTGACTCAATAGACATGAGTTTGAGCAAACTCCAGGAGTTGGTGAAGGACAGGGAGGCCTGGTGTGCAGTCCATGGGGTCACAAAGATTCAGACACAACTGAGTGACTGAACAACAGAAAAATGTAAGTATATGTAAATTTTATTCAGTTAGGTTCCAAATAGGAAAAGGAGTACGTCAAGGCTGTATATTATCACCCTGCTTATTTAACTTATATACAGAGTACATCATTAGAAATGCTGGGCTGGAAGAAGCACAAGCTGGAATCAAGATTGCCAGGAGAAATATCAGTAACCTCAGATATGCAGATGACATCGCCCTTATGGCAGAAAGTGAAGAGGAACTAAAGAGCCTCTTGATGAAAGTGAAAGAGGAGAGTGAAAAAGTTGGCTTAAAGCTCAACATTCAGAAAACAAAGATCATGGCATCTGGTCCCATCACTTCATGGCAAATAGAAGGGGGAACAACGGAAACAGTGACAGACCTTATTTTTGGGGGCTCCAAAATCACTGCAGATGGTGACTGCAGCCATGAAATTAAAAGATGCTTAGTGCTTGGAAGGAAAGTTATGACCAACCTAGATAGCATATTCAAAAGCAGAGACATTACTTTGCCAAAGGTCTGTCTAGTCAAGGCTACGGTGTTTCCAGTGGTCATGTATAGATGTGAGAGTTGGACTATGAAGAAAGCTGAGCGCCAAAGAATTGATGCTTTTGAACTGTGGTGTTGGAGAAGACTCTTGGACTGCAAGGAGATCCAACCAGTCCATTCTGAAGGAGATCAGCCCTGGGATTTCTTTGGAAGGAATGATGCTAAAGCTGAAACTCCAGTACTTTGGCCACCTCATGCAAAGAGTTGACTCACTGGAAAAAGACTCTGATGCTGGGAGGGATTGGGGGCTGGAGGAGAAGAGGACGACAGAGGATGACATGGCTGGATGGCATCACTGACTCAATGGACATGAGTCTGAGTGAACTCCAGGATTTGGTGATGGACAGGGAGGCCTGGCATGCTGTGATTCACGGGGTCGCATAGAGTCAGACACGACTGAGCGACTGAACTGAACTGAAGTTTATTAAGTTTTTAAATGTTTAGCAGGCTTTCTGAAAATGCTAGAATTTAAAGTTCAGCACATGGCTACATATATAAACCTGAAATAGACATTTAAATTCCTGATTGCCACTGTAGTAGATGTATATTCTTGTGTTAGCTTCATAACCTGAAATTCAAGTGCACTGTAAAATAGGGGTTATAATCATTTTTCTCTTTTACAAAACTGTTCTGAGGAGCAGACATGGTGATACATATTCAAATCCATGGGAAAGTTCTGTGCAGTTGTATAGTGTCATTGAAATGACCCATGACTGTATATTAAATTGTAGTTTTGAAATTTGCCATTTTTGCCACCCCTTTTTGGAGTCGAAGTGCTTGACCCCTCACAGTACGGTAAGCTTTGTGAAGGAGATAGTCCCACTTGTCCCAAAGCCACGGTGATGGAGAAAGTGACCTGAGGCCTCATCACTGATTCGTTCAGGATTCCTCTTTCTGTGTAATACAATGATGACTTCTTCTGGGACTCCTGCTGAACCTGTTGGAAACGCAGCATTGCTCAGCTGGGAGGCTGGGTTTGAAGCTGCCTTTCACCCTTTACCATCATGTGAATAAAATGTGTGTTACATTTTAACCTGGCAGATGCAATCAATGCTGGTGTCTTATCACAGGCCTCTGAATCTAGCTCTCTGGAGTCAGGGCCACCCTTGCTCTCTTTGATTAGAAATCTAAGAGTTCCCCCCCTCTGACTCTAGGTGTGTAAAGTAACACAAGTTTGGTACCTTAAGCAACAGGCTTTATGAGCCTCAAAATCTGTCTTTACTTGCACTGCATGCAAGTGATGGGGTGGGCAGCACTGCACACCATCCAGAGCTCCATGGCAACCAGACCAACATGAGGCTGTTGAAGGTTCATCCAGATGGGTGCAGTCTTGAAGCAGGGTTGTAGGGAATCCAGAGTGCTGAGGGAGACAGTTGGGTGAGTTTCAATTCCAACTTGAAATCCCCCCAGAGATGTCTTAATGCCTTCACCAGGACGGAAGATGCCTAAACCCATGGAAGTTCAGTTCAGTTCAGTTCAGTCCCTCAGTCATGTCCAACTCTTTGCAGCCCGATGGACTGCAGCATGCCAGGCTTCCCTGTCCATTACCAACTCTCAGAGCTTGCTCAAACTCATGTCCATCAAGTCAGTGATGCCATCCAACCATCTCATCCTCTGTCATCCCCTTCTCCTGCCTTCACTCTTTCCTAGCATCAGGGTCTTTTCCAATGAGTCAGTTCTTCGCCTCAGGTGGCCAAAATATTAGAGCTTTAGCTTCAGCATCAGTCCTTCTACTGAATCAGTTCAGTCGCTCAGTCGTGTCCGACTCTTTGTGACCCCATGAATCGCAGCACACCAGGCCTCCCTGTCCGTCACCAACTCCTGGAGTTCACTCAGACTCACGTCCATCAAGTCAGTGATGCCATCCAGCCATCTCATCCTCTGTCGTCCCCTTCTCTTCCTGACCCCAATCCCTCCCAGCATCAGAGTCTTTTCTAATGAGTCAACTCTTTGCATGAGGTGGCCAAAGTACTGGAGTTTCAGCTTTAGCATCATTCCTTCCAAAGAAATCCGGAATATTCAGAACTAATTTCCTTTAGGATTGACTGGTTTGATCTCCTTGCAGTCCAAGGGACTCTCAAGAGTCTTCTCCAACACCACAGTTCAAAAGCATCAATTCTTTGGAGCTCAGCTTTCTTTATGGTCCAACTCTCACAGCCATACATGGCTACTGGAAAGACCATAGCTTTTACTAAACAAACCTTTGTCAACAAAGTAATGTCTCTTCTTTTTAATGTGCTGTCTAAGATTGTCATAGCTTTTCTTCCAAGGAGCAAGTGTCTTTTAATTTTATGGCTGCAGTCACCATCTGCAGTGATTTTGGAGTGCAAGAAAATAAAGTCTGTCATTGTTTCCCCATCTGTTTGCCATGAAGTGATGGGACTGGATGCCATGATCTTAGTTTTTTGAATGTTGAGTTTTGTTGAGTTTTAAGTCAGCTTTTTCACTCTCCTCTTTCACTTTCATCAAGAGACTCCTTAGTTCCTCTTTGCTTTCTGTCATAAGGGTGGTGTCATGTGCATATCTCAGGTTATTGATATTTCTCTCAGTAATCTTGATTCCCACTTGTGCTTCATCCAGCCTGGCATTTCATATGATGTACTCTGCATATAAGTTAACTAAGCAGGGTGATAATATACAGACTTGATGTACTCCTTTCCCAATTTGGATCCAGTCCATTGTTCCTTGCTTGGTTCTAACTGTTGCTTCTTAACCTGCAACAGATTTATCAGGAGGCAGGTCAGGTGGTCTGGTTATTCCCATCTCTTTAGAAGAGAAAAACATCTGCTTCTACCTCATTGACTACACTGAAATTTTTGACTGTGTGGATCACAACGAACTGTGGAAACCCATGGAAAGCTCCTCAAAAAAAAACAGCACTGGAACCAAAAAAACTGAAGTTGAATCCCCTGTGGAATTAATAATTCCCCTACAGAACTTAAGGGGTCCAATGACAACACTAATACTGATCAAAGCTCACTCTGCCTGGAGGACGCCGGCCTGAAAACACAGCAAGGCGTTCCTTTACCATTGTGGCAGCTCTCTTGCTGAAACCACCTCCTGTCTCAGATAGCTGTGTCTTTGTTCCCGCATTTCTCTCTTGTTTTTCCATCGCTGCAGATGATAGATGAATGTTCCTCCTTGTCTTCTGGGCCGAGATGGATTTCTTGCAAAGATCCTGTCCCCAGGAGCCATGGAACATAGTTGAGCCCAGGTGCAAATCTTCTCTTATGATTTGAATATTATGCAAAGAGCAATCCAAAATGCCCCATAAGAAATGTGGCGGTTACCACAGAGCTCAGCTTTCAGGCTCCCAGATAGAGAATGTAAGAACATGCTTCCAGCAAATAGTATTTCCAAAGCTATTTTCAGAAAAGAGTAAGATCCAAAGTTGGGAATGTATTAAGTGCTTTCTCTGGAAAGCACACCACCGCTTGGAGTACAAAATTAGTGTTTCTCTGTGGGACCCTCCTGTGCTCATTAAAAAAACAATGCATATTCATCACTGCTTCTACAGCATGAACCAGGCAACACAGAAGGGGCATCTGGGAGAGCAGCCCATGGGCTGAGAAGTTCCATTACTAAATAATACTGGTTATATTTTGTCCTCATCTCCAAGTATTAAATATTTGAAAGAAAAATTTCCAAATTCCAAATATGTCTCTTTTCATTATTTGATTAGAATCAGAATTCACTAGTATTGGAATATAAAATAAGTTTCCTTCAGGTGCAGATTGTTAAAGCAAGCTCCTATATTTTATTAGATTTTTCTCAAAATGATTATAAGTATATCATGAAATATGCTTTTGTACATTGATGGTTGCAGATGAATAACACATTTGGTCCAATAACATTTTTTGATGAGTTACTGTATTAATTTTTTATCTAGTGAATTGAAAAATAGATACACAGATACATACCACTGAGCTTGGACAAGTGTGCAGCAGTAGCCTCATGAGAATACACGGGAGCAAATAATTGATTTTGACGGGGAAAATGGGCATCAACGGGACCCTCTGGTGAGAGGTGGTATTTGAACTTGACCTTAAAGATGGCTCAGGTGAACTCGGAGAGTTTCTGATACACATAGGAATCACCTCAGATATTTCTCATGCTAGGGATTATAGGCCGACTGTATAGTCATTTTTTACCCTGATTGGCTGAATTAAGATAGTGTTGATTAAAATGCAAATGGTGTAGTTTGTCTTTGGTGACTATTGCCTGGAGTGGAGAGAGGAAGGTAACTTCTGAAAATAAGAGCTGGTGGAAAGTTAGGAGAGCATTCTCAAGGTGAAGTTTTGGCAAGAATTGTTCATAGATTTACAGCAGGAGACACGTTTCATACAAGTGTTTTAGGGAGATTGGTTTGAAAGAAGGATGCTCTGATCTCGTTTAGTCCTGACTTGAGGGCCTAGAGAAAAAAGCTATCTCAGAGCTGCTGAGCTTTCAAGGTCTCCAATGGCCTTGAATGGGGATGTGGGCACAGGACTGAAAGATTGTATGAGTTACAGATGGGAGCCTCCTCCAGGACATGGTGATGGGTGGGGAGCGGCCCCTGAGGAGCCTTTGTTGGGAATGGAGGATAGACCATTTATTTGTAAAATTCTGATTTTAAGTCTAGAAATGTATGGGCTTATTTTTTCCTGGTGCTATCCTATCTTTTTCTGATTTTTCTACATAGAAACACAATGTATATAAACTCCCATTTTTTAGTTCTATGCTTGATGTTTAGTTCTGTGCTTCCCTGATGGCTCAGCGAGTAAAGAATCCACCTGCAATGCAAGAGACACCAGAGACACTAGTTCAATCCCTGGTTTGGGAAGATCCCCTGAAGAAGGAAATGGCAACCCCTCTCGTATTCTTGCCTGGGAAATCCCATGGCCAGAGAAGCCTGACAGGCTATAGTCCAAAGATCACAAATAGTCGGACATGACTGAGTAACTAAGCATGCATAATGTAAAAGGGCTGTGCATTCATCTTAGGTGTCTTTTGAGAGGCTAAGAGAGTCTTTATGTGTGTGCAGACTGGCACACGAAAACCCTTTAACATCTGTTCTTTATCTCCATCTAAAGATTTATGATGGGTGACAAAGTCCAAGAAAGAAGGTCCACCTTAGATACTGTAGTTGTACAAGCAGAGAAAGACGGACTGTACAGGAAAGAAATGGCACTGACATGCCTTCTGAGTTATTCCCAACCACATCTCCAGCGGAGCAGTAATCTCAGTCTGCTCATTTCCTCTACATCAAATTCTCTTGGTTCCAGATTTTATTTATAATTATCTGTTTGTAAAACTGCCCTTTTTATTAAGCTTGTGTTCCTTACAAGTGAGAAATTGGGCATAAATTATTTTTGGTCCTCTAAGAGTCTAGTTACACCGAGAATATTTGTTTTCAAAAAAAATCTGCTGAATTACTGAATGATCACATAGAAAGCTTTAGAACTCAGATGCTTAAATTCGTGTGTTATGCACATTCCTACCTAATACAGAAAATACAAAATGTTACTGTTTTATATCTTCATCCCCAAAGATAATACTTACAAGGGAGATTGAATAATCTCAGGCCAACTCAGAGAATATTTGAGGTTTCAAAATCAGTTTTATATTTTTCTTTTTGTAATTAAAAACTTGTTTGTAAGCCCCCAGTTAAAACTGTTGCTCCTTTAATTTTTTTTAATCAACTTTTTAAAAAATCCAAGCAAATACATGCAGTATTAGTCCATTTTGTGATCTTCCGCTACCTAAAATCTATAGTGACTTCTCATGATACTGATGGGCCTTCCTACAGCTTGTTGGTGTGCAGGTAAACAATAAAGCATGAAAACTACTGAGAATTTTTTTGTTTGCCTTTCACAAAGCAAAGGGAGAATAGTATTATGAAAACAAGGCAAACAAAACAGAAAGCATATGGGAATGCCATCCAAAGGTGGAAATATGACAGTCCCCGAGGAAACATGCAAACACACAGCACAACATCAAAACCAAATTAGGGAAACACATTTGGAAAGCGTCACTCCTTTTATCCTGGGTCGGTACCACCATCTGTGCAAAATGCCCAACTGCATGGGTGATTGACAGATGAAGATGCAGAGACATCCTCCCCAGTGAGGGGCTGAGTCAGCCTTGTCATCCTGAGAAGGTAGCTGCCAGCTAAGGGGCAGTCTGGAGCTCAATGTCAGTCTGAGCTGAGTTCTGAGCCCTGCCAATCTGTGTATTTGCCAGGGG
Source organism: Bos indicus x Bos taurus (assembly GCF_003369695.1). Lineage (NCBI taxonomy): Eukaryota > Metazoa > Chordata > Mammalia > Artiodactyla > Bovidae > Bos > Bos indicus x Bos taurus. Next base: position 1,871,306 of record NC_040102.1, on the reverse strand, counting down.
GTTCTGTGAGACAGGGGACTCCTGGGAGATTTCAAATTATAAAGGCCTTTTTATACATTGATTATCCCACCTTTTAATGCAGTCCTTACTTTGTAGGATGGTAAATGATTTCCAGTAAATGATGGTATATGGTAAATGATTTTTGTAGATATAGATGGTAAATTATTTGGGGGGATAAATGCAAACTAAGGAATTAGAAATGTTTTGTAAATAATAGAATAGAAATGAGACTGAAATTGGTAAACTTCTCTGTTTACCTACTTTAGAGTTATTTCTCAAGTAATTTTCAAAATTAGGCCTCAGTATGGAAAAATCTGTGTGTAATTAAACAATAAATGTTTTAATGGAAAGCAAGATTCTGCAACTACTCAAAAGAGTAATTGACTCCTAAGAGTATCATTACAAAACTAATAAAAATTAGGATAAAAAGCCTCTGTGAACAAACAGGAAATGTATTTTATTCATTGATTTGTTCCTTCAACAAACATTTACTAAAATCATACTCTGTTCCTTCAGGAGCTAGTGCCTTAGAAGAAAAATATACCCCTATCTTACAGAGCTAAACTTGAAACTGACTGAAATAAATAATGCAAAGAGATTTCTGTAATAGACACAGGGACATCCCTTTTCAAAACAGTTTCCTTGCATTTCTTCAGGAAGGAGAATCTCCACAGGGTGAGGATGGTTTGGTGATGAATAACCCATCCTTTCTCTCCAGGCATTTGGAATAATATTAGCCAGTCTCCATGAGTCACTGTAAGTCCACCTCTGGAATTAGCAGCAATGTGGATCTAAGGAAAACAATAGGAAAAATACTGTGCACCACAAAATCAACACATAGTAGGATCACTCCTCAAATTTATTATTGTACAGTAGTCACAGTGTGGCCCCTCTTCAAGGGTGACCCTAGTTAGGTGCCTGATTCTGTCTCCCTCATCCATACAGGAACTAAGACCAAACGCTTATTTATGGTTGAAGCATGTTTGTTTAGATGGTGGAGTTGGCCTGGCTCAGACGTTGGCAATATTTAATATACATTGTTGTCCTTATCTTCTGCTCTGATGGCATTCCTGGAAGGAGTGGTTCCCACACCTACTCCCAGACGTGCTCCTGGACATGGTCTCCCTCCTGTTATCCTCCTTGTTTCTGCTCCTGGTATTAAGGAGACTCCCTGTACTGGGTGGGTATTACTGTCATTGTGTTGTGTCCTGAGGTGCTTTCAAGAGAAGTGACCTGCAGTCATAAGCTAAGTGTCCTGTCATTTGGGGAGTAAAGGAAACCTGACATTCTCTCATATTCCATCTGGTCGCTCCTTGTGTGGGGTTGGAATCTCAGGGATCACGTGGCTCCTCTTCACTCATTACAGTGTGAACCTGAAAGCTGTCCACCCTGCATAATAAAGGACATAGCAACAGGTAGCTGCAAACTTTGAAAGCATATCCTCGTTGTTTTACTTGCATTTAAAAAGCATTTTAAATGTCCTCTGTGTATTCACATTTTGACTATTCAGTGTTCATCATCTTAGCATCTGGGGACAGATGTTCCCGGGGAGCATTTCAGAGTCACAACAGCAGGGGCCGAGCCTTGTCTTCTTGTGTAGAGGGAGGGATGGACGTGAGGGGGACTGGGGAGGCCCAGCTCCCCCCCATGGGGGAGGGGTCAGAGGCGAGTCTCCAGCTCCACATTTGGGGTTCTCAGAGGATGAACAACTCTGTCCACATTTTCTGAAGTAAGGACAAGAGAGGGAAAATTCCCCTCGGTGTTGTGACCCACCCTGTGTTAGCCAGAGCAATTGCTTTCATTTCTTCTCTAACATTAACCTGTTTTCCTCTCTTGCAAGAAACTAAGGACATAAGGAAAGGCATGGATGAGGACACAGTTGTTAATATAGTGAACAAGTTCTACTTTTCATATACTATGCTATTTAGGTCTAGATTCAGGGTCAAGAGGACTCTGGGAGAAAGTGCTTTTCATGGGCACGGACTCCTAAGGAGACTTCTTTTATAATCACAGCAACACTGAGTTGTCAAAAGCAGTGTGAGGCTGAGAGCCAAAATTCCTCTCTTTGAGAGACATCAGGAACGGATTAAGGAAGTTAGGATGGAATAGAATTTGTGTTCTATTATTAACTTCCCTCCACCTACTGGGCTTATTTTGAAAGTTGTTGGAAAATGAGAAAGCAAAGCAAGACCGTGTCTGCACTGAGGAGTTTTGGTATGAAATTGGAAAGGAGTGAGGAGCGTGATGGTGGTCTTGTGTCTTCCAAAAATCAATGATAAGAACTACCTGTGACTGATTTGAGAGTCTTCTTTCCACAAGGAACACCCCTGAAGATAAATGAACCATTCAGTTCAGTTCAGTTCAGTTCAGTTGCTCAGTCATGTCTGACTCTTTGCGACCCCATGGACTGCAGCACGCTGGGCTTTCCTGTCCATCACCAACTCCCGGAGCTTACTCAAACTCTTGTCCATCAAGTTGGTGATGCCATCCAAACATCTCGTCCTCTGTCATCCTCTTCTCCTCCTGCCTTCAGTCTTTCCCAGCATCAGGGTCCTTTCCAGTGAGTCAGTTCTTCATATCAAGTGGCCAAGTATTGAAGCTTCAGGTTCAGCATCAGTCCTTCCAATGAATATTCAGGACTGATTTCCTTCAGGATTGACTTGTTAGATCTCCTTGCAGTCCAAGGGACTCTCAAGAGTCTTCTCCAACACCACAGTTCAAAAGCATTAATTCTTTGGTGCTCAGCTTTATGGTCCAACTCTCACATCCATACAGGACTACTGGGAAAACCATCGCTTTTACTAGACAACCTTTGTCAGCAAAGATCTCTTTGTCTCTGCTTTTTAATATGCTGTCAAAGCTTGTCATAGCTTTTCTTCCAAGGAGCAAGTGTCTTTTAATTTCATGGCTGCAGTCACCATCTGCAGTGATTTTGGAGCCCCCAAAAATAAAGTCTCTCACTCTTTCCATTGTTTCCCCATCTATTTGCCATGAAGTGATGGGACCAGATGCCATGATCTTAGTTTTTTGAATGTTGAGTTTTAAGTCAGCTTTTTCACCCTCCTCTTTCACTTTCATTAAGAGGCTCTTTAGTTCCTCTTTGCTTTCTGTCATAAGGGTGGTGTCATCTGCATAGCTGAGGTTATTGATATTTCTCCCAACAGTCTTGATTGCAGTTTGTGGTTCATCCAGCCCACCACTTTGCATGATGTACTCTGCATATAAGTTAAATAAGCAGGGTGACAATATACAGCCTTGACATACTCCTTTCCCAATTTGGATCCAGTCTGTTGTTCCATGGCCAGTTCTAACTGTTGCTTCTTGACCTTCATACAGATTTCTCAGGAGGCAGGTAAGGTGGTCTGGTATTCCCATCTCTCTCAGAATTTTCCACAGTTTGTTGTGATCCACACAGTCAAAGGTTTTGGCGTAGTCAATAAAACAGAAATAGATGTTTTTCTGGAACTCTCTGGTTTTTTCGATGATTCAACAGATGTTGGCAATTTGATCTCTGGTTCCTCTGCCTTTTCCAAATCCAGCTTGAACATCTGGAAGTTCTTGGTTGATGTACTGTTGAAGCTTCGCTTGGAGAATTTTGAGCATTACTTCGCTAGCATTTGAGATGAGTGCAATTGTGCAGTAGTTTGAGCATTCTTTGGCATTGCCTTTCTTTGGGATTGGAATGAGAACTGACCTTTTCCAGCCCTGTGGCCACTTCTGAGTTTTTCAAATCTGCTGTGTCTAGATCATTCTAGATACATATATTTCCTTTAATTACATTTCAGATAATTTACTAGGACAAAGAACTGGAACCCTGGCAAGGAATAGTTACATATTCTCCATGCCTTTCCTAGCATATGCTGACATAGGATTATTTTATAGGTTCTTTTGAGCTTTTTGAACACCTGTCACTGGTTATCACTTCAAGTCGTGCTAATAGGCAACCTGCTGTCCGTAGTCACAGTGGTGTCCAACCTCTGAAGGTGAGCACCAAGTCCCACTTTGCCCAGGAGTTCCATCTGTGGTCCCAACCACTGAAGTCTGAGCTTCTTAAACCTGTGCCCTGATTGTTTGTGGTATGCCAGATGAGAAGCATTAGGACTTTTCTGGAGATTGTTTTTATGGGGGGAGATGGTATTTTAAATAACTAACGGTTATTAATGAATTATAGCAGCAACATGAAAGAAAATAGCACTTCTGTTTGCATTTCCAGACTTTCAAAGAATCAGAGCAATCAGTCTTACACTGTGGAGAGATTTCCTGGCAAATGTCTCAGAGGCATTCATCTAAGCTATCAAGTCAATTATATTATTCTTGACAGAAAACTCCTTGAAATGCCTTTATAATATGTTTATTAAATAAACTTTCTTCATTCCCCGATCTTAGAAGGTTGAAACCAACTTACAGTGCTAGGCTTATTCTCTTGAAAGGCAGCAAATAAGTTTTGCTTTTATAATTTTGATGCATTGGAAGATATTTGTTATAAGAGATACTGCTGCATTCTGACTTTTTTTTTTTAATTTTAATTAATTTTATTTTATTTTCAAACTCCACATAATTGTATTAGCTTTGCCAAACATCAAAATGAATCCACCACAGGTATACATGTGTTCCCCATCCTGAACCCTCCTCCCTCCTCCCTCCCCATACCATCCCTCTGGGTCATCCCAGTGCACTAGCCCCAAGCATCCAGTATCGTGCATTGAACCTGGACTGGCATCTCGTTTCATACATGATATTTTACATGTTTCAATGCCATTCTCCCAATTCTTCCCACCCTCTCTCTCTCCCACAAAGTCCATATTATACAGAGTGAAGTAAGCCAGAAGGAAAAACACCAATACAGTATACTAACGCATATATATGGAATTTAGAAAGATGGTAACGATAACCCTGTATACGAGACAGCAAAAGAGACACTGACGTATAAAACAGTCTTATGCATTCTGACTTAATATAGCATTGCTTCATAAAAAATAAATGTTTACTTCTGTTAAGTAGGATAGTTTTGAAATGTCAGCATCAGAACTAAGTTTTGCAAACAGCTTTGACTTATTAAGGTTAAGAACATATTAATTCTCAGTTCTTATTAGGAAACACAGTGTTTCTCATTATTGAAAGTTTAAACCCAGAGTCACAGTTTTTCTGTTGTTATCTGCTTTTAAACTCAGGTAAAAAGACATGTTTGATCTTTTTTTGTACATTCAGTTTCTCACTAGAATAAAGAGCTCTGGAAATACAATACTTTTATGATACAGAAACTCTAGTTCAAAGTTGTCATTCTTTATAATGTTTCTATTTCAAAACCTTCTGAGCCCAAATATACATATTTTTAGGCCATGAAATCACAGAAAAGCAACTTAATATTTATTATAAATTGCATTTGACCTCAGTGGTTTATTTAGCTTGTGATTAACAGGCACACTTTTGTCTTTTTATACATGCAGGACCCTTTCAGGCATCAGGTACCAAGGTGGGCGGGAGGTGAGTAAGTGCTCCTCTTCACACAGTGCTGAGATGTGCAGCAGGAGTGCCCTGTGGATGCTGCAGGGGTCCGTGTTGACTGAGATTGATGGACAAACTTCAGGAGGAGGTTTATCCCCAGTCTCTTCCTGGAAAAACAAGCCATGTTTGTTACAGTGCAGGTTGGGCAGTGCATTTAGGACAGAAACATGCATAAATAAAGTAGATGAGATACACAGATCCATCTCTCTTCTAGTATCATTTTCCTTCCACATGGGAGGTGTCTTTCAGCATTTCTAGTGCTGTGCATCTGTTGACAATAAAATCATCCAACTTTGTATGTCTGAAAAAGCCTTTGGTCACACTTGGTTTACAAAGAAAATGTTGCTAAAAAATAAAAAGTTTTGGTTGACAGAACCTTCCATTCAGTAATTTAAAGACGTATGTGCAATGTCTTCTGACTGCAATGCTATTCTTTCAGAAGAAACATCTGCTGCCACCCTCATCTTTTTTTTTTTTTAACTTTACATAATTGTATTAGTTTTGCCAAATATCAAAATGAATCCACCACAGGTATACATGTGTTCCCCTCATCTTTGTTGCTTTATATGAAATGTATCTTTTTTCCTCCAACTGTTCCAACAGCTTATAATTTCTCTTATAAATTGTGGGTAATTTGAGTTTATTGAAAGATGCCTTGATATTTTTGTGAATGGTTTTGCTGCTTAATGTTTGTAGTTTCTTGGATCTATAGGATTATAGCTTTCATCCAATTTAGAACATTTTCAGCAATTATTTCTTCACATAATTTTCTTCCCATAATCCTTTAGAAGCAGAAAGGATTGTGTGTAGGTTTGGCTATATGGTGTTATTCTACACCTCACTGGTTTTCCAATTTTTAAAAAAATAATTAACATTATTTTCTCCTTGTGCTTAATTTTAAATAGTTTCTATAGTTTCAAGTTCATTCATCTTTTATTCTGCTCTGTCTAATCTGGCATTGGTCTCATCCAGTATATTTTTTATCTTGGACTTTGCATTTTTTTATCTGTAGAAATTCAAATTTTTCCTTTCTTTCCTTTTTTTTACATATCCTTTGTCTCTGCTTTACCTTTTTAACATGTGCAGTAAAGTTATAACAACTTTTAATATCCTTTTCTGCTATTTTAGCTCAGCTGGTAAAGAATCCGTCTACAATACAGGAGACCCTGTTCCGATTCCTGGGTTGCAAAGATCCCCTGGAGAAGGGGTAGGCTACCCACTCCAGTATTCTGGCCTGGAGAATTCGATGGACTGTATAGTCCATGGGATCACAAAGAGTCAGACACGGCTGGTGACTTTCACGTTCACTTTTCACTTTTCTGCTATTTATAAAATCTGTCATTTCTGAGTCCATTTTGATGAAGTGATTTTTCACTTTGTTATGGGGAATATTTTCTTGCTCATTTGTGTGTCTGTATATCTTTGATTGGGGGTAGACATTATTACAATTGAGGGTTCTAATATTTTTGTAAGACTAAGACAGCTGTATTACCATGTATTTCATCTGTGGTCTACTCTTTATATATCATTATATATTTTAAATTATATATTTAGGCCTGGATCTTTGTTTTTGTTTTATTTTTGACTCATTTTATTATATGTTCTATCTCTTATTACAGATATTTTAAAATCTTTCCCAATATCATCACTGCCAATAGGATCTTAATCCTGTTGTTGCTTTGAAATACCTGTGCTCCTTGCCTGAACATTTATTTTAGTCTCTGATATCAGTTATTTTTTAGCAATTCTGAGATGCAGCATGGGTGAGGGAACCAGTGTAAGCTTCTGTGTTTAGAAAGACATAGTACAGAAAATCAGGCTCCAGAAAGTTACCCTCTCAGGGATTTGAACTAGGTCCCTGCACAGGAAGGAGCAATATTAGTGTGAGACCTAAATTAGATTGTAATGCATCAGTTGGGAAGGTGGAAGGAATGGTTCAAGGAAGAAATTCCTTCAGACCAATGTGACTTCATCTTTTTTAGCTCATCATTCACTCAGGGCTTCTGAATCACTGTGGTGTTGATTACAGTGAGTCTTCTGCACCAGGAGTCCAGACCTCAGATACTGCAGAGATAGGCACTGGGTAGAAGGAAGCAGAGCTAGATGGTGGCTAAAGCAACCCCAGGCACATGTTCCTGTGACCTTGCATGGTCCCGCAGGCTGCCTAAGCTCTGGGGACTGGCTCTCACTTGCCTTTTCCCATGTGCTGCAATGGATGAGTGGCAAGCTGGAATCCCTTGAAGTCTTCACTGGCTGTCAGCTGGGACCCAGCTCTGATGTTGCCTGGAGCCTCTCCGTGGCCTCGCCTTGTGACCTGGCCCTACTCCCACATTGACAACTGAGTTTTAATAGCAAGTGTCCCGAGAGAGACATCCATGCTTACGCTGAGAAGTGCTGCTGCTGCTGCTAAGTCGCTTCAGTTGTGTCCGACTCTGTGCGACCCCATAGACGGCAGCCCACCAGGCTCCGCCATCCCTGGGATTCTCCAGGCAAGAACACTGGAGTGGATTGCCACCTCCTTCTCCAGTGCATGAAAGTGAAAAGTGAAAGTGAAGTCGCTCAGTCGTGTCTGACTCTTAGCGACCCCATGGACTGCAGCCCACCAGGCTCCTCCGCCCATGGGATCCTCCAGGCAAGAGTACTGGAGTGGGGTGCCATTGCCTTCTCCGGCGCTGAGAAGTGCTCCGATGGAAAATATGCAGAAGCACCTGGCTTTGACATCACACAGCAGAGGCACTTCTGGTATATTTCATTTTTCCAGGCAGGTGGAAAGCCCTCCCAGGTCCAAAGGTAAGGCATGGAGACATCCCCTTTTGATGGGAGAAATGCCAAGTGTGCATATGTGTTTAAACCCACTCATGACTATTTTCCGTTCCTGAATGTGGAGTAGAATGGGAGCACGTTAGGGTACAAGAGAACAATTCAGTTGTTCTCCTGTGCAGCCCACGGAGTACATATTAATAATGTTCTCTTAAGACTTTCTGATGTCGGTTTCAACATTTCTCACTGATTGGATGCTGGACTGGGATGATCCTGTGCCAGTCTTTATGCTGTTTTACTCTCACCGTCTCATCTTCCATTAAGTGTCCTGGGTAATTATCAGTGCTGACTTCTTGAGAATAATTGGCTGAGTAGCAAGGGATGTGAGGCCAACGTGCAGTGAAGGTTTTCTGAGTCCCATATTAAATGCAGCATTAGTAATCCTCGTGCTATTGCTTGATTGCTCCTGCGGTGAAATTATTAGGCCATTATTTTCCTAAAACAGCATTTTAATGATAAAGATGAAAAGTATGCAATTTGCTTTAGTTGTTATTTGTTCCTCAAGGTTAATGTGTTTGTCACATTGTATTAAATGCTCATAATAACCATTAGAACACTTAGTGTAAGCATGGATGTCTCTGTGCAACTAGTAAACAGAACAAATTAGAACAATCATCACCATTGTTTTCAGGTTTGTGAATAGTGAATAGGACGTGATAGATTTTTTTTTAACTTGTAGGACAAATTAAAATTATTTCTGTGATTCTCTGTGCTTCGTCTTTGAGGCATTTAGTATAACCTGTGAGTGCATGGTTACAGCAATGACAGTGATGCTAGAATCAAACACTGGATTTTATACTGTAGCATTTAAACCAAAAAAGGTCTCAAGTTAAGGGTAATTGTTTTCTAGGAGAAAATTGCCAACTCATTTTCAAATATTTCTTTTTCACTCCTGCATTTAGATACTAAATATTATTTGACAGGAGTGTGGTTCAGTATGACACATGACCCGAGCTTTCCCCTCAATGTTTGAGCTAAGAGGGTCTGTCAGTCAGCCCTGATCTGCTAGTTCTGTGTTCCCTATAGTTTAAACTGCAGATCTGAAGCCTGCTTTGGAAAATCTCTTAGGTCCTCGCTTAAAGGGAAAAGTGATCTAGAATGTCCAAGTCCATTAGGATCAGTCCGAATTCTCCACAACTAATAGTCTCAGGGATATCGTAGATGGACGCCAATCAAAAATAATTTACACGGACAGCTAAATTCCCTGAGTTTACTATCCTACTCACCATAAACAGAAAGAAAAAACATTTCCATCATCCCTCAAAAACGTCCTGCCCTTTTGCAGTCAATCCCAATCTCAGCCCCAGTTCCAGATATATGACCTGCTTTCTGTCTCTACATTTTGCCTTTTTAGAGACATATGAGTAGAGTATACATAAGTATAACCATACAATATGTAGTCACACCATGTTTTTGAGGTTCATTCATCATATTAATGAGTAATAGTCTATTGTATGGATGTGCCACAACCTAACAATTCATCTGCTTTCTATAAATAAAGTTTTTCTAAACAATTTTGTGATGCCTTTTTGCAGAAATTTTTCATTTTTCTGGGACACATATGTAGGACTGAAGTGCTGGGTCATATCGGAAGCATATGTTTTGTTGTTTAGCATCTTCCAGATGGTTTTATTGGTTTGCATTCCCTGTGACTAGTATAAGAGGTTTCCGGCTTCCTTACACTCTTGCCAACACTTGTTATTTTCATCCTTTTGCATGAAAGCCGTTCTAGCCAACGTCTAGCTGTGTCTCATGATTTTAGTTGTTAACATGTTCTTAATGACTAAGGATGTTGAGCATCTTCTCGTATGATCAGGAAGAGCATTAGATAAATTTATTTGGTTTAGTATCTACAAGATACACACTTCAGCTATAAAGACAGGTAGATGTGAAATGAATTGATGTAAAAAGATACTCCATTCAAATTGAAAAAAAGAGAGAAAAGGAGAGGATATACTTATATCAGACAAAATAGACATAAAGTCAGAAGCTGTCAGGATGAAGAAGGATGCTCTCCAGTGATAGAGGGGTCAGCTGGTTAGTACATTCATGGATCTATGTGTGTGTCCAAAATAACTAAATATGTGCAGTTTTCCATATCAATTCACCTCAGTAAAACTGTTTAAAAAACTATTATGAATAATATTGTGTTATTTTAATTTTGTTTTCAGACTGTTCATTTTAGGATACAGGAATATGATTGTTTTTTATACTAATCAAGAAGGCAATGGCACCCCACTCCAGTACTCTTGCCTGGACAATCCCATGGACAGAGGAGCCTGGTAGACTGCAGTCCATGGGGTCACTAGGAGTCGAACACGACTGTATAACTTTCAAGTAGACAACCTCAGCAACTTCACTTTCACTTTTCAGTTTCCTGCATTGGAGAAGGAAATGGCAACCAACTCCAGTGTTCTTGCCTGGAGAATCCCAGGGACGGGGGAGCCTGGTGGGCTGCCATCTCTGGGGTCGCACAGAGTTGGACACGACTGAAGTGACTTAGCAGCAGCAGCAGCATCCTGACAGTTGCTAAACCTATTCTAAAGATCTTGCATATTATTTTCTAGATTCCATATGATTGTCTATATATAGAATATGTCATCTGTGGGATAAAAAAGAGTTTACCTCCTTTTTTACAGCAGTTATACTTTTAATTCCATTTTCAGCCCTAATTTTCCTGGCTAAGAACTGCCGTCCCTAGGTTAAATACAAGTAGTGTGTGTGGCATCTTTGCCTATTGTTGGATCCTAATGGGAAAGCATCCTGTCTGTCAGTGTCAAGTGTGTTTCTTCCAGCAGCAGGCAGCACTTTCAGTGTTACTCTCTCTCCCTATGTCTGATTACACAGCAGGCACAGCACTCAGAGTTTGCCTCCTCCATTCCTCCATTCTGTGGGGCCTGCCTCCACACAGAGCAAACTGAAAAGAAAGTCAGTTTTACCTTCATGAAGACCTGGGCAGACACTGGGATCTGCCTTTGCTCGTTTCTTTCCTTATCACATTTAAATCCTTATTTGATTGATGATTAAGTTAATCAAATCAACTTAAACTTTTTCCATAGCAATGTGTTCCTTCAAACCACATGTATCAGGCTCCATGTTCCAGCCCAGTTTTTGTTGTGTCAAAATTGTGATCCTGTAATCACAAAAGAAGAATAAAAACACTCCAAGATTTCCTTCATTGAACAAATATCAACTGCCAATCAAATGTCAAGGCACTGAGAATGGGTGTGGTTATATTGCCTTTCAAATCTGCAATAATAAATTGATCTAACATATGTTGAATGGTACATGCTGCTGCTGCTGCTAAGTCACTTCAGTCATGTCTGACTCTGTGCGACCCCGTAGATGGCAGCCCACCAGGCTCCCCCGTCCCTGGGATTCTCCAGGCAAGAACACTGGAGTGGGTTGCCATTTCCTTCTCCAATGCAGGAAAGTGAAAACTGAAAGTGAAGTCGCTCAGTCGTATCCGACTCTTAGTGACCCCATGGACTGCAGACCACCAGGCTCCGGCATCCATGGGATTTTCCAGGCAAGAATACTGGAGTGGGTCGCCAGTGCCTTCTCCATAGGGGACTAATATTTTCAAAATACTTCCTAATACAGGATAGTTTTAATTCTCTATTTTAATACAGAAAGAATCTTCCATCTTCCAGTAGGATGCTGTCAGAGCCCCATCAGAACACATAGGCTGTGTCGTGCTGCCTTCATTGCCACCTGTGGGCCTGATCCTACAGTCTCCAGAGTATATTTGAGGCACATTCTGCAGTTGCCACAGTAGGAACTGAGTGTTGCAGGTTACTGCTGTATTTTTATGGGTCTAAATTCATTCCCGTTTGCTCCAGTTTGATTTCCCTGGCTCTCTGCTCTGTCCCCTCTTTTTTCCCCACAATTTACTATAGTATAGGAAAAGACCCTAATGCTGAGAATGATTGAAGGCAGGAGGAGAAGGGGATGACAGAGGATGAGATGGTTGAATGGCATCACCAATTCGATGGACATGAGTTTCAGTAAGCTCCGGAAGTTGGTGATGGTCAGGGAAGCCTGGCGTCCTGCAGTCCATGGGGTGACAGAGAGTCCGGACTGAGCGACTGGACTGAACTGAACTGAACTGAACTAAGGTATAACCGAATGTAACATTGTATAAGTTTAGGGGTACTGAATAATGATTCAATACATCAAACTAAAAAACTTTTTAACAAAAGAAACCATCAACAGAATGAAAAGGCAGCATTTGGAATGGTAGAACATGTTTGGTAGCCACACATGTGGTAAAGGGTTATATTAGAAATATATAAGGCACTCAAGAAACTCAACAAAGACATAAGAAATCCAATTAAAAATGGACTGCTGCTGCTGCTAAGTCGCTTCAGTCGTGTCCGACTCTGTGCGACCCCATAGACGGCAGCCCACCAGGCTCCCCCGTCCCTGGGATTCTCCAGGCAAGAACATGAGTGGGTTGCCATTTCCTTCTCCAATGCAGGAAAGTGAAAAGTGAAAGTGAAGTCGCTCAGTTGTATCCGACTCTTAGTGACCCCATGGACTGCAGCCCACCAGGCTCCTCCATCCATGGGATTTTCCAGGCAAGAGTACTGGAATGGGGTGCCACAAAGGACCTAAATAGACATTTTTCCAAAGAAAATATCCAAATGGCCAACAGGTATATGAAAAGATGCTCAACATCACTGTCAGGGAAATACAAAGCAAAACTACTGCATCTGTTAGAATGGCTATGACAGAAATTACAAGTGTTGGTGATGTGGAAAAAAGGGAACCCTGTGCAGTGATGATGGGAATATAAAATGGTGCAAGCACAGTGGAAAACAATAGGGAGCATCCTCAAAAAATTAAAAATAGAACTATCGTATGACCTGAAAGTCCCACTTGTGGGTATTTATCTGAATGAAACAAAATCACAATCTGAAGAGGATCTGCAACCCCACGTGTGCTGCAACACTACGCACAACAGCCAAGACATAGACACACCCTAAGTGTCCGTCGACAGATGAATGGATAATTCTGCCTTCTTAGTAATTCCCGTTGACCATCTGAATCCCCTCCTCCGGGTGGTACACAGGGTTCTGCTTTGCTGCCAAGATCAAGATACACTGCTTAAATCCTTGTTCCTTCTCCTTACTGATTGTGTGGCCCATTTAAACCTGATTATTCTCTCTGCACCTGTATTACCTATAACTGAGCTGTATGCTTTAAAAGCTAAAATATATTGTAATTTGAATATATTCTAGATGCCTAGTAAATTTACATGAAGTCTTATGGTTATGTGATGATTAAAATACTATATGGGCCCATCACCCTTTTGTGGTAACAATCTAAGAAAATACCCCAAAATAATAAATTGGCAGTAAGAAAGAATTTCAATATCATATCCATCAACTTGGCATAGTTCTGAAAATGAATGTGCAATCTGGAGGTGTGAAAGGAATATGAAGATGAGCTGAGGAAAAATGAAAACAAGTTTGTCACATGTTTTCTGAACTTGGAAGGCATTTTGATTAATGCAGCATCTGTTGAAGAAAAAAAATCATTCAGCAAATGCAGAGTAGCCAACAAGAAACACTTGCATTTTCATGTGCTGCAGTGGAGACAGACTTATTCATGTGGAAACCCAAGTGAGATAAAACACACCATTCTCCAGAGGGATGAGCAGCAAGGGCCACTTTGTACATTCTCAGAGAGGAGTTCTTCTTTATGGCCAGACCTCAATATACGGCCATGAATAAATCTGGTGCTGAGTAAAATGTTTCTTTGTTGTCATAGATAAATAATTAAAATAAAGGTGAAGCCATGCTTATTCTTTGCTCACTGTGAGGATATTCAGTGTCTTATGCAGTCTTGGGACATTCTGTATTTTCAGCATGTTTTTGTACTGAATTCAGTAACTAAGGCTAGTCAGAAATAACAAAATTCTCCTTTACAGATGCTTTAAGAGAAAGAAAACTGCCTCACTCAACAAGGTTCGATAGTCTCCTCTCTGTGACATTCTCAGGATGTGTTCTGCATAATTAACAGAAGTATTCTGAGCTATGGCAGAAATAGGGAAGGTGTGGAAGAGAAATTACAAGAGGAAGAGATAATGTCAAGGAGATGGCCCCTGAACTTGTCTGCAGCCTTTTCTAACACACTCTGAAATACACTGCTTCTTGAATTTGTGCCAAATAGCCTCCAAATCAATGAAGGACAGTAGGTCATCTCGTGGGTGGGTATTCCTGGGTTAATCCTGGGAGTAGAGGTTCCTGGCATAGCCCTCCAGGCCAGAATCAAACCAGAGGAGAAGCTGAGATACGTATCAGACAGGAAGTCCAAACCAGTGAAAACCTGTGACAGCCACTGAGAGAGGACGAACCAGAGCAGCAGGAGGGGGTGCAGCACACTAGAATGCAGAGCTGGAACCATTTCTTTACACTTTTTCCCTTTGCATTTCCTCACTTTCTGCCAGTCTCTGTCTCCATCTATTGTTTCCTCCCAGCTGTCTTAGAGCAAACATCCTAAATATCAAAGAAACATTTGTAGGAAGTAAAATTCCTAGGAAGTTTGCTTAAATCTGACTTGCTAAAAATAGCCCACTGTGACAAGTTAGGACAATGTGTGGAAATGTCTGTGATGCCTCATGGAGGGAATTGTTATGTAGAGGAGGCGGGTGTGCTCTGGACCACAGAGACCAAGGTTCATGGAAGGATGGCCCTCGTGTCCCTGAATATGCGTGTTCATCTTTACAAACAGCACTCCCCCAGCAGGTTAGTACAGGGATAATGCCTGTAAAAGTACACGTGTGCAGGGGGTACTCGTGTGAGAGCAGTCCTCATACACACACCTGTTCCCCACTTTCTCCTGTCTGAGAGTACAACACCAAAGATACATGAGACCTGGCATTTCAGGAAGGGCCTTAAATAAGTTTGTCCCGCTTTGGGAGTATTGGTACATGTTCATGTGCTGCAGTGGAGACAGACTTATTCATGTGGAAACCCAAGTGAGATAAAACACACCATTCTCCAGAGGGATGAGCAGCAAGGGCCACTTTGTACATTCTCAGAGAGGAGTTCTTCTTTATGGCCAGACCTCAGTATACAACCAGTGACTGTCATTTTTCAGTGAGTAAATGCCTGGACAAGCATGAAGGGGATTCATGTATCATGAGTATCATGATCTTCAAGCATCCCATGAAGTGGAAGCTGGGGAAATTCCGGCAGAGATAAAGTTTAAGGTTGAGGGGATGACTTTGGAGATACTGAACCAGATGAGCTCAAAATTCCACTTCACTATGGATCCTATAGACTGTGTTTCTTTTGCATGGTAATATCATTAATACAAATGTGTAGTATATGTATGTGTATGTCTCTGAATATGTATGTATATATGTATAGCTTCAAGTAAAATTATAGGCACAGCTCTGTGTCAAAGTGTAGACAGGTATGTGTGTATGTTGTACATATATGTGTGAATGTTAATGTGTGAAAGGAGCCAGGATATGGTAGTAGCCCTCCCTAAAGGTAACTCTGCTAGTGATTTACCTTGGACAAATCACTTAACATCATCTGGTTCTTCTGTCAGGAGGGAAAAAATAACATCTGTCCTGCTGTTACCACAAAGAAGACAGCGATGCATAATTAAAGATGCCTCCACAGCCATTACCTCTTTTAATTGTGGCAGC
The DNA here is from genome assembly GCF_003369695.1 of Bos indicus x Bos taurus. Lineage (NCBI taxonomy): Eukaryota > Metazoa > Chordata > Mammalia > Artiodactyla > Bovidae > Bos > Bos indicus x Bos taurus. Next base: position 1,855,315 of record NC_040102.1, on the reverse strand, counting down.
TGTGACAATCTGGATATGACATATGGGAAAATTATTTTTCAACTTTAAAGCAATGTAAAAATATTACTACATCTAAAAACGAGTATTTGGTTTTAATATTTAAACTATGACTAATGTGCTTGTTATTTTCCTAAAATAGGAATGCCAAGTGAAAACAGCAAATTATGATGTCTGGTAACCAGTGAGGGCTTCCCTGGTGGCTCAGATGGTAAAGAATCTGCCTGCAATATAGGAGACCCAAGGTCAGGAAGATCCCCTGGAGAAGGAGATAGCAGCCCAGTCCAGTAGTCTTGCCTGAAAAATCCCATGACAGAGGAGCCCGGCAGGCTACCATCCATGGTGTCACAAAGAGTCAGGCATGACTGAGCAACTAACACTTTCACTTTTAGCCAGGGAAGATTTTCTACCTATTGCTAAATACATGACTTAACTATGTGCCAACTGTTATCAGTTGTAGAATTACCAAGTAAAACTCTGAGGACCCAACAAGGAATGTGGGTGTGTGGGTGTGTGTGTGGGTGGGTGTGTGTGTGTATGTGTGTGTGTGATGTGTGTGTGTGTGTGTGTACACCCCTGTGTGTTGAATTTACTTAGACTGGCTTTCATACTCTTTTAACCCATACAAAATTATATATTGTTATTCAGAGCAAACCTATTTGTTTGGCAAGATGGCATCTCTAAATGTCAAACTTGTTCATTTTATATTCTCTGTCTTGTAATGTGGCATGTTGTCCCTGTAAATTAACATTCTTTCCTGACTTTTCATGAGACATGATTTTCTCCTTCAAATATGGATACAGTATAACTCTTGTTACTGACATTTCTTTCCTGAGAAAACTGTATTTTAATACTTTAAGTTCTGTGCATTGGTGCATGTATGCTCAGTCACTTCAATCATATCTGATTCTGCAACCCTATGGACTGTAGCCAACCAGGCTTCTCTGTCCATGGGATTCTCCAGGCAAGAATACTGGAGTGGCTTGCCATTGCCCTGCTCCAGGGATTGAACCACCAGCGATTGAATCCATGTCTCCTGCATTGCAGGTGGATTCTTTACCCACTGAGCCACCTCAGTTCAGTCACTTAGTCGTGTCCGACTCTGCGACCCCATGGACTACAGCAAGTCAGTCTTCCCTGTCCATCACCAACTCCCAGAGCCTACTCAAACTCATGTCCATCATGTTGGTGATGCCAACCATCTCATCCTCTGTCATCTCCTTCTCCTGCCTTCAGTCTTTCCGAGCATCAGGATCTTTTCCAGTGAGTCGATTCTTCACATCAGGTGGCCAAAGTATTTGAGTTTCAGAATCAGTCCTTCCAATGAATATTCAGGACTGATATCCTTTAGGACTGACTGATTGGATCTCCTTGTAGTCCAAGGGATTCTCAAGAGTCTTCCCCAACACCCCAATTCAAAAGCGTCGTTCTTCGGCGCTCAACTTTCTTTATGGTCCAACTCTCACATCCACACATGACTACTGGAAAAACCATAGCTTGACTAGACAGACCTTTGTTGGCAAAGTATTGTCTCTGCTTTTCAGTATGCTGTCTAGGTTGGTCATAACTTTCCTTCCAAGGAGTAAGCGTCTTTTAATTTCATGGCTGCAGTCACCATCTGCAGTGATTTTGGAGCCCAAAAAAATAAAGTCTGACACTGTTTCCACTGTTTCCCCATCTATTTCCCATGAGGTGATGGGACTGGATGCCATGATCTTCATTTTCTGAATGTTGAGCTTTAAACCAACTTTTTCACTCTCCTCTTTCACTTTCATCAAGAGGCTCTTCAGTTCCTCTTTGCTTTCTGCCGTAAGGGTGGTGTCATCTGCATATCTGAGGTGATTGATATGCAGATTCCCAGCAATCTTGATTCCAGCTTGTGCTTCATCCAGCATGGCATTTCTCATGATGCACTCTGCATATAAGTTAAATAAGCAGGATGACAATATACAGACTTGACATACTCCTTTCCCAATTTGGAACCAGTCTGTTGTTCCATGGCCAGTTCTAACTGTTGCTTCTTGACCTGCATGCAGATTTCTCAGGAGACAGGTAAGGTGGTCTGGTTTTCCCATCTCCTGAAGAATTTTTTGCAGTTTGTTGTGATCCGCACAAAGGCTTTGGCATAGTCAGTAAAGCAGAAATAGATGTTTCTATGGAACTCTCTTGCTTTTTCGATGATTCAATAGATGCTGGCAATTTGATCTCTGGTTCCTCTGCCTTTTCTAAATCCAGCTTGAACATATGGAAGTTCTTGGTTTACATATTGTTGAAGCTTCACTTGGAGAATTTTGAGCATTACTTTGCTAGCTTGTGAGTTGAGTGCAATTGTGCAGTAGTTTGAGCATTCTTTGACATTGCCTTTCTTGGGGATTGGAATGTAAACTAAACTACAAATTTGGTCTGCTTCACTTTAGGATATTTTTCATAATTATTCAGATTCCTAATCTTATCAAATATGTATAACATATTGATGTACAAGCACGTTACTTTTAGAGAAGTTTCTGATTCTTTTGAAGCATCAGAATTATCTGGGAACCTTTAGAAAATTATTACAATCTGAGTTTCCCCATAGATAAAAGAAGTCAGAATCTCAGAAATGTGGGATGTGGGACCCTGTTATCAATATCCTAAGATCCATGAGTTAACTAAGATATGCAGAAAAAGACTGAAAACAGTTAATCCAGAGTGATTTATCACCACATCCTCCCCCAGCCATATTCAGTGAGCACAGATGGTGAACATGGGTGAAGGGGTCACAAGCTGCATCACCACATGGACCCCATCGTGAAGCACTGTTGGCTCTTGTGTCTGGAGCCTTTCAGTCTGTCTGCTTCATCAGCACCAGGACTGCTCACTTTATTACACAGTTCATGACTGAATGTTCATGTCTACTGGCTGTAGCATGGTTTTGCCAGTACCACCCTCAGATTCATATTGTCAGCTAGAATCCATGACACATGAGGACAAATTCTGTAACAGCCCTCAGCGGGGTGGCCAGTGGTGTTAGGAGATGAGGATTCAGGGCTTCCGTGGTGATGCCACCCATACCCAGAACTGGTCTGGGGGCTTTCCTTGTAAGCCTGATGATGAGTTTTGAGGAATCCTCCTGTCTGTTTATTTTAACTTCCTTTTTAAATCTTCTAGTCAATGCAAATGATTTTCTTTAGTTTGGAACTAAGGGCCTTAGTTTCACCCCTTCAATCCATTCCTTTTGTCTGTTAGAAGCATTCAACTTCCTAAGTCTGTGGGTCTTGACCAGCAGGCTCAGTTGAATCACCTCAGAAACGATTCAGATACAAACACCTGATGCTGTTCCTGGAGATTCTGATTTAACACTGGGTGGAACACAAATATAGACAAATACTTTTAAAAGATACCTTGGTGAGTCAGTCTTATATTCCTGTGTAATAGTTTTTTTTGCCACAAATGGACTCCAAGACCAAAACCCCAAATAATGCATCTTTTAAGACTAAAGCCAGAAAGTCTATTTCCATATGCATCACATTGGTGTGTGAGACCCATCTCCATTTTATTAAAACAACATACTGAACATGAGTCTAGTTTTTTTTTTTAAAGAAAATTATGTAATTTTTATACCAGTGAATATGTGGTTAATACATATTGGTATAAAACTTACAATTTGACTTCTGGGTGAAATAATTTTTTTTTTTTACAGGAAAAGGAAGTGAGAATTTTTTTATTTTTTTTATTTTATTTTTTTTAATCTTTACACTATTGTATTGGTTTTGCCATATATCAACATGAATCCACCACAGGTATACGCGTGTTCCCCATCCTGAACCCTCCTCCCTCCTCCCTTCCCGTACCATCCCTCTGAGTCGTCCCAGTGCACCAGCCCCAAGCATCCAGTATGGTGCATGGAACCTGGGCTGGTGACTCATTTCATATATTATATTATACATGTTTCAATGCCATTCTCCCAAATCATCCCACCCTCAAGAACCAGTACTTGCTCCAATTGCATATCTTTATGAATTTTATGAGTACATTTGCTTTAAGTCACTGATTTATCATTAAAATGTAAACAATACATAATATATATTTATATATATATATCCACACACATTTTTTCAGCTAAGGGAGCTTATTTTCATTAGATTTTTTTAAAAAAATTATTTGAAAAGACTGTTCTATACATCAATCTTTTGAAATAATTTTCTTTAAAAAAATCTAAATGAAAACAAGCTCCCTTAGCTGAAAAAATGTGTGTGAATATATATACAAAAATATATATTGTGTATTGTTTACATTTTAATGATAAATCAGTGACTTAAAGTAAATGTACTCATAAAATTCATAAAGATATGCAATTGGAGCAAGTATTGGTTCTTTATTTCAGAACTCACTAGTAATTAAAAGTACCTCTCCTTTTAAAATAGATTTGAATATGTTTCTAAAGATCACAGGCAGATAAAATATTTGAATAAACCAGTCTAAGCAGAAACAGAATATGTTGACAATTTTTTAAATATAAAAGGTCAAAGCAAAGTCATTGGAAAGGATACCAATGTCATGGTGATAATTTCATAGAAGCAAATTAACGAAATGTAGTATTTTAATCATCAGATCAGATCAGTCACTCAGTCGTGTCCAACTCTTTGCGACCCCATGAATCGCAGCACGCCAGGCCTCCCTGTCCATCACCAACTCCCGGAGTTCACTCAGACTCACGTCCATCGAGTCAGTGATGCCATCCAGCCATCTCATCCTCTGTCATCCCCTCCTCCTCCTGCCCCCAATCCCTCCGAGCATCAGGGTCTTTTCCAATGGATCAACTCTTCACATGAGGTGGCCAAAGTACTGGAGTTTCAGCTTTAGCATCATTCCTTCCAAAGAAATCCTAGAGCTGATCTCCTTCAGAATGGACTGGTTGGATCTCCTTGCAGTCCAAGGGACTCTCAAGAGTCTTCTCCAACACCACAGTTCAAAAGCATCAATTCTTCGGTGCTCAGCCTTCTTCACAGTCCAACTCACATCCATAGCCTTGACTACACGAACCTTTGTTGGCAAAGTAATGTCTCTGCTTTTGAATATGCTGTCTAGGTTGGTCATAACTTTCCTCCCAAGGAGTAAGCGTCTTTTAATTTCATGGCTGCAGTCACCATCTGTAGTGATTTTGGAGCCCAGAAAAATAATGTCTGACACTGTTCCACTGTTTCCCCATCTATTTCCCATGAAGTGGTGGGACCAGATGCCATGATCTTCGTTTTCTGAATGTTGAGCTTTAAGCCAACTTTTTCACTCTCCACTTTCACTTTCATCAAGAGGCTTTTTAGTTCCTCTTCACTTTCTGCCATAAGGGTGGTGTCATCTGCATATCTGAGGTTATTGATATTTCTTCCAGCAATCTTGATTCCAGCTTGTGTTTCTTCCAGCCTAGCGTTTCTCATGATGTACTCTGCATACACATTAAATAAACAGGGTGACAATATACAGCCTTGATGAACTCCTTTTCCTATTTGGAACCAGTCTGTTGTCCCATGTCCAGTTCTAACTGTTGCTTCCTGACCTGCATCCAAATTTCTCAAGAGGCAGATCAGGTGGTCTGGTATTCCCATCTCTTGAAGAATTTTCCACAGTTTATTGTGATCCACAGAGTCAAAGGCTTTGGCATAGTCAATAAAGCAGAAATAGATGTTTTTCTGGAATGCTCTTGCTTTTTCTATGATCCAGCAGATGTTGGCAATTTGATCTCTGGTTCCTCTGCCTTTTCTAAAACCAGCTTGAACATCAGGAAGTTCACGGTTCACATATTTCTGAAGCCTGGCTTGGAGAATTTTGAGCATTACTTTACTAGCGTGTGAGATGAGTGCAATTGTGTGGTAGTTTGAGCATTCTTTGGCATTGCCTTTCTTTGGGACTGGAATGAAAACTGACCTTTTCCAGTCCTGTGGCCACTGCTGAGTTTTCCAAATTCTCTGCCAATATCTTTATCTGGAAGCCTGTTGCTATTTTTATTTCTTTTGAAATTTTTGTTGCCAAGAAATAGGATTACATTTTCTTCCTACCAGATTGAGTCAGTATAGTGTATTCTTGGTCATCCAAATACTCATAGCTTTGGGACTTTGAAGTGGTAGCATTCATGATACATGAAAAAGCATGATACATAATTGAGATCTTAATTGCATAAAAATTAATGCCTAGATACATAAACAAGACCTGGAAAGACAAATCAAATGGCAAATTGCTTGTGATTATGAATGACTTTATTTTATGCTTCTTGTGGTTTTGGAGGGAATGATGCTAAAGCTGAAACTCCAGTACTTTGGCCACCTCATGCAAAGAGTTGATTCATTGGAAAAGACTCTGATGCTGGGAGGGATTGGGGGCAGGAGAAGAGGGGGACGACAGAGGATGAGATAGCTGAATGGCATCACTGACTCAATGGACGTGAGTCTCAGTGAACTCCAGGAGTTGGTGATGGACAGGGAGGCCTGGCGTGCTGCGATTCATGGGGTCGCAAAGAGTTGGACACGACCGAGCGACTGATCTGATCTGTGGTTTTTTGGTTTGCGCATGTTATCTTTTAAGAAATAAATGTTATTTTAACAGCCTTAAAAAAAGAAATGCTTACATATATGATATATAATTATAAATGACAAGAAAAACAGAGGAAACAAATGGAGTCCAAAGAATTTGTTATTTTAATAATTAGCTCAGTTCTGTCTGACTCTTTGCGACCCCATGGATTCTAGCCCGCCAGCTCCTCTGTCCATGGGATTTCCCAGGCAAGAATACTGGAGTGGGTTACCATTCCCTTCTCTAGGGGATCTTCCCAACGCAGGGATCAAACTCAGATGTCCTACATTGCAGGCAGATTCTTTACCATCTGAGCCACCAGGAGAGCCCTAAATGAGTAGTTGTTATGAAACAAAACTACAAACTTCTGTAAATGTCATAAAGAAATGGCAGTAAATTCTTGGTTCCGTGTCCTGGGTTTCAGGCCCTCAGCCCCGAGGCCCAGGTCCTGAGGTGTTAGAACTCTTGAAGGACAGAACTGATGTTTTTCATCACAGTCATTCTTGAATGATAAGTCTCCATTCGTGAAACTTCCAGCACCTGCAGATAATAAACAGGCCTGCCACAGTTTTGCATCCTGGAGGCAGATTCTGAGGCGGAGGTTAGTATGCTGGCCTCATTAATCCTGTATGTAGATGGTTGATGGAGTCATCAGCAAGGAGGCAGTTTAGCTTCCTAAAATCTCATAGGAGGTCCTATTCAGTATTCAGTTATCCAGACCCCTCCCAACAAACTCAGTCCCACCATACATTACACAGAAGGATTGGCTAAGAAGGCCTAACTGACTAGGTGCAGGCTAATTTGAAAGTGACATCTTCATTGATTCCTTGAGAGTTAAAATTTGTCAGTCAGGAAAAGAACACAGTGAGTAGTTAGTAGTAATAAGGGAGTGGCCAATATGATGAATACTGAAATAGGTGCTTGACAGAGAAACTTAGGAAAGCAAGCAAGTAAATCCACCATAGATCCCCTAGGGAAGAACCATGGCAGTCTTAGAATTATGCAAGATTTTGGTAAAATTTGAGGATGATTTTTAGTGTTTTTTTCCCAAAAGGGGAATAATTATAGAGCTTATAGAATATAGATTCTTTCTATTTGGAAGTACTTTTAAGCCCAGGCAGGAAGAACCACTTGCCCTGGGCCTGAGGTTGTAGAGGCACTTACCCCAACACCCATGTGCTCTACAGAATGCACAGACGTCCTGCCATTCGATGTGTTTCTTTGTTCCATCCCAGTGCACTGGAACCGTGGAGCCAGGAAACAGCCAGTCTCCTGACCAACATGCTTCAGGCCCCAAAGAACTGCTTCTCCCATCATTTTCCCTGTGTCTGTGAGACAAAAGATGACATTTTTCGAGTGCTATGCAGGTGTATGGATTCTCCTGGAACATGGTCCGAGATGGCCGCTGGATGTGGAAGTGCGGTTAGTAGCAGCAATGCTCAAGTAAAAGAAAAGGCAGTTTAATTAAGGTCGATTGTTCCTTTCAGATACCATAAATGCAACGCATAATTACCTAACAAGACTGTTCCTGATCATCTCGCTGAGCATTTATCATCACTCTGCATTTTGTGTTCCAACGTGTGCTCACAGACACAATCATGAATTAGTGTGTATTCTCATTTAGTTGCACATAGAGGATGCATAATATTTTGCAGTATTAAATATCCCATGTTATTCTTAACTTTTTATGAATAAAGGTCCAGAAAGAACAGAAATGAAGCATGATACCAGTTCTTCATGTTGCAACTAGATGACTTAATTCAGTGCTAGAATTAAGAATACTTTTTAAGGGAGTTTTTTTGGTGGTCCAGTGGTTAGGACTCAACACTTTCACTGCCATGGGCCGGGGTTCCATCCTTGGTTAGCGAACTAAGATCCCTCAAGCCACATAGTACAGCCAGGAAAAAAAAAAAAAAAAAGCTTTTTAAAAAGTATTAATATTATACATGTTTCAATGCCATTCTCCCAAATCATCCCCCCACTCCCTCTCCCACAGACTCCAAAAGACTGTTCTATACATCTGTGTCTCTTTTGCTGTCTTGCATACAGGGTTATCATTACCATCTTTCTAAATTCCATATAATCACCAGTCCAGGTTTGATGCAGGATATAGGAAGCTTGGGGCTGGTGCACTGGGATGACCCAGAGGGATGGTATGGGGAGGGGCGTGGGAGGAGGGTTCAGGATTGGGAACACGTGTACACTAGTGGCAGATTCATGTTGATGTATGGCAAAACCAATACAATATTGTAAAGTAATTAGCCTCTAATTTAAATAAATTTAAATTTATAAAAAATAAAATAAATTTTTAAAAGTATTAATAAAATATTATAATATATATGTATATATAACATTTTATTACATCTTCTGATAGGGAGATATAATAAAGCCATCTTTTGTCTTGACAGACTCACTATTTTCAATGGAGGGAGGGTCTAGTATTAAAAAGGTCTTTGCTGTTGTGTTTCAATCACTCAGTCATGTCCGACTATTTGTGATCCCATGAACTGCAGCATGCCAGGCTTCCCTGTCCTTCATCATATCCTGGAGTTTGCTCCGACTCATGTCTATTGAGTCAGTGATGCCATCCAACCATCTCATCCTCTGTCGCCCCTTCTCCTCCTGCTGTCAATCTTTCCCAACACCAGGATCTTTTCCAATGAGTCAGCTCTTCGCATCAGGTTACCAAAGCATCAGAGCTTCACCTTCAATCCTTCCAGTGACTATTCAGGATTTAGGGTTGATTGGATTGGCCTCCTTGCTTTCCAAGGGATTCTTGAGTGTCTTCTCTAACACAATTCTCAACACAATTCCAAAGTGTTGATTCTTCACGGTGTTCAGCCTTCTTTATGGTCTAATTCTCACATCCCTGTACATGACTACTGGAGAAACCATACCTGCAAAATGAAGACAGTGTTTAGTATGAGGGCAAAACTCACAGGGAGAAAAACTGCTAAGTGGTCTGTTAGGATGAGTCTTGAGGATTGGTTATGAATTTACCAACTGGTCATTGACAACCTTGTGAAGTATAGTAGGGCAATATTAAGAGAACCTAAATTATGGTTATAAAAGTCACATTTATTTCTGCAATAAATAGAATTATTATATCACAACTATTTCTTCCTGGGATTCTACAAACTGATCCCAGGTATATTTGGAAGTCCCCAAAGGTTCAAAGCTGTCATCGTTTCCTCGAAGCTTCAGCAGTTTGATCTCATTTACATCATTCTCTGTGCACTGTCCTTTGCTGTCACAAGATCACTGACACCCTTCTCCCTGATGAGGCCTCTGTGTGCAGCCACTGCTGATGCTGAGTTCTTGTTCAGACTTTGCAAAGTGTTTGGAGAATTCTGCTAGAGAGTAGCTAATTTAAGATGCAGCATCTTAACATTCTCTCTAGTAGTGTTTTTAGTTCACCTCTTCACTCCTCCAATTTTAAGACTTCAAACTCACGACTAGAAAATAGACTGAATCCTGGCAAAGACCAGTGTCTTTGCTATCATTCCTTACCTTCTCACCCAAGCAAGCAAAAGCAAACAAGTGAAACAGCTGCTTTTGCTTTCTTGTTATAAAGTAACAAACCTCATGGGTATGACTGCATAAAGAGATGGAAACTGACTGCATGAGGTCCTTGAAGGAGAACTGGAGATTTTTGCCACAGGATAAAGCTGCTGCTATTCCCCAGGGCTGGGGAGAATGCCTTGTTGAATAATTCTGTACTTGGAAATTTATGTTTTACTTCATTTTATAACTGCATCTATGGAACCCGCCCCCCCCCCCAAAAAAAAAATCAGGAAATAGTGTGACCCAAGGTTGTTACCAGCCATTTTCCCACTATCGTAAGGAGGAAAATATGGAGTTGAATTCCAAATTTTAACAAAATCCAAAATCTAGTGGGGGAAAAATGTTGCCTTGCAAGTGTTTGATAAAAGAAAGTAGTTATGGTAAATAGCTGGATAGATTCAGTAAAATGTCTGCCATTATTAAACCTACTTTGTTTCAGGCTTACCAACCTAATGTAACTTTATTTCATCTAGAATTTATCAAGAAATTTGGAAATAAATTGTTCAAAGAATTTACCAAGGCAAGTAAAGAGTTGTATGTTTGTAATAATAAAGTCTTTGCTGAACAACCTTTTTCACCCATAGTGTGCCTGATTTTTAATTAATAAACTAATTTCAGTCTGCTGCTGCTGCTGCTAAGTCACTTCAGTTGTGTCCGACTCTGTGTGGCTGTGACAGCCACCAGACTCCCCCATCCCTGGGATTCTCCAGGCAAGAACACTGGAGTGGGTTGCCATTTCCTTCTCCAATGCAAGAAAGTGAAAAGTCAAAGTGAAGTCGCTCAGTCGTGTCTGACTCTTAGCGACCCCATGGACTGCAGCCCACCAGGCTCCTCCATCCATGGGATTTTCCAGGCAAGAGTACTGGGGTGGGGTGCCATGATGGTATTTAAAAGGCTGATGCCCACTCCCTAATTAGCAAGACTGCTAGTCAGTTAAGTACATGCTGAAGTGTCATGCTGGTCAGCATTCTTTGATGGCAAAAGCTTTTTCTCCCTGAACTTTCTTCCTGGACTCCAGTCTCAATATCTTAGATTAAAATAACATTTCTAGCATAACCCTATTTTTTATTTGTTATTTTTTGTGTATTTCATTATTATGTATATATGATTCAATATAAGAGGAGGCATCATGTATAACTCCTGATGACTTTCTTTATTCATGAGACAATCTGTCTTGGTGAGCCTTGCATATCACCATAAAAATTATCCTTTTTTAAACATTTGTATTCAGCATGTGAAGGCACCATAGTTTAGTTGATCATTCTTTATGCCAGCTGGTATTTTTTTCTTTTTTGTTCTTTTGCGCTTCAAAAACTACAATTAGCTTTCTGTGTAACTCTTCAAATATACTTGATTATGCTCTGTGTTTTATATATGTTAATATATAATATATGTATATCAGTTATGTAAATTTTTCTTTCATATGGAGTATAGAGTAGTTTCTGTTATATTTTGTTTTAATTAACTCTGAATTAGGTCCACTCTCTTTCTTTCATAATCATTTCTATAGCAAACAAGATTGTTCTGTGTTCTGCCATCCTCTAAGTTGAATTTTATGATTCTGTTTCACTGAAGCATAATTTTCAAATAATAAAGTGATATGAAGTACCAAGTTACAATTTGCTGACAATTTTGTCAACATGAAGTTTCCTCCTGAGTCAAGATAAAACATTGTAGTCGTGTCCGACTCTTCAAGACCCCATGGACCACAGCCTACCAGGCTCCTCTGTCCATGGGACTCTCCAGGCAAGAGCACTGGAGTGGGGTGCCAATGCCTTCTCCTTTCTCCAGTTAGTAGACACTTACGTTGTTCCCAAGTTTTTAATATTTTAAATAATGTCACTGTGAAAATTCTTATAAAGTCATTTACTTTGGTAGATACATTTTTATTTATCTTGACTAAATATGTAGTAGTGGATTTAGTTGTCTCCCCTACATACTTGGTGATATAGTTTCTATTTTCTTTGCATATTTGTTTGAGGATATGTATTTCTTCATGTGACTTACAAGTTTTATGATCTATGTTTTGTATTTTTCTTCCTTATATTTAGAAGAAGGCCTTTCTGTGGCCTTTCCCTCCAGTTAAAAACCATAATTACCACAAGCGTTTAGGTTTGGTCTATACTTAGGTTTCAGTGTTGGACAGCAGCTTCTAGATCCATTTCATTGATTGGATTTTATGTTTTGGGGATGGGGAATGAAATAATTAAACCCTGCATTTTCAAAAACGTTTTCAGGATTCTTGATACTAATTCCTATTTTAATCTCAAAACCTCCAGGGATAATTTATGCTTATTCTCTTATGCTGTTATTCTCACTTTACAGATCAGAAAGTTGATTGCCTGAGTGTTACAGGACTTTGAAGCAGTTTGCCGAGCTTCTGAATGTCAGAGCCCTGCTTCCAGCCCACCGTGTTCCTGAAGCAAGAGGACTCATGCCTGGTACTTGCTGAGCTCTGGCATGCCCCACAACTGTCTGCTCTGTCAGGTACGTGAAGAGCCATCCGTGCCCTGGGGGACCAGGCCCAGAGCTCCAGCTCCAGGTCCCGTTTATCTCTGTGGTTCTGGATCGGTCTTCAGGAAGCACTTGTGTGCACCTCAAACACAGATGGAAGGAAGGCCATTACCTCCCTGGGGAATGATGGCTGGATGCTCTGGCAGATGGGAGATACACTTCCAGTAAAAGTGTTGAAGCTGAGATGGTTGTTGGAGCTTTACTGAATTCTTGTACATGATAGTGGCTCCCCACAAGCCCTCAGGAGCCACTGCTCCAGCCTTATCCAGACATCAGGATAGATAGATCCCTCGGCCTTCCTCTTCCCAGCTCCTCTGAGGATTGCAAATCCCCTGATTCCCTAAAGTAAAGCTCATAGTTTTACTTCTGTGATTCTCATTGAATATTGACTGATGCTGTTTGTGATAAGGAAGCCCCAGACATGGTGTATCCATCTGTTGCTACTGTGATGAACTCTCACAAGTAGAGGCTTAAAGAACCCATCTTACAGTTCTGACAGTCCTCAGCACAGCACGGTCTCACCAAGCTAAGATGAGGGCTGCGTTCCATAGCTGAGGCCCCTTGGCAGGATCACATCCTTCCTCAAGGAGATGTTGGCAGATTTTAGCTCCTGCAGTTGTTGGACTGAGATTCTCCGTTCCTTGATGGCTGTCAACTGAGTGTCCTGTCAGGGTTCTTGAGGCCAATCCTTGACTTCCATCTTCAGAGTAGCAGCAGGGATTCAACTCCTTCCTTACCATGGACTCTGCCCTCTTTTCTTCCATCTCATTGCTCTGACTACTCTTCAGCCTTCTCTTCCACTTCTTAAGAACTCTTGTGAAAATATTGAACCATATCAGTAATCCAAGACAATCTCCCCAGCTCAGGGTCCTTAATCTTAACCACATGAGCAAAGTTCCACTGCCTGGGAATTAAGGTGTGAGCATCTTTGGGGATACTTATTCTGCCTGCTCAGGATGGGAGTTTGGAGTTGTATTTCTCATCTGATACTGTTTGTTGAGAATGGTGACCTCATTGTCAGTAGAAAATGAAATGGGACACTAGTGATATATGGCATGCACTCAGATGTCAGATATTTAAATGTTGAAAGATTTATATGATCTGAAGAGAAACCAGAGTATAATGTCAGATGGTTAAATGGTTACTTGGTTTTATGTATTGAAAAAAATTGCCTTTGAGAGACTAAGTGACTGTTGTAATAGTTGTTTTTATTGCTAATGTTGGCAATAATACAAGAAATTTAATGGGTAAGCACTATGGATTCTACTGAATACTGTTTGTCCTGGGGAAAATGGCAAAAAGAGAATAAAAAGAGCTTTTTATTCAACTCTAGCCATGGATTAGGAACCAGACACGTCTATGTTAAATTAATATCTTATTTTGTATAACTATGTAATAAAGATTTCTGAATTAAAATTCTGGACCAGGCCTCACAGGTGAATTACAAGGCAAGGTGGAGTTATAATTTTGGTCTCTTAAGCTAACGTATGACACTGATTGTTAAAAACTGGGATCCCAGAAATTGGAGCAGTAAAAATTGTGTAAACCCCACTTTATGCACTGTGTGCTGTTCAGCACCTGGACTGCTGTGGAGCCTCTCTTCACACTGTGACACGAGTGGACTCCCCGGCTCTGCAGTCCTGCGACGACCTCAGCTGCAGCAGCACGTGCCCTGTGGGTAACTGTTTTCCAAGGACCTGTTTAGTGATCAGTCTCATAGCTCTTTGCAACCCCATAGACTACAGCGTGCCAGGCTCCTCTGTCCATGGGATTGCCCAGGCAAGAATACTGGAGTGGGAAGCCATTTCCTTCTTCAGGGGGTCTTCCTTATCCAGGGATCGAACCCAGGTCTCTCACAATGTAGGCAGTCTCTTTTTTGACTGAGCCACCAGGGAAGCCCTCTGTTTGACCTGTTTGCAGCGTCTCTAACATCTCTTTTTCTAGACCTGTAACTGGACCCGTAATCTGGCAGATTCCAAGGAATGAATACTGTTAGTTACTAGAAAAGGTAACTGACATCCAAAACTCACTTTGCAATTAACGTTAATAAAAACATAGAAAATCTGTGTCAGATTGATGAATTAAGATGAGAAAGGGAGGGAAACCAGACGTCTTAGATTAATGTAGTGGATGAAACTCATCCACTAATGAGGTGGATGAAACTGGAGCCTATTATACAGAGTGAAGTAAGCCAGAAAGAAAAACACCAATATAGTATACTAACGCATATATATGGAATTTAGAAAGATTGGCGGATTCATTTTGATATTTGGCAAAACTAATACAATTATGTAAAGTTTAAAAATAAAATAAAATTTAAAACAAACAAACAAACAAAGAAAGATGGTAACGACAACCCTGTCTGCAAGACAGCAAAAGAGACACAGATGTATAGAACAGTCTTTTGGACTCTGTGTGGGAGGGGGGGGTATGATTTGGGAGAATGGCATAAAAAAAAGATTAATGTAAATATATCTATATTCATACACTTCCAAGAGAGTCTGAACTTGAGGAGGTAGCTTGAACAACTCAGAGTGGCTCTAAAATAAATTGATTGAAAATTGTACTTGATGTGACCTGCTGCTGCTACTGCTAAGTCACTTCAGTCGTGTCTGACTCTGTGCGACCTCATAGACAGAAGCCCACGAGACTCCCCCGTCCCTGGGATTCTCCAGGCAAGAACACTGGAGTGGGTTGCCATTTCCTTCTCCAATGCGTGAAAGTGAAAAGTGAAAGTGAAGATGCTCAGTCGTGTCCGACTCTTAGCGACCCCATGGACTGCAGCCTACCAGGCTCCTCCGTCCATGGGATTTTCCGGGCAAGAGTACTCGAGTGGGGTGCCATTGCCTTCTAGAGTTACACTATTACAATCATTGATCATATATCGAACTATACATTTGATCAACTGCTTCAAGTCTAGTCATCATTTCCGTTGAAGGCTCAGTCATAATACTTGGTAATACAAGAAATAATAATCTTGTAAAACCAGCAAAATACAAATGGTATAGTTAATAACATTAGTGGAATTAAAAGTAAATATTTTAGCCATGAGCCTCCCGTACCAGTTTTTTTTTTTTTTTTTAAAGATTGTCAAGACTAGGGAATGGGTCACTTAGAGCAGAAATCTGATTTTTCATGTGGTTCAAATGTGTTACATTAAAGGATTTATCAGGTACAAAAATACAGCATTCAGTTTGAATTATAGCACAGATATCTCCCTGAGATGCTGTAAGGTGTCAAGGGTCTTGCAGTTGTATAGCACTGCCTTTCTCATCATAGAGATCTCAGAATTCAATAGGCTAATAGCCCAGTTACTATCATTTAAAGCTTATGAAAGTTGTCAAGGCTTAGATATGGTCAATTACATCCTCCAACCCCATTGAAGGCACACACACACAAAGCTGCTAAATGGTCATACCAGTAGAATACAGATCTTTGACCCATTGGGATCATACCAGTGGTAGATTGGTTGGGGTTACCTGTAATTTGTTAACATGTATGACCTTAAATTCATGGGAATCCCAGGCTACACCTTCGTGTCATCCCTGTAGATGTCAAGGCCATAAATTAGTGCCACAATCGACTGAGTTCCATACGAGTCACTCTCTCTAAGGGTAATAACAGGCATAGTTCATAAAGCACCCAGCCTTGTCTCATAAGTACCAGGTTGGTCATTTTTAGTATGATTTAACCATTCCCAACATAGAGGAGCCTTTAAACTTAAATGACCATAGACTGGTGTTAACCAAGTAGATCCTCCCCATAATTGTAGGAGTTTTCCTTTTAATAGATGAGAAGTTAATTTTTTATTGAGACTTAGCTCATCACTCTGATTGAGTTTAAATGACCCTAAGAAAAAACTTAAATCTATGGCTAGCCTCAAAGCAGGTATTTTTAATTGGCCAGGTGAGAAGATTCCATCTGGAATTATTATGAATAGATAGAACAGGACTGAACACTCATCTAAAACAAATTTCCTAGGGGGTATCCAATCAGAGCCCTAAAGAACAGAAATCCAGCAAGGTAACCCAGAATGCTGCTGCTGCTAAGTCACTTTAGTCGTGTCCGACTCTGTGCGACCCCATAGACGGCAGCCCACCAGGCTCCCCCATCCCAAGGATTCTCCAGGCAAGAACACTGGTGTGGGTTGCCGTTTCCTTCTCCAATGCATGAAAGTGAAAAAATAAAGTGAAGATGCTCAGTCTTGTCCGACTCTTAGCGACCCCATGGACTGCGGCCCACCAGGCCCCTCTGTCCATGGGATTTGCCAGGCAAGAGTACTGGAGTGGGGTGCCATTGCCTTCTCCAACCCAGAATAGGCACAGGTAATTGGCCACAACCCAACAATTGGATGGAGTTTTAACATTAAATCAAATTAAACCAAAATAAAATCTCCCTTGATATACTGTAAAAAAAGGAACTGAAAGGCTTGAAGAGAGAATGATAGGAGAGATTTGCTGTGTTCTGCCCCCATCCTATAATCACATTCCCTGGGTTGTCTGAGCGTACAGAGCCACTGGGGGTAGTATCGGTATGTCTGGAAGTTACCTGGCCATTCCCTGGAGCCAGTGGAGACATGAGGAATTCTGGTATTGAGATGAATGACTCAGCTGAATGGGAATGATGTGGTCACACAGCCACGGCCTGAGCTGAGCTGAGCTGCAGAACACACTTCCCCACTGAAGCATAGTCCCCACTAGATAGCCCAATTAAAAGAACAGTGTGGCCCAAACACATTTGTGTCAGTCATTAACTGATGGTGGTGCCCTTTGAAATTACAGAGCAGGCCAGTAGGCCAGTGTCTTTCATAATCTGTATAATTAATGCCTCTAATAGCCCAGCAGAGATGTCACAGCTGAGCACCCAGCCTGTCCCCACGGAGGCCAATACTGGACCTGAGGTATAGCCTCTTTTATTTCAGTTTCATTTCCTCGAAAGTAGTGAAAGTACAAGTATTAGTTGCTCAGTCATGTCCAACTCTTTGCTACCCCAAGGACTGTAGCCTGCCAGACTCCTCTGTCCATAGAGTTCTCCAGGCAAGAATACTGGAGTGGGTAGCCATTTCCTTCTCCAGGGGGTCTTTCCAACCCAGGGGTTGAACCTGGGTCTCCAGAATTGCAGGCAGATTCTTCCCATCTGAACCACCAGGGAAGCCCTTGCATTTCTTTATTTCTGGTCATAAACTGTGTTCAGGTTTCCTTGACCAAGTTGCATCTTGCAGGCTCTCCAATTATCCCTAGTGAGTTTCCTTCATTTATCTTCCTGATTGTTTGTTCTCTTTCAACCATTTCCCCCCTCTTTATTCCCTTACATTCTTTTCACATTCCTTACATACATTTAATGTACAAATATAAATAAGAAAATAAAATAAAAATCAGCAAATTTGAAAAGCAACAATAGTAAGTTCAAAATAGCATATATTCAAACCATGTTGGGCTATGAGAGACATCAAGGATTTTCATACCTATGACTGTCACACCAAGTTCTGCAAAATCTATAGTTTCACATGAAACTCCTCAGCGTCCTCAAAAGGCCTAGGACGTGGAAGGGGGCTACATCCAGCTGGGTGCACGTTCGAGAGGGCATGAGGGGTCAGCAGACCCTTCAACTGAAGCAACTAAAGCAACTGATGCCTCCTGCTTCTTGTGGAGTATATAAGTGTGGTTAGAATAAAGATGCCACTGAAAAGCGTTTCAAAGTAGTCGGCTAAGTGACCTCCCTCAGTTTTCCGGGGTCTATTAGTTGAAGAGTGTTAGATGTTTCCCCATTACAGACAGCCTGTTTCAGGGTCCTCCCTGCCTGCTGAGCTGTAATTCATCAAGCATATATGTGTACACAAACACATCCGCAAAACACAGATGTAGCTAACTGCTGAATGAGTTTATTCCTAGTTCTAAACTTATAAAAGCTATGAAAATATAAACCAAAATACTGAATTATTGCTGTCTTTTCCTTTCATTTTCCCATCCATCAATACTTAAACATTGAATGAAAATGGAACACAGGTATACCTGTGGTGGATTCATTTCGATATTTGGCAAAACTAATACAATATTGTAAAGTTTAAAAGTATGTGGTGGATTCATTTTGATATTTGGCAAAACTAATACAATTATGTAAAGTTTAAAAATAAAATAAAATTTAAAAAAAATTAAATTAAATTAAAAAAAGAAAGAAAGTTTTTAATGAATTACTCAAATCCACACCTTCTCTGGGACATCTTTAGCCTTTCTGTTAACTTCATGATAAGTAGTGTAGGAGTGAGTTTTATTAGAAAAATTACAATCATTATTCCCTTTAAGTGAATTTCTCAGAAATAAGTGATCTATCAGGTAGTTAGAGGAAAGAAGAAATACTGTATGTTAGGTTGTATGTATAATTTATGAAAAAAGAAGTGTCACTCATGAATACATATTATTTCTAAGTGATAAATACAGTTTTTAAATATTAAGACTAAAACAGCTCACATACTAAATTTGCAAATGATGATGCCAAGAAGGAGCAGCCTCATTAATTACAACATACATTTTATCTCCTTCCTTTCTTTTCCTTTGATTGCAGATGGGAAGGAAATTGAAAAGAATAAAGCATTTAGAGTTGTTAAGTCAGAAACATTAAGATAAAAGAAGGCCATTTTTAAAAGAGTAACATATATAAGTTGCTAATGTCTTATTCTAATTTTCATATCACAATCTCATGAATAATAATTAATCAATAGAAGTGCCTTATTTAAAGAAAAGCTAGAAATTATTAATAAATGCAGAAACTGATTTTTATCCCTAAATTCATGTAAAGTAAAACTTAAATACTTTATAGATTCATTATTCTCATTATCAAAAATATGTAATATGGAATATTATTTTTAAATGTTTATTATTCTGAACACAATATGTTGAGAAAATTAATTAATAGAAGATGTGCCCTAGAATAGTCTACTTATACTGGAAACGTTTAAAATAGATGCTATATGTTTTCAAATAAGTACCATAACTCCCCATCCTCTATAGGGTGCAGTCTTTGTGGGAGTATGCAGTTTTCTTCATTCTCTCTCCCTGAGCAATCAGTGCATTCCAGATACTTACAGTCAGAGAATGCACTAAATAATGCTGGACTGAACACTGAAAAAATGGCAAAGGTAGAAAATTTTAGGTTATGTGTATTTTACCACAATAAAGAAATTAGAAAAAAAATAAAAATTGGAAACATTGAGAATTTCAAGAGTGAGAACAGATCATTAAACATGGGCTTCGTGCAGGCTGGACCCTCTGGGTGCATATATCTGCCTCCTGAGTGCTACACTCTGCTGAATTCTAGGGATCATAAAGTGAATAAGAGGCATCTCTGTTGTGAAGAATGGCCCTTGTGGCTCAGATGATAAATGCAGGTGGCAATGCAGGAAACCCGTTCTAAAGAAAACGGGAGTCTCCTGGTAGAATCAGATTCCAGACAAAAGGGCAGCACTAACCTGGGCACTACAGGACCTCAGGGTAGCACTTGATCCAGCCTGAAGGGGTCCCGAGGGAAGTGTCTGAGCTGAGACATGAAGATGGAGACGAGATGGAGGTAGAAAGAAGGAAGATACCCAGGCACGAAACTCAGAGTTGCAGCAAAGAAGAGGGTGAGGGGACCACAGAGGCTCAAGGAGTTTGGTTCACTTGTGTGGGAAGAGCAGAGTGAAGGGTGGGTGGAGGGAGGAGGGTGGGAAGGGCTGGTCAGGACAGGCTTGTGTGGAATAGAAATAAGTTTTGACATTCTGTCTATCAAATCTTTAAAATATGAACATGATTTTAAGTGACCAGGGCAAATGTATATTTTAGTTGAATTATTTTAAATATACATATAGTTTCTAGACTAATCTAAAGCCTTTGTGTGGATCACAAAAAAAACTGTAGAAAATTATTAAAGAGATGGGAATATCAGACCACCTTACCTGCCTCCTGAGAAATCTGTATGCAGGTCAAGAAGCAACAGTTAGAACCGGACATGGAACAACAGACTGGTTCCAAACAGGGAAAGGAGTACGTCAAGGCTGTATATTGTCACCCTGCTTATTTAACTTATATGCAGAGTGCATCATAAGAAATGCTGGACTTGATGAAGCACAAGCTGGAATCAAGCTGGGAGAAATATCAATCACCTCAGATATGCAGATGACACCGCCCTTATGGCAGAAAGCAAAGAGGAACTGAAGAGCCTCTTGATGAAAGTGAAAGAGGAGAGTGAAAAAGTTGGCTTAAAACTCAACATTCAAAAACCTAAGATCATGGCATCTGATCCCATCACTTCATGGCAAATAGATGGGGACACAATGGAGACAGTGAGAGATTTTATTTTGGGGGGCTCCAAAATCACTACATACGGTGACTGCAGCCATGAAATTAAAAGATGCTTGTTCCTTGGAAGAAAAGCTATGACAAACCTAGATAGCTTATTAAAATTCAGAGACATCACTTTGCCAACAAACATCCATCTAGTCAAAGCTATGGTTTTTCCAGTAGTCATGTACAGATGTGAGAGCTGAACCATAAAGAAAGCTGAGCACCAAAGAATTGATGCTTTTTTTTTTCTTGTTATAATTTCTGTTAGGAATCTGCTTTAGGAACAAAATTCACTAGTTAAATAAAAAGCTCTTTGGAATGGTGACTTTCTTGCTATATAATTGAAGCTTGTTATATAACTGAGAATATAAGAATATATACTTATGATAGGGAATGAAAAGTTTTAAAAGTTTCACTTGTAATTGATTTAGGATTATTTTTTATAAAACTGCTTCTTTTCCCATTAAAAGTGAAATTTACATTCATTGCCATCTAAATAATATAAAAATATCTATTCTAAAATGTTATTTAGGTAAGTTTATTGCTGCTGCTGCTAAGTCACTTCAGTCGTGTGCAACTCTGTGTGACCCCATAGACCGCAGCCTACCAGGCTCCTCCATCCCGGGATTCTCCAAGCAAGAACACTGGAGTGGGTTGCCATTGCCTTCTCCGAAATTTACTGAGTTACTCTTTATCAGGTCTTTTATTTTACTGATTTGTTAATCACCTATTTTCCTATTCTTCCCCATTTTGTTTTATGGTCTTTTGGTCTGATCATCTGATCACTGATCACCTGCAACATTTATTTCCTTGGATCCAAAGGCTCCTACTTCAATCAGATTTCTGTGTTGTTTTCTTACTTTGTTTTGCTTTTGCTCGTGGTTTTCTTACTTCTTCATGTGAAATTGTATTATTTTACACTGGAAGACCTTCTGCTTTCTAGTTTTTGCTTATCTAGCATTAGTTTTAGGCAAATATGATTTAAAATGCAATTAAACACATAATAGAATTGCATGAAACAACACTTTTACAGCATTTTCATTTTCATAAACAGGAGTGAACATTGTCTCTAGAGAAAATTTACCATTCCTTCAGCCACTTTAAGGAAAATACAAATAGAGCAATTACTACAGATAAAATAGAAACAAATATATCATCAAGATTCAGAAAACACAATCACTGCCTTAGTGAGAAATGTGATTAAAACTTATTTTTGCTTTAGCAACAGTCTCTAAGAAAAATACATACCTTAAAAATGCTTGATGTCTCTACTGTCAATAAAAGAAAGTTCTAATTACTCCTTGGAAGGAAAGTTATGACCAACCTAGACAGCATATTAAAAAGTAGAGACATTACTTTGCCAGCAAAATCTGTCTAGTCAAAGCTATGGTTTTTCCAGTAGTCATGTAGGGATGTGAGAGGTGGACTATAAAGAAAGCTGAGTGTTGAAGAATTGATGCTTTTGAACTGTGGTGTTGGAGAAGGCTCTTGAGAGTCCCTTGGATTGCAAGAAGACCCAACCAGTCCACCCTAAAGGAGATCAGTCCTGAGTGTTCATTGGAAGGACTAATGTTGAAGCTGAAACTCCAGTACTTTGGCCACCTCATGAGAAGAGCTGACTCATTTGAAAAGACCCTGATGCTGGGAAAGATCGAAGGCGGGAGGAGAAGGGGATAACAGAGGATGAGATGATTGGATGGCATCACCAACTCAATGGACATGAGTTTGGGCAAACTCCGGGAGTTGGCGATGGAGAGGGAGGCCTGGTGTGCTACAGTCGCAAAGAGTTGGGCATAACTGAACGACTGAACTGAACTGAAATAATCATCTTGAAATTAATATTGACTATTAGAAATTATCCATAAGTGTTTGGATATATTTGTATTAGTATGTATATATATGTTTGCATGCATGTGACAATCTGTATGTACCTGAATATATGTATGTACATTGGTGTATATGTGTGTATCTGTGTATATATGTGTATACATGTATGTGCATCATATGAGTATGTGTATGTATTTGCATGTATATATATGCATGTGTATAATTTTCAAGTAAAACCAATGTAGACTTGTCATCATTATAAAGGGTCATAGAAATTTTCATTTTTTTAGTTCTTACTAAAACATAAAAATTGCTGTCATTGGAACAGATAAACAATATGGATGTCTTCTGCATCATAACAAATATATAAGACTTTTATTAGTTTTTGCCAGTAAACTTGTTTTTTTATTTGCACTAGCAAATTGATATTTATAATAATGAAGATGATTAAAAATTCATTGTCCATGGAGTAAAAACCATACAAGTATGATATCATTCTGTCATTAGAAATCACCCAGTATAATTTCTTACCCAAAGAAGGCCTCCCTTTGCTTTATCCTAAGTTCAGAATCTGTAAAAATTAATACATGTATTCATTTGTGGACACAATGGTTCAATTAATAGCCACACTTATAAGTGACAATTTGATAAGGTCTAAACTTCCCAGATTGGTAGAATATACAGAAGTTTGAGTTTCTTAGGGAAAGGAATAATAGGTCATTCATTACTACATTCCCCAGTTTCTTTAGTGAAAAGTGTAAAGTGAGGTCGCTCAGTCGTGTCTGACTCTTTGAGACCCCATGGACTGTAGCCCACCAAACTCCTCCGTCCATGGGATTCTCCAGGCAAGAATACTGGAGTGGGTTGCCATTTCCTTCTCCAGGGGATCTTCCCGACCCAGGGATCGAACCCAGGTCTCCCACATTACAGGCAGATGCTTTAACCTCTAGAAATTTTCATTTTTTTAGTTCTTACTAAAACATAAAAATTGCTGTCACTGGAACAGATAAACAATATGGATGTCATCTGCATCATAACAAATATATAAGACTTTTATTAGTTTTTGCCATTAAACTTTTTTTTATTTGCATGAACAAATTAATATTTATAATAAGAAAGATGATTAAAAATTCATTGTCCATGGAGTAAAAACTTGAAATGAAAATTTCCAGTTTCTTTAGTACATGGAAGCAAATCCAGTTTATGTATAGTAATTCAGTCCACACTAACATCTTTGCCCTCTGGGCTTAAAAAACTCTTTGGGAAACAGAACAAGTAGATATAACATAATAACAATTAAAATACGTAGTTTACAGATGCAGACTACCATGTATAAAACATACAAACAAGGAGCTACTGTATAGCACAGAGAACTATATTCAATATCTTATAATAACTTACAGCGGAAAGAGTCTTAAAAAGAATCACTTTGCTGTGTACCTAAAATGTTGTAAATCAACTATACTTCAGTAAAAAATTTTAATATGTAGTTTGAAAGAATTGAGAGTAAAAGTTGTTGTTCAGTTACTCAGTCCTGTCCGACTCTTTGCAACTCTGTGGACTGCAGAATGCCAGGCTTCCCTATCCTTCACTATCTCCCGGAGTCCACTCAAACTCATGTCCACTGAGTTGGGGATTGCAATCCAACATTCTCATCCTCTGTCATCCCCTTCTTCCCCTACCTTCAATCTTTCCCAGCATCAGGGTCTTTTCCAATGAGTTGGGTCTTTTCTGGTGAGTTGGCTGTTCAGATCATGTGGCCAAAGTATTGGAGCTTCAGCTTCAGCATCAGTCCTTACAATGAATATTCAGGATTGATTTCCTTTGGATGGACTGGTTGGATCTCCTTACTGTCCAAGGTACTCTCAAGAGTCTTCTACAGCATCATAGTTTGAAGGTATCAGTTCTTTGGCTCTCAGCCTTTTTTATTGTCTGACTACTGCAAAAACCATGACTTAGACTGTATGGACCTTTGCAGGCAAAGTAATGTCTTTGTTTTTTAAGATGCTGTCTAGGTTTGTCATAGCTTTTCTTCCAAGTAGCAAGCGTCTTTTAATTTCATAGCTGCAGTCACCATCCACAGTGATTTTAGAGCCCAAGAAAATAAAGTCTGTCACTGTTTCCACTGTTTCCCCAGGTATTTGCCGTGAAGTGATGGGACTGGATGAATGATTTTCTTTTTTTTGAATATTGAATTTTAAGTCAGCTTTTTCACCCTCTTCTTTAACCTTCATCAAAAAGCTCTTTAATTCCTCTTTGCTTTCTGCCATAAAGGTGGTGTTGTCTGCATAAATGAGGTTATTGATACTTCTCCTGGCAAACTTGATCCCAGCTTGTGCTTCACCCAGCCCAACATTTCACATGATGTACTCTGCATATAAGTTAAATAAACATGGTGACAATATACAGCCTTGATATAACTCCTTTCCCAATTTTGAACCAGTACATTGTTCCATGTCTGGTTCTAACTGTTGCTTCTTGACCTGCATACAGGTTTCACAGGAGGCAGGTAGAGTGGTCTGGTATTCCCATCTCTTTAAGAATTTTCCACAGTTTGTTGTGACCTACACAGTCAAAGACTTTATGTAGTCAGTGAAAGAGAAGTAGATGATGAACTCCATGAAAAGCAAAGTAATCATAAAAGACTTTCTGGGAAGGATGCAACTGAATGTGTGGTTTGAGGGATGTTTAATTTCAAAATGTTCTGACCTTCTGCCTCGAGGAAACAAGGTACAGTGAACAAGGGGGCAATAATTATCATGTGTTAGTGCAGCGTGAAAGGAATTTACCTGTTAAAAAGGAGATATAGCTTTTGGAAAAAAATCAGACACAAAATTATGTACATAAAATGGGAGAGAATGTAGGCAATCAAAATCCCAGGAGGGGAGGGCTTACCTTCAACAGTAATTAAACAGTAAGGCTATAGAGAACCTGCGAAGGGTATTGATGTAATGAAAACACGTTAAACAAAATGAATCTGTAATGATCATCAGAACTGAATACGCACGCTGGGGTTACAGGAGTGCTGCAGTTTACTCTCATTTTAGGAAAAGTTTTGAGGGTTAGAAATGACAAGCCACATTAATACTTAAAATTATGAAGGAAAAATCTGAGATCCATGTGATTGTGTCTACATGCGACAGATGGCAATAAAGCGGTTGTTCACCACTTTCCGGAGTCTTAATTTTCAGCACAATCATGGCAAATTGAAGAGTTGGCATGGTAGACAAAAAAGAGAAAGTAAAGTCCTCAAGGGACTTTGACCCTTGAGGTGTTTTGTTAGTGGACACTATGTCCCCATTGGCCACCACTGCCACCCAGACACGCTCTACCTCTGGGACAAAAGCTTGGTTTTATGACTCATGACACTTTGGGCCACAACAAGGTAGAAATTTTGGAGTTGAAACACCAAACAAAGCCGGAGCCTCCAAAGGATGATACCTTCTCTGGGAGTATTTTCTAGAGCAGTTCCATTTGCCTGAGAAATGTAAATAAGAACTCATCTTCCTGGACCAAGTCACACAGAAACATCCCTGCGTACTTCATGGTCATTGTCCTGTTTTCCCATGTGGTTCTGGAGCCCCCAAGCAGTCCTGAACTTCACTGGCCCTGACACCTAGCCAGTTCAGTTCAGTTCAGTTGCTCAGTAGTGTCCGACTCTTTGTGACCCCCATGAATTGCAGCACGCCAGGCCTCCCTGTCCATCACCAACTCCCGGAGTTCACCCAAACCCATGTCCATCGAGTCGGAGCCATCTCATCCTCTGTCGTCCCCTTCTCCTCCTGCCCCTAATCCTTCTCAGCATTAGGGTCTTTTCCAATGAGCAACTCTTCGCATGAGGTGGCCAAAGTATTGGAGTTTCAGCTTCAACATCAGTCCTTCCAATGAACACCCAGGACTGATCTCCTTTAGAATGGACTGGTTGGATCTCCTTGCAGTCCAAGGGACTCTCAAGAGTCTTCCTCCAACACCACAGTTCAAAAGCATCAATTCTTTTGTGCTCAGCTTTCTTCACCATCCAACTTTCACATCCATACATGACTACTGGAAAAAACATAGCCTTGACTAGATGGACCTTTGTTGGCAAAGTAATGTCTCTGCTTTTAAATATGCTATCTAGGTTGGTCATAACTTTCCTTCAAAGGAGTAAGCATCTTTTAATTTCATGGCTACAATCACCACAGAAGCAAATTCTCATGGAATAGATGATGTGCTCAAGTCAGGCCTCAGGAGAGTCTCGCAAAGCAACTATGAAATATGTGAAGAAGCAAGGCTCAGGTGTGAGAGCAAGCAGAAAATCAAAGAGGCTCTCAGATACTGAATAGTATACAATCATTTAAAATATTTAAAGAAATAAAAGAGGGATGTCATAACACAAAAAAGAAGGAAATATGATCAAAAGAGACTAAAAACATTTTACATAAATAAATATAAATTCCAGTCGAGTTGTACAAGTTAAAAATCTCAGTGGACAGGCTGTCAGTGCAAAGAGAAAGCATACTTTGCTTCATTAATAACTTCTTAACAATAAAGGGAAAAATGGATGGCTGCATTAATATGGGATGAAGAAAACAGAGTGAAACATAAGTAGCCTCACATTTCCTAGTAACAGCCACCTATTCTGAAAACTCTAATGAGTTCAACTAAGACTATTATACTATTTAAGAAAGAGAAAAATATAATAATATGTAGGTGGGTTTCAATAATAATGAATGAACAGAAAAAAAGTTGCAACTTAAAGACATCATCATAATTAGTTTGACATTGATTACATCTATTTTCTCTGATAAAGGCTACAGACTGACTCATTACTATTCCTAAATTCTGTCACATTTTTTGTTGAAACAAAATACTTCTGTTAGACTATTTACTACTCCTCATAAAAGTAAATATTGCCCTTGCAGGATTGAACCCAGCATGTAGCCAGCGCCAAGTAGCACTGGTCACATAGTTACAAAGATAAAGAAAGGCCTGACTGACTTCAAATTGATGATTTTTTTTTTCCAACACATTAAAAAGTTGAGGGCACAAAGCAATCAACTGGCTCAGAATTTAGTGAGGGACTGGGTCTACAGGGGGAAGGGAGATTGAAAGGGAGAGAATTGGCCAGACACCAGTGAGGACAATTCAGCTGGAAGAACTGATGAGACAGTTCGAAGTCCTGGGGCCACAGAAGTCACTGGAGTCTGTAACTCTGTCCACAATGATTGTTCGAGATAGTAAGGAAGCCCTCAGTTAAGACAGGTCTTCAGGGATGCAGAGTGGGTTCAACTCTGAACATGAGGACAAGCTACAGCACAGGAGCGGGGCAGGATCATGTACAGACAATCTCCAGGGGCAACAAAGGGCATGAGAATCTAGCCAAACCAGTCTGATCTGAGGGGGATCTCCCTGAAGCAGGCAGATGATCTGATCAGATGCCAAGGATGGGAGTGAGTATTTGATCGGGTATTGTGTGGAGGACTTTTGCAAAGCCGGCTCAGCAGGATTCTTGCTAAAAGTGGACTAAATGGGCCAAGGACAAGCCTTGTGTGGCCCAGTCGAGATAAAGGCTCAGAAGAGCCTGTCTTGCATTCAATCTGGAGAACATCCTACCAGGTCTTCCTGCACAAAACCCAAGGTGTCTACATAACGAGCTGAAAGAAGCTAAGTGCCATCCATTTTGGTGCAGACATAGGGGAGGAGCTAGTGCTGGCAAAATAACTTAAACATGAAATCTTCTTCCAGCCCAGAAACCTCTTCACAAAAGTAGAAGAGAAAGACGGGGTTCATTGGTCACTAAGTCATGAGCAAGCCAGAACGAGGTGGGCATCACAGGCATCCACTGGGAGCCTGCAGACAGAAGGAAAGCCCGCCTGTTGCATGGCCAACAGAGCCCCTACATGCTCGCTCTCAAGATGAGCAGTGGCTCCTCCACCAGCAAGAGGACCTGGGGAGCACTCATCACACACAGTTCACCCCAGTCCACCTGCTGACTGGGGTGACATCATGTTTGCTGATCTACTTTATCTAGAGGAAAACCAAATGTAGTTGTGCAGTGTGGAGCAGGAGCTGTGGGAGCACTGCCTCCCACAGACTCAGAGATGGGCTCGCCTCCCCTGATGAGTACATTTCAAAGACGTGACCCCAGGTCCCTCCCTGATAAAGGTGTTCCTGGGTCACAGTGTTGACAAAAGTTCAGTCTACTACTCAAAAGTATTTATAATATTATACATCGAGAGATAGAAAATAGATGTAATATTATATGTAAAAATATAAGAGAGGATAAAGTACTTACAAACACAATTACAAGTTTTCTGAAATAAATACTCTGAGACAAAAGGACATTATAGAAAAGCCTTTCCCAGTTTTCAGCCTAGAGAATTGAGCCTCTCATCTCTCAGGTGCCTCTGTCCTTACATAGCTCCGAGTAATGAGTGATAACAGTGGACCACTCTAAGGGGACAGAAAAGAAACAAGAGCGTGCACGGGCACCCTTGCTGAGGAGAAAGCAAGGTGCATACACAGGACTCAGAGCCAAGCCGCCACACCCACCTTGGAACCTCCTTATCTCAATAAGATTGTGCAAGTTGAGGTAACTGAGAGTAACCATAGCAATAGCAAATCTCAAACACACATCACTCTAGATTAGTGTCAGTACCCCACTAAAGCTCCAGCAAAAGAAAGTGGTGTCCTTCTCCAGATATCAAGACTGTTTACCTCGGTCACTGTTGTCCTATGCAACACGTCTGGCTTTGAACAACAAGAAAAAAATATGAGGCATATGAAAGTCTAGAGCAACAAAGAAATGAGGATCAGACTCAGCTACGACACACATTTGGAACTATCTGACATAGACATCTCCAAAACCACCGGAGGAAAAAAGAAATTCTACATTTAGAAGAAAAAGATAAGGATTACTGCAGATTTTAAATCACAGGCCCTATAAGCAAGAAAATTACATTTCAGGTTTTACATAAAATTACGTATTTAACATACTGTAAGAATAAATACTGTCAACCACAAATTCTATGGTCAGCAAAGGTCATTCAGAAATGATGGAGAAATAAAGGAGAGAATTAATTTCCAAGAGATCTAGTCTATAATAAATGGTAAAGGAAGCTCTTTAGACTGAAATAATATATCATTCTGAAACTTTGGATCGATGCAAGGAAATGAAGAGCTCTAGAAATGGAGTGAATAAAAGTAAAATTAAATTTATGATTTTTCTTAGTTTGAAATACCCTAAAAGATAACTCACTCAAGCCAAAAACTGTAGCAGTAGCTCATGTGTTTATGGTGCATGTAAAAGTAGAGAGTATGATGAAGTAACTCAAGGGGAAAGAAATGAGAATATATTGATGTAAAGTTCTGGCAAAAGTTCTGAATCTGATTAATTCAAAATGTATATTGTAAACCCAAGGGGATCAATGAAAAAAGTAAATAAGGAGGACTGTCAAAAAGATAAAATGAATTCAAAACAAATAATTTAAATAAGAGACAGGGAAGGAGAAAGAAAGAAGAGAACATGGCAAACAACAATGAAAAAAAATCCTGAGAGAGGAGGAGTGGTTTTAATCCAAACACCTGAGTAATCATATTGCATGAGAATGGGATACGCACACCAGTAGAATAGAGCAAGTCAGATTGGATGAAATGAGAAAGACTGTATGCTGCCTGCAAGAAGCCAACTTTATGTATAACGAGATAGGATAAAACTGAAAGCACAGAACAAGATGTAAAACGCATACACTAACCAAATGAGCAGGGCTAAATATATTATCATCAGACAGAACAGGTATCAGAGCAAGGAGCAATATTGGAAACAAAGTGAGATTCATGAGAAAGGAGGCAGTTCTTCAGGAACACATGATAATCCTGAGTGTGCATCAGCTAGCATCAGTGTTTCAAACACCTGAGGCAGAAAGGAAAGAAGCCGATAGGATAAATAAACTAATCTGAGTTTAGTGTAAGAAGTCAGCCATCCTGTCTGACTGACAGGATGTGAGTCAGCAAGGAGAGAGGACCTCAGTGATTCGATTGGCCAACATCTTTGATTGACATCTACAGAGCACTCAGCCCAACACCAAGAGTTCCTGTATTTTCAAGTTTATATAAAATATGCAAGACTGACCATATCATGGACCATGAAACACAACTCACAAAATTTCACAGAAAAAATTCATACGAAACATGTCCCTCAAGCAATAATAGATGAAATAATACTACTTTCTGGGGGAAAAAATGAATATATTTTAAAAATATAAGTAAATATTTCTGTTTTGCTTAAATTTTAATCATACAAATAACAACTAAAATACATGTGTTTCTTGACATTACTTCAGGTAGCGCTGGTGCTAAGGAACCTGCCTGCTGGTGCAGGAGATCTAAGAGATGAGGATTCGATCCCTGGGTCAGGAAGATCCCCTGGTGGAAGACATGGCAGCCTACTCCAGTATTCTTGCCTTGAGAATCCCATGGACAGAGGAGCCTGGGAGGCTGCAGTCCATGGGGTCGCTGAGGGTGGGACACGACTGAGCGACTTCACTTTCACTTTTCACTTTCATGCACTGGAGAAGGAAATGGCAACCCACTCCAGTGTTCTTGCCTGGAGAATCCCAGGGACGAGGGAGCCTGGTGGGCTGCCGTCTATGGGGTTGCACAGAGTTGGACACGACTGAAGTGACTTAGCAGTAGCAATGCAATGTTATGAATTTCTTGTAAATCATCAGTTGGCTTATAAAGGCAATAACGTGCTGGTATAGCTTCCTCTTATGTACATGTTCAAGTAGAATCTGCCTCTAGTGAAGAATATTTTATTTTACACATTTTGTTCAGGTAATACTACTTAACTCTTTTCATAAAGTGGAAATAGAGGAAATTTGGTTCAGTAGTAAGTACCTTGACCTATGACCTAAGGGATATGACTTTTCGTTTCAGCTCATTATGGATGAATTTGTGTGTCTGTGTGCACACATGCATGCATGTGTATGTTGATAGATATTTGTACAAATATGCACTTATTCGTACACACGTATGAGCCAGTTTTTCATTTTATTTGTTCTCCCTTCAAATACTTCCTTATATTTTGTTTCCTAGGTGAAGATATGGTTCAACTCACCATTTTTGAAATAGCCACCTGTGTCATGTGTAATGGAGAAGGCAATGGCACCCCACTCCAGTACTCTCGCCTGGAAAATCCCATGGACGGAGGAGCCTGGTAGGCTTCAGTCCATGGGGTCGGAAGAGTCAGACACGACTGAGTGACTTCACTTTTACTTTTCACATTACTTGTCATGTGTAATGAAGATTTAGGAAGCCTTGTATAAATTTTGTGTAATGTACATTTAGGAAGCCTTGTATTAATTCCTGCACAACTCCTAAATGCTTTTTGACATCATGTTGTGCTAGGAAACTTCTGACAGATGGTGCTGCACATCTTCTGCCCGCATGAGTGCAAACATCCAAGCACCAGACTGGTCAGATCTGAGCCGAAAACATAGGCTGAGGATAACAGCAGGGCCTTAAGAGAACCTGGTCACAAGCTATCAGCTTACAGAGGAATAGAAAAAAATATAACTAGGACATTCCTAATGAAATGAATGAAACTCATGGCAGGTAACAGAGAATGTATCTTCAACAAAGAAACAGATGTATTGACAGCACACAAAATGATTTCTATAATCAAAATCAAGGCGTTCCGCCGCGGCCGCGGAGCCCACCGGCCGGCGAGGACCTACTCCCGGGCGGCCCGCAGACCCGCGGGAGCAAAGCGGCCGTGGCTGGGGGGCGAGGCGGGCCGTGCGCCGGGCTGGGAGCCGGCGACAGAGGCGCCCGGGGGGTTCGGGCCCACGACGCGGAAAGCGCCGCTGCGGCAGCGGCCGCCGAGGCTCCACGGGGCCCCGGCGGCCCGACCCGACGGGCGGGAGGCTCGGGCGGGCGCCCTGGCGCGGGAGTCAGGTGCAGGCGACCAGGAGGGGTCGGCCACGGCGTTCGGACCCGGTAACTTACAAGATTAAAATTAAATTTGGTTGACGATGATTCTGAACAAATACGCTGTTTTATTAGAGGTATGCCACGTTGAAGACTGAGACCATGAAATTTTATCCTTGAGGATAAATCTTTGTTATAGTCTGTATTTTGTATAGCAAGAATATGAATCCTGAAGCTGAATTGCCTAAGGGGTCTCTACAGCTAAGTGAAATAGATGTTGGTGGAAGCATTTACACACAGTCAGCTTGAAGAGTCTCAAATGGACCCTACCACTGAGAAATCAAGATGGCAGTCCACTATGGGGAATTGGGAAAAATGGATTAATTCAAGAGTGCTGTGATAATATACAACCAAGACAGGGTTCTTTTAACATGGATTTCATGAAATGAATGAAGATATAGGTTTTTTAACAGCACAAATGGACAGTGAATTTGACTTTCTAGAGACTTTTTGTATCATTAAGAATATTTTTGACGTTTGGAGAAAAAGATGGCACATTAACAGATGATAGTTTGTATACCTGGAATTTTTCAGTTTGATTTGTACGAGTATGACCTTGTGGAATGTTAACTTTAATAAAATTTCTAACACTTAAAAAAAATCAAATAGTGTCCAAACTATTTACCTAGTAGGTTGTAGTTTGCAAATATTCCATAAATTAAGAGCAGAAAACCACTATTTAGATCAGAACTAGTTGCTCAAATATGATTACTTGACCAAAATTCAAAAAGCCTTAAAACCAAAGCACAGAATTAAAAGAGACTCATGAGGAAAAGTAGAATAGAAATTCATGACAGATCCAAAGGGGTTACTATGAAATAATAAAAGTTCCAAAAACATTTTTAGGTGACTGATAAAAGAGAAGTCATATATATTACAACTAAAAGTTCCTGATGTGAAGATAGCTCGTGCATAGCAGTTGAAAACTTTCTCTAACGCCCAGTTAAGAACTTAAAGGAAAAGGAAGAAAGCACATATGTTAGAAAATAGAGTAAGCAGACATCCAGTCTATGATTGGCAGTGCTGGAAGCCAGAAAAGGGTGGAATAAAATCTACAAAGTATCAAGAGAAAAGAATGACATTCCTAAATTATGTTCCCAGCCAGGATCAGCATCATTCCTCACACAACCCAGTCAAGGAAGACACTCAAGGGCAAAATAAACTCAAGGGCAAATAAAACTCCTTGGGATGGGGATTTGTCATCTGAGGTGGAGCACAACAAAGAAGGTGAGTAGAAGTAAAAGGGGGAAAGAAGAGGAAGAGGAGATGATGATACAGGAAAATGTGCCTATTTGTAGAACTGATAAACAAATACAGTGATGCAGAGAAAGACATGTATACATGGGAAGTATAGATTATTTAAATAGAAGCTCACTCTTGCAAAATAAGATCTAATAATATCCTGCAAAGGAAATAGATAAATTATATAAAAGATTAATCAGGGATTTGAAGAGGAGTACTAGGAAAATAAAAAGTGTGTGGATTCTAAAGACCTGATGGTCATGGTTTGAAGAGCAGGGTAATAAGATAATTTCAAAGGATAAATTTATAGGATGAGATAGTGTAAACACAAGGAGAATAAAATGCCTTAGGTATTAGAAATAGTTGGTAATCTGTTGTCATATCATAGTGGAAAAATTAAGTTTCAAATATGAGGGCCAACTTCAGCTTCCAGCAAAGGTGGAGTAATAGAGGAAAAAAAAATTAATCTCCAGTCAGAAATAGTTAATAAACTGGAAAAAGAAATATATGAAACAGTGACACCCAAGGTCACAGAAGAGAGGAAGAAAATGAGGGGGGCATTCTGTTTGGTATAGCAGACCACCTGAGATGGCTTCTGGACCTCTGGGCAAGGAGGGTAATTCCAATGGAGCCCACTTGTGCCCATGGTTGGAGCAGAGCTGAAAGTTTGGGGAAGTCAAGGGGGTTAGTGTTCACAGCACGAGTCCTGGAAAGGAAGGGGTTCCAAAGAGAGCTCTGGAGATTCAGAGGCCCTTCTTCCCACCCCTACCTGGTCAGGGAAAGGCCCACCTGAGAGGATTAGAAGAACCAGCACCTACATGATGCCCAAAATAAAGCCTCCAACAGCCAGAGCAGAAAATGTTGGTTTTCATGGGGTACTGATTAATTAGCTAAGAAAGACCTTGTATCAATAAATGGGGAAAATTAATCTCAGGCTAAACACTTTTCTGGTCCCATCTGTGAAGTCAAAGCACAATTCTAAAAGATCAAAATTAATTAGTCACTTATCAGGTCCTATAACAAAACTCAAACCTAGTTTTATAAAGATAAAAATACCTAACACTCAACCAGGTAAGAACAGAATGCCTGGCATCAAATTGAAAATTATCAGACACAGACTTTATGAAAAAACTAACTCAAAATAAATCACATATTTAAATGTAAATTGTGAAAGTATACTTTTAAAAGGAAAAGAAAAGCAGATGGCAAATTTCTAGAACCTTGGATTGGCAAAGAGACTCCACGTATACTGCCAAAATTACAGACTATAAATGGAAACATTGACAAATTGGAATTTACCAAAATTAAATAATTTTTCTCTGTGAATGAGACTATGAAGATGCAAATACAAGCTGCAGGCTTGAAAGTAAGTATTTAAAGGCCACATTTCCAACAAAGACATTGTACCTAAAATATATAAAGAACCCCCAAAGTCAACAATAAAAAATACAAACAATCCAATTTGAAAATAGGCAAAAGACATCAACAGGCATTTATTCAAAATATGCTAAAGGAGATCCTTTCGGCAGAAGAGAAATGATACCAGATGGGAACTTTCAAGAATGGTGAAGACACAGTTCATCTGTAAACTGAGACATTAACCTGACACAGTTTTGTAGTTGTGATCTACACCACACGGTGAGGACTCTGGCAAGCATAAGAATTGGGAAAATATTAATGAGGTTCAGTGAACTGAGTATAGGTCAGAGCTATGCCATTATTAGCCTTGAACAAATTCACTGTATTGTGAGAACTGTAGTTGTCTAGTAATATGGATTATCAATTTTGAAACTATCCTTTTACGGTCTGTCCTTTAGGATAGATACAAAGTTATCCCCAATATCATCAATGAAGAGGATAATGAGAAGTAGTATTTTTGAGTGTTGTTTGTTTTTCTGTTGAGGGAATGAGACTAGATGTAGAAAAAAGGGAAGCCAAGAATTTACCCTGAAGGGTCAGAATGGAACTGAGATATCAGTATATACTCTAGTGTTATTGTTAATTTACATAGATGATGATGGTGATGATGATAGAGAGGAAGGAAGGGAATGTGCAGACACACACCAAGCTCATACGTTCTGTCTCCATCCTAGAGTCAGTGACATAGTGGTAGCCACACACCCACCTAACCCCCACAGTTGGCACATAAAGTGCTTTTTTCATTAAAAAGAATCAGAGTTCCTTGGAGAAATGATTGATTCCAGAGCCAGGGTAGAAAAAGTAGAAGATGAGGTTTCAACTTCTTGTTTTGACAGAACATAAGGAAAGAGTCCGAAATGCAGTACTTAGATGCAATCTCAAAAATGACAGAATGATCTCTGTTCGTTTCCCAGGCAAACCATTCAGTATCACAGTAATCCAAGCCTATGCCCTAACCAGTAATGCTGAAGAAGCTGAAGTTGAATGGTTCTATGAAGACCTACAAGACCTTTTTGAACTAACACCCAAAAAAGATGTCCTTTTCATTATAGGGGACTGGAATGCAAAAGTATGAAGTTAAGAAACACCTGGAGTAACAGGCAAATTTGGCCTTGGAATATGGAATGAAGCAGGGAAAAGGCTAATAGAGTTTTGACAAGAGAATGGACTGGTCATAGCAAACACCCTCTTCCAACAACACAAGAGAAGACTGTACACATGGACATCACCAGATGGCCAACACTGAAATCAGATTGATTATATTCTTTGCAGCCAAAGATGGAGAAGCTCTGTACAGTCAGCAAAAACAAGACCGGGAGCTGACTATGGCTCAGATCATGAACTCCTTATTGCCAAATTCAGACTTAAATTGAAACAAGTAGGGAAAACCACTAGACCATTCAGATATGACCTAAATCAAATCCCTTATGATTATACAGTGGAAGTGAGAAATAGATTTAAGGGACTAGATCTGATAAACAGAGTACCTGATGAACTATGGACAGAGGTTCGTGACATTGTACAGGAGACAGGGATCAAGACCATCCCCATGGACAAGAAATGAAAGAAAGCAAAATGGCTGTCTGAGGAGGTTTACAAGTAACTGTTAAAAAAAGAGAAGTAAAAAGCAAAGGAGAAAAGAAAAGATATTCCCATTTCAATGCAGAGTTCCAAAGAATAGCAAGGAGAGATAAGAAAGCCTTCCTCAGAAATCAATGCAAGGAACTCAGAATGCAAGGAATGCAAGGAAACAACAGAATGGAAAAGACTGGATCTCTTCAAGAAAATTAGAGATATCAAGGGAACATTTCATGCAAAGATGGGCGCGATAAAGGACAGAAATTGTATGGACCTAACAGAACCAGAAGACATTAAGAAGAGGTGGCAAGAATACACAGAAGAACTGTACAAAAAAGATCTTCACGACCCAAAAAATCACGATAGTGTGATCACTCCCCTAGAGCCAGACATCCTGGAATGCAGAGTCAAGTGGGCCTTAGGAAGCATCACGACGAACAAAGCTAGTGGAGGTGATGGAATTCCAGTTGAGCTATTTCAAATCCTGAAAGGTGATGCTGTGAAAGTGCTGCACTCAATATGCCAGCAAATTTGGAAAACTCAGCAGCGGCCACAGGACTGGAAAAGGTCAGTTTTCATTCCAATCCCAAAGAAAGCCAATGCCAAAGAATGCTCAAACTACCGCAGAACTTCACTCATCTCACACACTAGTAAAGTGATGCTCAAAATTCTCCAAGCCAGGTTTCAGTACGTGAACCATGAATTTTCAGATGTTCAAGCTGGTTTTAGAAAAGGCAGAGGAACCAGAGATCAAATTGCCAACATCTGTTGCATCATGGAAAAAGCAAGAAAGTTCCAGAAAAAAACATCTATTTCTGCTTTATTGACTATGCCAAAGCCTTTGACTCTGTGGATCACAATAAACTGTGGAAAATTCTGAAAGAGGTGGGAATACCAGACCACCTGACCTGCCTCTTGAGAAATCTGTATGCAGGTCAGGAAGCAACAGTTAGAACTGGACATGGAACAACAGACTGGTTCCAAATAGCAAAAAGAGTACATCAAGGCTGTATATTGTCACCCTGCTTATTCAACTTCTATGCAGAGTACATCATGAGAAACACTGGGCTGGAAGAAGCACAAGCTGGAATCAAGATTGCCGGGAGAAATATCAATAACCTCAGATGTGCAAATGACACCACCCTTATGGCAGAAAGTGAAGAGGAACTAAAAAGCCTCTTGAGGAAAGTGAAAAAGGAGAGTGAAAAAGTTGGCCTAAAGCTCAACATTCAGAAAACTAAGATCATGGCATCTGGTCCCATCACTTCATGGGAGATAGATGGGGAAACAGTGGAAACAGTATCAGACTTTATGTTTTGGGGCTCCAAAATCACTGCAGATGGCAATTGCAGCCATGAAATTAAAAGACACTCCTTGGAAGGAAAGTTATGACCAACCTAGATAGCATATTAAAAAGCAGAGACATTACTTTGCCAACAAAGGTCCTTCTAGTCAAGGCTATGGTTTTTCCAGTGGTCATGTGTGGATGTGAGAGTTGGACTGTGAAGAAAGCTGAGCATTGAAGAATGGATGCTTTTGAACTGTGATTCTGGAGAAGACTCTTGCAAGTCCCTTGGACTACAAGGAGGTCCAACCAGTCCAACCTAAAGGAGACCAGTCCTGGCTGTTCATTGGAAGGACTGATGCTGAGGCTGAAACTCCAATACTTTGGCCACCTCATGTGAAGAGTTGACTCATTGGAAAAGACTCTGATGCTGAGAGGGATTGGGGGCAGGAGGAGAAGGGGACAATAGAGGATGAGATGGCTGGATCTCATCACCGACTCGATGGACATGAGTTTGGGTGAACTCGGAATTGGTGATGGACAGAGAGGCCTGACTTGCTGTGATTCATGGGATCACAAAGAGTCAGACACGACTGAGCAACTGAACTGAACTGAAGGAAAATCAAGAAATCTTGGGGACATGCCCAAAAGACCAAATACAGGACAATCCGAGCATAAAATAAATAACAGTAAAAGATTATCCCATTGGTTAAAATAGATATAAAATATGAGTAGAATAAAATATAAATCCTGCAGTCCATACTGATATAAGTTAATTAAGTCATTTAATAACTATGGAAGAATGATGAATTTAGAAAATCATCAATGAAGTCTAAAATTCATAAAGTTTATAGACAAACAGGGTATTTATAGCATTTCCAATCATCTTTCCACAAATTAGTTATTAGAATGGGAAAATTGTTACCATATACTTAACGCCACCTGAGCTAAGAATTATCCAACACTGGGACAAAAGTACATCTTGCTCCTCCTTACAGATTGCTTTCAGAAATTATTCAGCACCTCCTTCCTGGTTTCTTGCAAAAAACACATCACTCTGTCTACACCTGATGAACTTTCAGACAAATCTAAATTCTGCAAAAGTATTATCTGTACTTTAAAATGTCACCATAAAAAGTACAATGTCAGTGAAAGCTTAGGCCATTTTCCAGATTGAAACAAAAAAATGAAACATGACAGAATCTGAGCATGGAGGGGTGAAGATACAGATTGAAGACACAATTACAAAAATTGTTATTGAAATAACTGAACATGAAGTGAGTATGAACAGATAACTGTACTGTACCAGAGTTTGCTTATTTGGATAGTGGCTTTTGGGTTAATTAAAACTATGCCCTTACTGTATTTTTCCACAACACTAAAAGATGTTTATCAATTTTCATAATCAATACCCAGATGAAAAAGATAATGGCACACCATAATGGAGACATGATTAACCTAACAGTATAAAATAATTACATAAAATTTGAGGGGTAAAGCAGAGTGAAGTGATAAGTGAAAGTGCGTACGTGCACGTTTTCATCCACCCAACTAGTCTATGTCTTTTGATTGGTGCATTTAATCCATTTACATTTAAGGTAGTTATCAATATGTATAATTCTGTTCACTACAGTTCAGTAGCTCAGTCGTGTCCTACTGTTTGTGACCCCATGGACTGCAGCATGCCAGGCTTCCCTGTCCATCACCAGTTCTCGGAGCTTGCTCAAACTCATGTCCTTTGAGTTGGTGATGCCCTCCAACCATCTAATCCTCTATTGGCCCCTTTTCCTGCCTTCACTCTTTCCCAGCATCAGTGTCTTTTCCATTGAGTTGGCCTTCACATTAGGTGACCAAAGTATTGGAGCTTCAGCATCAGCACTAGTCCTTCCAATGAATATTCAGGGTTGATTTTCTTTTCTTTTTTTTAATATAAATTTATTTATTTTAATTGGAGGTTAATTACTTTACAATATTGTATTGGTTTTGCCATACATACAGGGTTGATTTTCTTTAGGGTTGATTGGTTTGATCTCCTTGCAGTCCAAGGGACTCTCAAGAGTCTTCTCCAACACCACAGTTCAAAAGCATCAATCAGTGATCCATTTTCTTAATTGTTTTGGGTTTATTTTCTGTAGGTCTTTTCCTTCTCTTATGTTTCCTGCCTAGAGAAGTTCCTTTAGCATTTGTTGTAAAGCAGGTTTGGTGGTCCTGAATTTTCTTAACTTTTGCTTGTCTGGAAAGCTTTAGATTTCTCCATCAAATCTGAATGAGAGTCTCTCTGGATAGGGTATTCTTGGTTCTTGGTGGGTTCTTCTCTTTCATCACCTTATATATATCATGCCATTCCCTTCTGACTTATAGAATTTCTGTTGAGAAATCAGCTGATAACCTGTTGAGAGTTCCCTTGTATGTTATTTGTTGTGTTTCCCTTGTTGCTTTTAATATTTCATCTTTGTCTTTAATTTTTGTTAGTTTGATTGCTATGTGTCTTGGTGTGTTCCTCCTTGGGTTTATCCTCCCTGGGACTCTCTGTGCTTCCAGGACTTGGTTGATTATTTCCTTTCCCGTGTTAGGGAAGTTTTCAGCTATCATCTTTTCAAATATTTTATCAGGTCCTTTCTCTCTTCTCCTTCTGAGACCCCTATAATGTGAATGTGAGTGTGTTTAGTGTTGTCCCTGAGGTCTCTTAGGCCGTCTTCTTTTTTTTTTTTTTTTCATTCTTTTTTCTATATTCTGTTCTGTGGCAATGATTTCCACCATTCTGCCCTCCAGGCCATTTATCCATTCTTCTGCCTTCGTTGTTCTACTGTTGATTCCTTCTACTGCATTGTTCATCTCTGTTCTTTAGTTCTTTCAGGTCTTTGGTAAAGATTTCTTGCATCTTCTCCATTCTCTTTCCAAGGTCCTGGATCATCTTTACTACCATTATTCTGAATTCTTTTTCTGGAAAGTTGCCTATCTCCACTTCATTTAGTTGCTTTTCTGGGGTTTTATCTTGTCCCTTCACATAACTTTCTACTTTTTCATCCTGATTAACTTTCTGTAATGTGGTTTTTGTTCTAGCTGCTGTGGCATTGTGGTTCTTCTTGCTTCTTCTGTCTGCCCCCTGGTGGAGAGGCTAAGAGGCTTCTATAAGCTTTCATCTCACTGAAGCTTCTTCTTTGTCTTTGGGCATGGGGTATCTTTTTTTTTTTTTTTTTGGTGGTGGTTTCCATCGTCCTCCTGTCAATGGTTGTTCAACAGCTAATTGCAGTTTTGGTGCTCTTCCAGGAGGAGATGAGTGCACGTCCTTCTGCTCTGCCATCTTGAACCAGAAGCCAGAAGAATGCCTATTCTTAGGGAAAGAATTTCACTAAAGAGTTCAGTGAAAAGGACCAAATGTTTCCAATTTCTTTTCAAGTGATTCAGAAATTGTGTGTGTGCATGTGTGCATGTGTGTGTGCGCGCGTGTGTCTATATAAGAGTGTGTGTGTGTACGTGTATACCTGTGGAGAAAGGGATAGGGAAAGGCAAGAGAGAAAAAGCAAATGTGGATCTGGGCTAAGGGTATAGAAATTGCTTGTACTACTATTTTAAACATAAATTATATCAGAATAAAAAGTTACAAATACACTTTAAAATGAAGGTAAAATAGCAGAAGAAAGATCTAAACCCACGCATCTATTAATACAGGTCCCAGTCTTCATACCTGTCATTTCTAATCATCCTCAGTTTTCCCCAGATTAGTTTAAATAATCTATAAAAGTTCAGCTTTGTGGAGCGTGAAGATAAATGAATGGAGCAGATGGCTGGTTGGTTATCTTGATGGGTTAGTGAGTAGGTCTTAAGGCAGACATAAAAATTGTGCCATGCCAGATATTCTACATGAAACATTAGAGGTACAGTCACTACTTAATGAGAAATCATATTCTTTGAGTTTATCTGCTAGGTATTCTCTATAGAGTATTTTTTCTAATTTTCCTTTCATATAAATTTGAATGAATACATTCATTTAACATGGCCTTTTCTGTAAAAGTAAAAGGAGCCATATTTGTAGGCTTCTCTCCCAAAAAACAAGCATGTGTTCTCTGCCTGGCCTGCCATCCACATTAACTGTTTATTTAAAAGCACTGAACAGTGTTTCCCAGAAATATTGACTTACCCTGTATCTTAACGGGCTACCTTGTGTGTCTCTGTTCTCTGGATTTCTATCTATTTGTGGTACAAAGTGAAATAAAACCCAGTAAACTGTGTATCTACATGAAATCAGGATATCTGTTCAGACCCAGCATGTGGTCTGAAGACAAAGATACGGAGGCCACATCCAGGTTTCTGGTTGCACAGGCAGTTTGTCCTTTATCAGGACTAGCTGAGCTGTTAAGCCGGGTTGTCCAGCATTTGAAGTGGGATCTTTTCTGGAGCCCTTGCTGTTCAATAGAGGTTCTGAAGCTCAAAGTTTCTTCCCTACATGGAATTCGGCTTCTATTAAAATGCTTGCATGGAGCTGGAAAAACTCAGATTTCATGTGCTTGAGCCCTTCCTGTGCTTGCAGACAGAGATGGT
This sequence comes from Bos indicus x Bos taurus, assembly GCF_003369695.1. Lineage (NCBI taxonomy): Eukaryota > Metazoa > Chordata > Mammalia > Artiodactyla > Bovidae > Bos > Bos indicus x Bos taurus. The sequence goes on along the minus strand of NC_040102.1, from coordinate 1,812,514 downwards.
AGATGAGGTATGCCCATAGACTGCCAGAGACCTCCAAACACACTGGGTCTGGCCTGTGATATGTAAGTCGGAAATGAAAAGTTCTTTCCAAAAATCACCCCAGGGGGAAAAAAAAAAAAAAAAAACCTAAATGCTTCAAGTGAACATACTGAAGTTCATACCCATCTGAGGGGCTGAGAGTTAAAGTCTGAAGGAGCTGGTTTAAGATTGTTAAGAACTTGCTAATAAGTTATGATTTTCTGAACACCGGATGCAGTTCATGAAGAAGTGCTGTGTATAGAGGCCTGTAGATTTTATTAAAATGCTGCCCGAGTGTCCAGTGAGGAATTGGCCTAGGTGAGCTTGAAAATAGACCTTCCTCCTCTGAATTTCTGAGAAAGATCTGATCTAAGTGTCTGTGGTTGGCAATAATCAAAAGATCAGTTCAAGCCAAAAAACACTAAAATCCACTTTCTCCACACCCTTTGCCTTGAATTAGTGAAATAAATAGCACAAAAGTGAGTTCTATTCATTAAGCCATTAATCTGTACATGTTCAGAAACAACCCTTTTCTCTTAAGGAGATAAATGTTTTAAGATATCTACAACTTGTTTTAGACTGAAGTTTATCAACTGATTGATTAACTGATTTAACACGTTTGTGGGACTTGTGTGTGTCCGACCTCGTAGGTGAAGTGCTGTGGGATTGCTGGGAGAAGGAACACAGAGACTGTACCCTTCAGGAACTTCCATGCTCTGGAAAATGTCAGAAACAATTACAGCATCATATGAGTTGGTTAATGGGAGAAATCCCATGTAAGATTCTTTTGTTCAGTGAAAAAGCTATTACCATTCAATCAAAAGAAAGTCTCTGTTGGTGGACCCGGATGGAACTCCCCAACCTAGTCTCCATCAAAGTAGACTGAAGGAAGCACTGACCTGTTAGATATCCCTGTGGTGTAACTAAGTTTCCATCTATTCCTGAAACCAATGCTTCTATGGGCTGAGGGCAGTAATCTCGACATGACAAAAGTCAAAACATGACTGTTTTCATCTGTAAAAATGTTGTCTGAAAAATTCTTCAGTTGACCCAGATGTTAATATAACT